>NW_022900950.1:34590162-34603338 GCF_012274545.1 Fukomys damarensis | reverse complement strand
TTTCCCTGGTGTGAATATTCTGCAACAATGCATAAGATTCTAATAAGATTACTGACATTTAGAAATGGGAGGAAAGGAGCTAAAGGTGTAGGGAAGGTGTGATACGTAGGGGAAGAACAAAAAGGGAAAAGAAAAAAATGTGAGAGAATGAAAAGATGAAAATAAAGTGTTTGTAGATGGGGAGGGGTGGAGGGGGTGAAGGGAGGGCAAAGCTAAGGGGAAAAAATGAGAATCAAGACTTGCCATGTAAAGGTACATGATCCCAACAATGAATGTAACTGTACTGTATCCCTAAATGTACCAATAAACTCAATAATAAATGTAATACACTATAAAAACAGAGTCAAGAACAAAAACCATATGATCCTCTTGATAGATGCAGAAAAAGCATTTGACAAAATTCAACAACCATTCATGATAAAAACCCTGCAAAAAATTGGAATACATGGTCCATATCTGAACTTAATAAAGGCTATCTATGAAAAACCAACAGCCAACATCATATTAAATGGCCCAAAACTGAAAACCTTCACATTAAAATCAGGAACAAGACAAGGATGCCCACTATCACCACTCCTCTTTGATATAGTTCTGGAAACATTAGCCACAGCAATTACACAAGAGAAGAAATTAAAGCAATAAAGATAGGAAAGGAAGAAGTTAAACTGTCATTATTTGCTGATGATATGATACTCTACATTGAAGACCCCAAAACTCCACCAAAAAAATTTAGACTTAATTGACATTTTTAGCAGAGTAGCTGGATACAAGGTCAACACTCAAAAATCCATAGCCTTCTTGTACACAAATAAAAGACTCACTGAGAAAGAAATTAGGGAAACAATTCCTTTCACAATAGCATCCAAAAAAATGAAGTATCTAGGAGTCAATCTAACGAAAGAAGCAAATGACCTCTACACTGAACACTACAGCACTCTGAAAAAAGAGATCTAACAGAATATAAGAAAATAGGAAAGATATCCCCTGCTCCTGGGTAGGAAGAAACAACATATTGAAAATGGCCATACCACCAATACTGCTATACAGATTCAATGCAATGCCAATTCCAACACCATATTTCACAGAACTAGAAAAAAGAATCCAAAAATTCATTTGGAACCAGAAGAGACCTAGAATAGCAAAAGCCATCCCAGGCAACAGAGACATGGCAGTGGGTATGACAATTCCCAATTTGAATCTATACTACAAAGCCACTGTGATAAAAATGACATGGTACTGGCAAAGAAACAGACCTGAGGATCAGTGGAATAGATTAGAAGATATAAAAACAACTCCAGATGTACTCAGCTACCTCATCTTTGACAAAGGAGCTGACCATCCTCACTGGAGTCAAGATAGTCTCTTTAATAAATGGTGTTGGAAAAACTGGATTTCAACCTGCCACAGATTAAAATTAGACCTTTATCTTTCACCGTGCACTAAACTAAAATCCAAGTGGATTAAAGATCTAATATTAAAAAAGAAACACTGAACTTGCTGGAAGATAAGTTAGGCAGAACTCTTGAAGACATTGGCATAGACAAAGACTTTATGAACAAATCCTCAGTAGCAGGGGAACTAGCAGAAAAAATCAACAACTGGGATCTCATCTTTTTAAAAAGTTTCTGCACTGCAAAATAAACTATCAGCAGAACTAAGGGACAACCTACAATGTGGGAAAAAATTGCAACCAGCTACTCCTTTTACAAAGGACTCTTATTTAGAATATATAAAGAACTCAAAAACAATCAGCCCCCCCCAAAACATAAAGACCTGGATTAAAAAATGGGCATCTGAAATGAACAGATATTTCTCAGACAAAGAAATAAAAGCAGCAAGTAAATGTATGAAAAAAATGTTCCATATCCCTGGTCATTCGAGAGATGCAGATGAAAACAATACCGAGATGGCCACAAAGAATGGCTGCAATCAAGAAATCAACCAAAAACAAATGTTGGTGGGCTTGTGTGGAGAAAGGAACCCTTCTCCATTGTTGGTGGGAGTGCAGACTGGTGCAACTACTATGGAAATCAATATGGACATACCTCAAAGAGCTGGTACTAGAGGTTCCATTTGACCCAGCCATCCCTCTGCTGGGTATCTTTCCAAAAGAATTAAAAGAATCATATCACAGTGATATGTGTGCACCTATGTTTATAGTGGCACAGTTTGTAATAGCTATAGCTTGGAAACAGCCCATTTGCCAATCAGTTGGAGACTGGATAAAGATGTGGTTTTTCTGTAACATGGAATATTATTCAGACATAAAGAGCAATAAATTAGACTCATTCTTAGGAAAATGGATGCATATTGTGGATATACTCCTAAGTGAAATAAATAAGTCACACATACATAAATACTGAATAGTTGCTCTGGTGTGAAAAGCTATAATAGTACATAAGATCCTAATGAGATAATTGACCATGTGAAATAGGAAGAAAAGGGCTAAAGGTGTAGGGAAAGTGGGAAGGGTAGGGGAAAGGGAACAAGGGAAAAGAAAAAATGCGAGAAAATGAAAAAATGGAAATAAAGTGTTTGTAAAAGGGGAGGGTAAGAGGGGGTGAAGGGAGGGAAAAAATGAGAACCATGACCTGTTATGTAAAGGTACAAGATCCCAATGATGAATGTAACTTTACTATATACCTAAAATGTACCAATAAACTCAATGAGAGAGAAAAAAAATTTCTTCTTTCCAACAAAAATTCCTTATTTCACTTTATACAAATAGAGGTGCTATGATCTGAATCTTTCTTTTCTTCAAAAATTCTTCTGTTGAAATCCTAACTCCCAAAGTGATGTTTTAGAAGGTGGGGCCTACACCTCATGAAAGTGTAACCCTTGTGATTAGGATCAATGCCCTTATAAAAAACAGTCCCCAAAAGGACACCCCAGATCCTCCACCAGGTGGGGACACAGAAAGGAGTGTGTGAGTCAGGAAGGGGCTCTCTAAAAAACAAATCTGCTAGTGGCTTAATCCTGGACTTCCAGCCTTCAGAACATTGAGAAATGAGTCTCTTATAGAGAAACTACCCAGCCCAAGGTACTTACTTGGTCATGGCAGCCAAAAGAGAAGGCAGGGAGACTTTCTAAAAATAGATGTGCTATGATATTCCCTTCCCACAGAAAGTGAAACTCTAAACACATCTAAACTTCTACTACAGCCATCAGATCCAGGGACTTTGCACTTGGAAGAAGCAGCTAATGGCTTCATTAACCTACAGTTTGACAAGGGTACATTTTGTTCAAACATGGGGACAGGATCGTAGAGCTGTAACTTGAATATTTTTTCTATAATAAGATGTAATTGAAATCTTGACAAATAAAGCTCAGAGTGTCCCTTTATAATATGTATTTTATCTTATAATATGTGCAAGATCTTATTAAGATTTCATATTTTAGGCTAAATAATAAGGCAGAGAAAAATGTTTAAAATACTAATTCCAGTAGACTGAGGGCATGGGTACAGTGCAAAACTGGATGAAAATCCATATACAAATTATCAATGATCTAATAAAGTCCTTTCCCTCCTTTTAAGAAAAGTCTTTAAATATCTTGTTGGTCTAGTATACTAGGTAATTTTTAAGTATCTTCCCATATAAACTGTGATGGCTTGTATCTAGATGTCTCCCTAAAGCCTAATATACTCATAGGTGGGGTTTTTCAGATGTGACTGGATCTAGGATGTATGAATGTGGATTAAGGGTGTGATACTGGGATTAAGGTTATGTGGTACTAGGTTTGTCCACTAATTCGTTTTTGTAGTTCTAGGTGTGGGTAGTGGAAGTCCCAACCTGAGTGTGGGTAGTACCATCCAAAAGGCTTGTCGCCTGGATGGGATAAAAGGGAAAGGGCTGCTTGCTGTTGCTCCCTCCTGCTTCTCCTCCACCAACACACCCTGCCTCGGAGCCAGCCAATTACTGACTGAAACCTCTACACACTGCAAGCCAAAACAAACATTTCCTCCTTGAACTTTGGATGTTGGGTATTTTGTCTCAGCAATGAGAAAAGTAATTCATACATAAACTCTTCAGTAAATCAGATGAGTCTTAGAAATCATGGTTTAGAGAGGAGCGATCTTATAGGTAAATCATCAAACTTAACTCGTCACATGGTTAAAGCCTTAATGGTGGTTTCAGTGATCTAATATTTAGAAAACCCACTTACTTTATTCTGGGACTTCATACTCTGCTTCATTATGCTTTTGAATGTTTCCATATCCAGCAGTTGTCTTCCTCTCTTTTCATGCTCCTTAAAGAGGAAAAAAGAACAAAGAGGAAGAAGGAGACAAAGTAGGAGCAAGTGAAAGAGGAGGATGAGGCAGGAGGAGGAGAAGGAGGAGGAGATAATGAGGACGGGGAGGAAGGGGAATATAATTAGGTAGAAACATGTAATGGTATTTTGTTTAATCTAAAATCAAGAGCCTAAATGATTGAATGTCTAATTACACTTACCTAAACTCAGTCAACATAAACATATTAACTTTTTTGTTCATTTCTCTGATGCATTTACAATTTGTTTCTAATTCCATTAAGAAATGACAGTCAAAATTTTATTCTTCAGTGCTATTTTATAGAAATTAAAAGGATTGTACTTTATACTGAAAAAAAAACACCCAACTTCTAAAAGAGAATAAAATTATTCAGATGCATATTTTAAAAGTTTACATGGCCAGTTCCTACCTGAAATAGTGCATTCAGATTTTGTAGTTCTTCCAGGGTCACTTGATGTTCAATCTTATGAAGACAAAAAGAAAGTAAAGTAAAATGATAAAACACCGACAGTGATGTTCATAAAATTTAATTTTTAGAAACTCATAATTTCCATTTTTCTAAAACTAGTGAGATAATCTTAGATAAGAAACTCTTAGATTATTTCAACTCTTATTGTTCTACGTCTTTACTCCAGCTGGCCTGGGATGGAAAGAGGAGGTGGAGACAGAATGAGAAGTAAGGAGGAAGGATAAACATTTGCTTGAGGAAGCAAAAAGAAAGAAAAAAAAATCAGAAACAGCTGAAACTAGAAAAGGAAGACTGAAAATATTTTGTACATCACATTCCAAAGACTCTTTCCAGGGATAGGACCCTTGTCCAGGGATCCTGAACATTAGACTTCCTCTGTCCCCGTCCCTTCTCTTCTGGGTTGAAACAAGAAGGAACTTGCTACCTTGCCACCTTTTTTTCTGGGACACATGTTTTGAAGCTCTTGCTACTCTTAATGTTAGGAAAAAGTATTCTCTTTTGGTCAGCTGTTTTTAGCTAAAACTCCCAAGCTTCTGGTTTGGAATGAATAAACTGTTACTAGCAGGTACAACCAAGTTGAACTCTGATGTTCTTTTACTATGCTACTAGGCTTGAAGAAGATAGAGGAGAAAATTGGCTTTTCTCTGAGAAGGTCATCTTATAAAAGCTGTGTATACCAACCTCAAAGGTACATAAAAGTCAGACAGACCCCATAGCTACTGGGATAGCCACTGTTTTCTAAAATAAAAGCACTTTTCAAATTCTACTTTGAATGATCCAACAGTTACTTTTGATTTGTTTTCATGGAGGAACAGAATTAGAAACCTGATTTTGGAATGGAGAAACACTAAGCCTGAAGTCTATTCTGAAAAATCCCTATACATGTCTTCTAGCAAGAACTGAACTCAGGAGCTAACTATCTCAAGACGACAGGGGGAAGATCTCAACAGTATTTAGATGCAGGCCAAAATGGTTCTATCAAACTGAGGGGCTACTTGACATCACCAGTGAATAGATTTGGAATTTTCCTTGACAAAACATTCTCCAGAACCCACAACAGCAAAAAAAGTTTACCAGGCTCAAAAAACATAAAAATTGATATCATCTCTATCTATCTATATCTATATGTATATCTATATGCATATGTGTATATATATCTATTATCTATCTATATCTATATCTGGACCCGAGCTTATTAATAAGGCAAGGCCTCTAGGAGAATGCATGTGACTTCTCCTCCTAGACTCAGAATATAAATCCCAGGAGGTTCAACAAGTTTTTTAAGGATTTGAAAATTATTTCTTTTAAAATCAGAAAGCTATAAAGAAGACATTCTATTGTCTTGATTTTTCACATAGTATACACTCTAAATAAATGATATAAACACTTTATCAGTCCATAAGTTACATAAAGCATGTTTATTACTAAATTAACTGTCTGTAGATTTTCACAAAGCAATCAATACATAGTGCAATGGCTGGGCACACTTGTGCATGCCTATAGTTTCAGCTTTTCTGGAGGCTGAGGCAGAAGGATTGCTTAAGCCCAGGAGTTTGAGGCCAGCCTGTGAAACACAGTGAGAACCTGTGTTTCACAGGTTCAAACAACAACAATGACACAAAAAAACCTCCAAAAAACAAAAGAAAACAAAAAAAACAACAAAAGAAAAAAAAAGCACTACCCTCCAACAAAAAGCAAAATACTGAATGTATAGTGTCCCTACACAAACTTTCCTCATTCTACCACACCCAAATGTCTTTTCCCCTAAGCTTTAATAGTTTCTGAAATTCTATATTGTAATAATTACTTGACCACTAACTACGTTATTTTATGGAATTGGCCTTTCACCTTTCTCTGAACAAAGAACAATGAACGACAACAACAAAATGCCTTGTCTCCCAGGAGGGGGCTCCCCAGTCTAGAAAGAGACTAATTTTCCTCTCATTCAACAAATTTATAGTAAATGATGCTGAGAGAGTACAGAGATACCATCATTAATAACAACAATGAAGATCAAGAATCTAAAGCCACTGTGAGTATATAATTGATGAAAGGCTTTACAATAATTTTCTTTTAAGCATAAAATGTGACCAAAAAAACCTCACTTCTTGCCTTCACAACTTCTCCCCAGAACCAACCCCAACAAATATGTCACCCCATCCTGGACTTCCTGGAGATACAAGCATAACACACTCATAGCTGCCTGGAGCCACATAAGTTTTGTACTTTGTCCCCATCTTTCTACTTATCTCTGTCTCCTGGCTATGTATACACACACTTTCTGCCTCCCCTTTTTCTACCCTCCTCAACAATAAGGAAAAAGATTAAAGGTGACTACAAATTTGTGCAATTGAGGTCTAAACCTATATTAACTAAGGTTGTATCACACTTAAGAAATCAATTCTTAAATTTCACAGACCTCATCAAATTATCATATGTCATGGCAGAAAATGAAAATCCAATAATCATTAGCCAACTTCTTTTGAAAAGGCAGTAACATAAATACATTTTGGAGAAACAGCCAGCTAAAGAACAGGGCCATTATTGTGCTTTTCCTTGAAAATATAAATCAGGCCTTCACATAATTGCAAGTTTTTAAGGCAAATTTGGAACACAAGGCAGAGAAAACATATGTCCCTTCTGGGTACTCCTGTGCTTGGCAGGACTTGAAAATACCATTGACAGCAAGTCACATTGTATCACTAAAAAGCTTGAATGACTTGTTTTCCTACAAATAAAAACAGAGGGAAAATTCTGACTATTTTATATCCAAACAATCATAGCTATATGGTGACAATCATAAATAATTCAGTTTGCAATTATGGATTCAATTTTTAGATATTATCTATTGCCAAATGATGCATTTTGTTTCATTTAAATGTAATTTCATAGAAAACTACCTGGATAATTCCCTAACATGCTATATGGAGCTGTGATTCTGCTTGTCCTTACAATGCAGTCCCCCCAAAGCAGTGGTTTTATGATTAGAGTGGTTTTCCCATAAGGGTTCATTTGCCTGCTGCTTCTCATTTGCATTGCAAATTAACTTCCCTATTGTTACAATCCAACATCTCTTCTCACTGTAAGTCTCCTCTGTCAGGGTGGCTTACAAATAATTTCTCGTTCTGGACAGGGGAATTGACTAATTAATCGAATAAAGTATCACTTTGAAAATCTATTTCTTAAATGGCTATCTCTATAGCTTCAGAAAAAAAAGTATGATCTAGTTTTTGTAAGATTCTAAAACAGAGAGCAACTCCAGAAAGTCTGGGGTGGTTGTCTGGACTGAAATTTAAAGCATTTCTTGGCAAATTTCTGATGAAGAGGAAAAGAGGGTAGCTATAGAGAATTCGGTGAACCTACATCATTGCTACAATTTGGATTTGCAATGCCCCCTAATGGTCTGTGTGTTAAAGCCCTGGTTTTCAGCCTGGTGGTGCTACTGGGAGGTTGTGAAACTTTTAAGAGAAGGGTTCTGATGGAAAGGCATTAGATCCCTGGGGACATTGGGGATATGCCTGTGAAGGGAATATCGTGACCCAGGCACCTTTCTTCCTTTCTCCTGTTTTCCAAACAGGCCTCCTCTACTACATGCTCCTGCTGTGATGATGTACTGTGCTTCCACAGACCAGAAACTACTGTGCCATTGGATCATGTGCTGAAACCTATGAAACTGTGAGTTAAAAGTTGATTACCTTAGCTATTTTGTCACAGCAATTGTGAAAACACGTGTAAAAACAAAAGCAAAACAGAAGATCACCAATCATCATTGAAGAAGAGTAAAAAAAGGTCTAGACAATTTTACCAGTAATTTTCAAGAGCAAAATAAATTTAGGCTTAAAAAAAGGCTTTTTGGAGCTGGGTATGGTGGTGCATGCCTGTAATTCCAGCATTTGGGAGACTGAGGCAGGAGAAACATCTCAAGTTCAAAGCCAGCCTGGGCTATATAGTGAATTCAGTGCCAGTCTGAACTACGTAATGAGACCCTGTCTCAAAACAAAGTTTTTTTAAAGCCTTTAATTCAAATATAATAGCTGTCTGAGAGGCTCAGGCAGGAGAATGACAAGTTTGAGACTAGCCTGGACAACTTAACAAGACTCAAAAAAGTTTAAAAAGGGGGTTAAGGGCTTAGCTCAGCACCTCCTGTCTGCCACATGTAACTCTACCCCTTGCTAGGCCCAAATTTAGCCATACTTTCTGGAGTTCTAGCCATCAGATGTTAAAAGCAAGATCTGAGAAGTGTAGACTGATGTTCTGCAGACAAGATTTATCAAAATCTTACTGTTCATTGTGGTAAACTGAACAAATGGTTCACACTCTCTATGGGTAATTTTCAACAACCTCTTACTCTGACTCTTGGCTTAGCTGTATAACTGTGGTCAATTAGAAACTTTGGAAAATTAGAAAATATGATGGAGGGAGGGGGTCTCTTCAGCTGCCTGCCTGCCTGAGATCACCTGGCAGGAGTGCGATCTCCCGGACTGCTCAACAACAGACCCAGTAAGGAAGGTAGCCATGCTGGTGCCCTTGAAACACCCCCATGACCCACCGCCTTTCTCAAACCTCCTGATTGGGCCATCCCTGGAGGGGGTCTCTTCAGCTGCCTGCCTGCCTGAGATCACCCAGTGGGTGCGCAACCTCCTAGAGTGCACAACAACAGACCCAGTAAGGAAGGTAGCTGTGCGGGCGCCCTTGAAACACCCCCACGACCGCCCCTTTCTCAAACCTCCTGATTGGGCCAGTCCTTAGACCAACTCTGCAGAGCCATAGGTTCTCATGAAGGGTAGTTTTCTGAGCTCCCAACTTTGAACAACTTTAAAGAAGGGGCAGCGAAACCTGTAATAGAACTGAGTGGAATTCAACCCTGAGGGTAGGGAAGCTCAAGTTAGGCCTTGTGGACTGTGTTCAGTCTCAGTCATGGAGAACTGCCATTGGCTAGCTGAGACCAGGGCATTCGGTTCTGTATATGGCTGTACATGTGGTATAACATGCCAACAGAGACGTAGTCTGAAAGAAGCCCCTCAAATTATTTTTTTTTTCTTTTCCTCATTCCACCCTAAAATTTCTTTCTTTTTTCTGTCCTCTCTCTCCAACTCAGTCTCTTGCTCCACCATATTATCCTTCATCTCCCTTTTTATTCCTGTTCCGGCCCTAAACAAGACTTCTTTTATTATTTTTTGCTTTTAGGAGGGGTTTCTCTTTATGTTCTTTTCTCCAGTCATTTTACCTCACTCATGGCTCTGTACCTTCAAGGGAAGGCAAGCGCCTGTTATTATTAAGGGGATATATTCTTGTCCTTATTCCTGCACTCTCTCTATTCATCCTGAAGTTAATAGCTTTGCAAAGATAGTAAGGTAATTCTACATCCTCTGCACTCACTTCAAACCTGCTCTAATTCTTTCACTTATCTAATCCTCTTGTTCTAAGTCTAACACCCCATCCTAAATGGTAAAGATGCTTTATTGAAAAGCATATTCACTTCAAACATGTTATGCACTGCTTCTTGAAATTAATTTAATTCACATGAGTTAAAGGTGATACATTAATGACTACCACAAGTGGTCAGTTTGCAAGCTGTGCCTGATCCTATTGGGCTGCTGAATGTGTCAATTGGGATAAAGGGTTGTGATTGATTTAAAGAGTTGTTTTCTCTGATATTATGAAAGTGAGGATGTCTGTGAGTCATTAGAAACTCAAAAGCTAAAATGCAACTATGTTAGGAAGATTTAAGTAATACCCAGAAATTAAAGGACAACCCAATAATAAAAATAAAAATGAGAAAACACTTAAGCAAGACACAAAAACAGATTTCCAGTTCACCAATGGCAAGTAGTAGGACAAATGAGGAAGAAAAGTCTGCTAGTAAACCAACAGGACAGCCTGGACCCATAGCACAGGAGGTAACAAAACAGATCAATCAGGCTCTAGAAAAATTCAAATTAGAAATAATTTCCCAGTTAACCAGAGAGATGATGAGCAAAATGGAAGTCATGATTCGAGACTCTAGAGAAGAAACTGACATAAAAATAGATGAGCTCAAGACCATGATAGAAGCCATGAAGACTCAGCATAAGAAAGAAATGGAAGCAATGAATGCCCAACAGAGGAAAGAAATGGAATCCATAAAACAGATTCAAACAGATATCCAGGAGATTAAAAACTCTATTGAAAGTGTATGCAACAGAATAAAAGATTGCGAAGATAGAATTTCAGACATAGAAGATAGGATAGCAGTCAGTGACTGTGAAAAAAGAGGTCTCTTAAAAACAGTAAGGGATTATGAGAAATCAATCCAACAACTCCTAGATGATACAAAGAAAAATAACATAAGACTGATAGGAATTCATGAAAAAACAGGAGAAAATGCAAATGACATAAAAAAGCTCTTCACAGAATTAATGACAGAAAACTTCCCAAACAGAAGGGAAGAATTAGACACACAGATAAGTGAGGCATATAGAACCCCAACTAGCCACGATCAAAAAAAATCTACACCTAGACATACAATAATCAAGATTCCAGAAATCCAACAGAAAAACAAAATACTACAAGCAGTAAGAGAAAAGAAACAAATCACATGCAAAGGAAAGCCCATTAGAATCACAGCAGACTTTTCAACACAAACCCTTAGGTCAAGGAGAGCCTGGAGTGAGGTATTCCAAGTCCTAAAAGAAAAGAACCTCCAACCTGGACTGATGTATCCTGCAAAACTCTCTTTCAAAATAGATGGGGAAATAAGATACTTCCATGACAAAGAGCACCTGATAAATTACATAAACACCAAACCAGCACTGCAAGGAATTCTAAACAATATCCTATAAAAGGACAACGAAGTTCACAATAACATGAGGCCCAACAGAACAAATCAAGTAGGCAAGGCAATAAACTAAAAGGAGATGGGAGAAAAAGTAAAAAGAGTCAACAAATGGACAAAAACATGACAAGAATAAGTCAAAATATATCAGTTGTAACCATCAATGTTAATGGCCTCAATTCACCAATCAAGAGAAACAGATTGGCAGAATGGATTAAGAAGCAAAATCCAACAATATGTTGTATACAAGAAACACACCTAGTGCAAAAGGAAGTCCATAGACTGAAAGTGAAAGGATGGAAAACAATTCTCCATGCGTCAGGAGTCCAGAAAAAAGCAGGGGTAGCAATCTTATTCTCAGATAAAGTAAATTTCAAACCAAAACTCATTAAGAGAGACAAAGAAGGACACTACATCCTTGTAAAGGGAACAATTCAAGAGGAAGAGCTGACAATCATAAACATATATGCACCAAATATAAATGCCCCCAACTATATAAAACAAATATTAAGTAACATGAAAAACCAAATAAGCACTAATACAATTGTAGTGGGGGATTTAAATACCCCACTATCACAAATTGACAGATCTACTAGGCAGAAAATCAACAATGAAATAATAGAACTGAACCAAGCTTTGGAACACATGGACTTAATAGATGTTTATAGAGTATTCCACCCCCAAAAACCAGAATATACATTCTTTTCGGCTGCACATGGATCATTCTCCAAAATAGACCACATACTGGCTCACAAAACAGGTCTAAATAAATGCAAAAAAATTGAAGTCATCCCCTGTTTATTATCAGATCATAGTGCAATCAAACTAGACATCAATAGCACAAGAAACTATAGAAACTTCACAAGCACATGGAAACTGAACAACACTCTCCTAAACAATCAATGGATTACAGAGGAAATTAAAGAAGAAATTAGACAGTTTTTACAAATAAATGAGAATGCCAATACAACATACAGGAATCTTTGGGACACAATGAAAGCAGTTCTACGTGGAAAATTCATAACATTGAATGCCCACACTAGGAAAACAGAGCGGGCTCAAATAAACAACTTAACGATGAAACTTAGACTCCTAGAAAAACAAGAGCAAGAAAAACCCAAAGCTCGAACAAGAGAGGAAATTATAAAGATCCGAGCAGAAATCAATGCAATTGAAATTAAGAAAACGATACAAAAAATAAATGAAACAAAGAGCTGGTTTTTTGAAAGAATAAATAAAATTGACAAACCCTTAGCTAATCTTATCAAAAAAAGGAAAGAAAAGGCTCAGATCCATGCAATTAGGAATGAAAAAGGCGAAGTCACAACAGATCCGAAAGAAATCCAGAGGATCATGAACACCTACTTTGAGAACCTGTACTCTAATAAAATGGAAAACACAGAAGAAATGGACAGATTTCTAGATACTTATGAATTACCAAAGTTGAACAAAGAAGATAAAAACATTTTAACACCCCAATCACAATGAGTGAAATTGAAAATGTAATTAAAAACTTACCAACAAAGAAAAGCCCAGGCCCTGATGGAGTCACTGCTGAATTTTACAAGACATTTAAAGAAGAACTAATACCATGACTCTTCAAAGTTTTCAGTGAAATTGAAA
>NW_022900950.1:34548063-34589441 GCF_012274545.1 Fukomys damarensis | reverse complement strand
AAAAAAGAATCCAAAAATTCATTTGGAACCACAAGAGACCTAGAATAGCAAAAGCCATTATAGGCAACAGTCACATGGCACCAGGTGTAACAATTCCCAATTTGAAACTATACTACAAAGCCACTGTGATAAAAACAGCATGGTACTGGCAAAGAAATAGGCCTGAGGATCAGTGGAACAGACTGGAAGACACAAAAACAAATGCAGATGTACTCAGCTACCTCATCTTTGACAAAGGAGCTGACCATCCTCAGTGGAGGAAAGATAGCCTCTTTAATAAATGGTGTTGGAAAAACTGGATATCAACCTGTCACAGATTAAAATTAGACCCTTATCTTTCGCCATGCACTAAATTAAAATCCAAATGGATTAAAGATCTAAATATTAAAACAGAAACATTAAACTTGCTGGAAGGTAAGTTAGGCAGAACTCTGGAAGACATTGGTATAGGAAAAGACTTTATGAACATATCCTCAGTAGCACGGGAACTAGCAGATAGAATCAACAACTGGGATCTCATCTTACTAAAAAGCTTCTGTACTTCAAAAGAAACCATCAGCAGAACTAAGAGACAATCTAGAATGTGGGAAAAAAATTTCTACCAGCTGTTCCTCAGACAAAGGACTATTATCAAGGATATATAAAGAACTCAAAACAAACAGTCCCCCCAAATATAAAGACCCAGTTCAATAATGGGCAACTGAAGTGAACAGACATTTCTCAGACAAAGAAGCAAAAGCAGCAAGTAAATATATGAAAAAATGTTCCACATCACTGGTCATTTGAGAGATGCAGATGTAAACAACACTGAGATTCCACCTCACCCAAGAAAGAATGGCTGCTATCAAGAAATCACACAATAACAAATGTTGGAGGGGATGTGGGGAGAAAGGAACCCTTCTCCATTGTTGGTGGGAGTGCAGACTGGTGCAACCACTATGGAAATCAATATTTAGATACCTCAAAGAGCTTGGACTGGAGGTTCCATTTGACCCAGCCATCCCTCTGCTGGGTATCTTTCCAAGAGAACTAAAAGAATCATATCACAGAGAAGTATGTGCACCCATGTTTATAGCGTCACAGTTTGTAATAGCTAAATCTTGGAAACAGCCTATTTGCCTATCCATTGGAAACTGGATAAAGAAGATGTGGTTTTTCTATAAAAGGGAATATTACTCAGCCATAAAGAACGAGAAAATAGATTCATTCATAGGATAATGGATACATATTGAAGATATCCTCCTAAGTGAAATAAATAAGTTACACATGTGTAAATACCGAATAGTTTCCCTGGTGTGAATAATCTGCAACAATGCATGAGATCCTAATAAGATTACTGACATTTAGAAATGGGAAGAAAGGAGCTAAAGGTGAAGGGAAGGTGGGATGGGTTAGGGAAGAGTAAAAAGGAAAAGAAAAAAATGTGAGAGAATGAGAAGATGAAAATAAAGTGTTTGTAGATGGGGAGGGGAGGAGAGGCTGAAGGGAGGGCAGAGGTAAGAGGAAAAAATGAGAATCAAGACTTGTCATGTAGAGATACAAGATCCCAACAATGAATGTAACTGTACTGTATCCCTAAAATGTACCAATAAACTCAATTAAAGCTGAAAAAAAAAGAAAATATGATGGAAACTGAGGCTTATACAGAATGGACAAAATTGACATACCCTTTCCTTTGTGCCATTGTCTTGAGAACATGCCCAGGCTAATTAACCACAAGACGACAGACACACACAGCAGGCCAAATTCCCCTGATATCCCAGCCAAGTTAATCTGAGGCCAGCCAATAGCCTATTGGTTTTCAGATGGGGGAGCCAACCATACAAAGAGAGTTCTCAAGCTGACTCTCAGGCATATGAGAAACTGATGCTTTCTGTCACATGCCATTTAGGTTTTATGGTGGTTACACTTCATTACTGTGACATTAGATAACTGATACACTGTTAACTCATGCATACTAGTTGTTTCTATCACAGGTACACTGTAATATCATCTCTTCCAATGGTATGTACTGTAAATTATGATTTTCAAACTTTCTTTTATATCACAATCCTCCATAACACCCTGCCAAACATGAACATATACATGTATGCTATATATTTATATGTATGTATCTACATGCAATAGTTTGTGAAATACTATTTATCTTTAACATGTGCAATATAGTCTGCTATTTTTATTCTGTTCTACTCTGCTCTATTCCTTTATATGATTTCCTTTTTCATTCCCTGTACTGGGCTTATTGTCTTTTTGTTTTTTTTCCAGATTTAATTGAGTTTATTAGTACATTTGAGGGATACAGTACAATTACATTCATAGTTGGGATCTTTTACCTCTACATGACAAGTCTTGGTTCTCATTTTTTTCCCCTTGTCCCTGCCCTCCCTTCACCCCCTCCTCCCCTCCCCATATTCAACCACTTTATTTCCATCTTTTCATTATCTCATATTTTTTTTCCATTTTTACTCTTCCCCTACCCGTCCTAAATTCCCTACACCTGTAGCTCCTTTCTTTCAATTTCTCAATGTCAGTAATCTTTTTAGGATCTTCTGTATTATTGTAGATTAATCACACAGGAAAACTATTTGGTATTTACACATGTGTGCCTTATTTATTTCACTTAGGAGTATATCTTCAATATGTATCCATTTTCCTATGAATGAATCTATTTTCTCGTTCTTTATGGCTGAGTAATATTCCATTTTATAGAAAAACCACATCTTCTCTATCCAGTATCCAACGGATGGGCAAATAGGCCATTTCCAAGTTTTGGCTATTAGAAACTGTGCCTCTATAAACATGGGTGCACATACTTCTCTGTGATATGATTCTTTTAGTTCTCTTGGAAAGATACCCAGCAGAGGGATGGCTGGGTCAAATGGAACCTTCAGTCCAAGCTCTTTGAGGTATCTAAATATTGATTTCCATAGTGGTTGCACCAGTCTGCACTCCCACCAACAATGGAGAAGGGTTCCTTTCTCCCCACATCCCCGCCAACATTTGTTGTTATGTGATTTCTTGATAGCAGCCATTCTTTGTTGAGTGAGGTGGAATCTCAGTGTTGTTTTCATCTGCATCTCTTGAATGATCAGTGATGTGGAACATTTTTTCATATATATTCTTGCTGCTTTTACTTCTTTGTTGAGAAATGTCTGTTCATTTCAGATGCCCATTTTTGAACTGGGTCTTTATATTTGGGGGGGCTGATTGTTTTGAATTCTTTATATATCCTTGATAATAGTCCTTTGTCTGAGGAACAGCTGGTGAAAATTGTTTTCCACATTGTTGGTTGTCTCTTAGTTCTGCTAATGGTTTCTTTTGAAGTACAGAAGCTTTTTAGTAAGATGAGATTCCAGTTATTGATTCTATCTGCTATTTCTCATGCTACTGAGGATTTGTTCATAAAGTCTTTTCCTATGCCAATGTCTTCTAGAGTTTTGCCTAACTTACCTTCCAGCAAGTTTAATGTTTCTGTTTTAATATTTAGATCTTTAATCCATTTGGATTTTAATTTAGTGCATGGCTAAAGATAAGGGTCTAATTTTAATCTGTGGCAGATTGACATCCAGTTTTTGCAACACCATTTATCAAAGAGGCTATCTTTCCTCCACTGAGGATGGTCAGCTCCTTTGTCAAAGATGAGGTAGCTGAGTACATCTGAATTCGTTTTTGTGTCTTCCAATCTGTTCCACTGATCCTCAGGCCTGTTTCTTTGCCAGTACCATGCTGTTTTTATTACAGTGGCTTTGTAGTATAGTTTCAAATTGGGAATTGTTATAACCGGTGCCATGTGTTTGTTGCCTAAAATGGCTTTTGTTATCTATTCTAGGCCTCTTATGGTTCCAAATGAATTTTTGGATTCTTTTTTCTATTTCTTTGAAATATCGTGTTGGAATTTCAACTGGCATAACATTGAATGTGTATAGCAGATTTGGAAGTATGGCCATTTTCACAGCGTTGATTCTTCCTAGCCAGGAGCAGGGGATATCTTTCCACTTTTTTATATCCTCAATTTCTTTTTTTAGAGTGCTGTAGTTTTCAGTGTAGTGATCTTTTGCTTCTTTTGTTAGATTGATTCCTAGATACTTCATTTTTTTGGCTGCTATTGAAAAAGGAATTTTTTCCCTTATTTCTCTCTCCGTGTGTCTGTTATTTGTGTATAAGAAGGCTATTGATTTTTGGGTGTTCACCTTGTGTTCAGATACTCTACTGAATCTGTCAATTAAGTGTAGAAGTCTTTTGGTGGAGTTTTTTGGGTCTTCAATGTAGAGTATCATATCATCAGCAAATAATGACAGTTTAACTTCTTCCTTTCCTATCTTTATTGCTTTAATTTCTTTCTCTTGTCTCATTGCTGTGGCTTATGTTTCCAGAACTATACTGAAGAGGAGTGGTGATAATGGGCATCCTTGTCTTGTTCCTTATTTTTATGTGAAGATTTTCAGTTTTTGGCCATTTAATATGATGTTCGCTGTTGGTTTTTCATAGATAGCCTTTATTAACTTGAGGTATAGACCATCTATTCCAATTTTTTGCAGGGTTTTTATCATGAATGGTTGTTGAATTTTGTCAAATGCTTTTTCTGCATCTATTGAGAGGATCATATGGTTTTTGTCCTTGACTTTGCTGATATAGTGTATTATATTTATTGACTTATGTATGTTGAACCAACCTTGCATCTCTGGAATAAATTCCACTTGGTCAGGATGGATGATCTTCTTGATAATCCTCTGTATTTTGTTTGCTAGTATCTTATTAAGGATTTTTGCATCTATATTCATTAAGGAGATGGTCTGTAGTTCTCCTTTTTAGTTGCATCTTCCCTGGTTTGGGAATGAAAGTGATACTTGCTTCCAGGAATGAATTTGGAAGTATTGCTTCCCTTTCAATTTCATTGAAAAGTTTGAAGAGTAATGGCAGAAGTTCTTCTCTAAATGTCTTGTAAAATTCAGCAGGGAATCCATCAGGACCTGGGATTTTCTTTGTTGGTAAATTTTTAATTACATTTTCAATTTCACTTACTGTAATTGGGGTGTTTAAAATATTTTTATCTTCTTTGTTCAACTTTGGTAATTTATAAGTATCTAAAAATCTGTCCATTTCTTCTGCGTTTTCCATTTTATTGGAGTACAGGTTCTCAAAGTAGGTATTCATGATCTTCTGGATTTCTTTTGGATCTGTTGTGACTTTGCCTTTTTCATTCCTGATTGCATGGATCTGAGCCTTTTCTTTTTTTCATAAGATTAGCTAAGGGTTTGTCGATTTTATTTATTCTTTTAAAAAACCAGCTCTTTGTTTCATTTATTGTTTGTATCGTTTTCTTAATTTCTATTGCATTGATTTCTGCTCAGATCTTTATAATTTCCTCTCTTGTTTGACCTTTGGTTTTTTTTCTTGCTCTTGTTTTTCTAGGAGTTTAAGTTTCATCATTAGGTTGTTTATTTGAGCCTGCTCTGTTTTCCTAGTTTGGGCATTCAATGTTATGAATTTTCCCTCTAGAACTGCTTTCATTGTGTCCCATACATTCCTGTATGTTGTACTGGCATTTTCATTGATTTGTAAAAACTGTCTAATTTCTTCTTTAATTTCCTCTGTGATCCATTGATTGTTTAGGAGAGTGTTGTTCAGTTTCCATGTGCTTGTGAAGTTCTTACAGTTTCTTGTGCTATTGATCTCCAGCTTGATTGCACTATGATCTGATAATATACAGGGGATGATTTCAATTCTTTGGCATTTATTCCAACCTGTTCTGTGAGCCAGTATGTGGTCTATCTTTGAAAATGATCCATGTGCAGCTGAAATGAATGTATATTCTGATTTTGTGGGGTGAAATACTCTATAAACATCTATTAAGTCCATGTGTTCCAAAGCTTGGTTCAGTTCTATTTTTTCATTGTTGATTTTCTGCCTAGATGATCTATCAATTTGTGATAGTGGTGTATTTAAATCCCCCACTACAATTGTATTAGTGCTTATTTGGTTTTTCGTGTTACTTAATATTTGTTTTATATAGTTGGGGGCATTTATATTTGGTCCATATATATTTATGATTGTCAACTCTTCCTCTTGAATTGTTCCTTTTACAAGGATATAGTGTCCTTTTTTGTCTCTCTTAATGAGATTTCGTTTGAAATTTACTTTATCTGAGAATAAGATTGCTAACCCTGCTTTTTTCTGGGCTCCTGACGCATGGAGAATTGTTTTCCATCCTTTCACTTTCAGTCTGTGGGCTTCCTTTTGCACTAGGTGTGTTTCTTGTATCCAACATATTGTAGGATTTTGCTTCTTAATCCATTCTGCCAATCTATTTCTCTTGATTGGTGAATTGAGGCCATTAACATTGATGGTTGTGACTGATATATTCTGACTTATTATTATCATGTTATTGTCCTTTTGTGGACTCTTTTAACTTTTTCTCCTGTCTCCTTTTAGTTTCTTGCCTTGCCTATTTGATTTGGTGTTTTGGGCCTCATGGTGTTGAGACCTTCACTGTCCTTTTGTAGGATATTGTTTAGAATTCCTTGTAGTGCTGGTTTGGTGTTCATGAAATTTTTCAGGTGTTTTTTGTCATGGAAGTATCTTATTTCCCCATCTATTTTGAAATAGAGTTTTGCAGGATACATCAGTCCAGGTTGGAGGTTCTTTTCTCTTAGGACTTGGAATACCTCACTCCAGGCTCTCCTTTACCTAAGGGTTTGTGTTGAAAAGTCTGCTGTGATTCTAATGGGCTTTCCTTTGCATGTGATTTGTTTCTTTTCTCTTACTGCTTGTAGTATTTTGTTTTTCTGTTGGATTTCTGCGATCTTGATTATTATATGTCTAGGTGTAGATTTTTTTTTGATCGTGGCTAGCTGGAGTTCTACATGCCCCACTTATCTGTGTGTCTAATTCTTCCCTTCTGTTTGGGAAGTTTTCTGTCATTAATTCTGTGAAGAGCTTTTTCAGGTCATTTGCATTTTCTCCTGCCATTTCATGAATTCCTATCATTCTTATGTTATTTTTCTTTCCATTGTCTAGAAGTTGTTGGATTGATTTCTCATGATCCCTTACTGTTTTTGAGAGACCTCTTTTTTCATGGTCACTGACTGCGATCTATCTTCTATATCTGAAATTCTATCTTTGCAATCTTTTATTCTGTTGTGTACACTTTCAATAGAGTTTTTTATGTCCTGGATATCCGTTTGAAGGATTCCATTTCTTTCCTCTGTTGGGCATTCATTGTTTCCATTTCTTTCTTATGCTGACTCCTCATGGCTTCTATCATGGTCTTGAGCTCATCTATTTTTATGTCAGTTTCTGTTCTAGAGTCTCGAATCATGACTTCATTTTGCTCATCATCTCTATGGTTAACTGGGAAATTATTTCTGATTTGAATTTTTCTAAAGCCTGATTGATCTGTTTTGTTACCTCTTGTGGTATGGGTCCAGGGTATCCTGTTGGTTCATTATCAGACTTTCATCCTCATTTTTCCTACTGTTTGCCATTGGTGGACTAGAAATCTCTCTTTGTGTCTTGCTTAAGTGTTTTTTCATTTTTATTTTTGTTGTTGGGTTGTCCTTCTTTAATTTCTGGGTATTACTTAAATCTTCCTGATATAGTTTTAACTTTTGAGTTTGTAATGACTCATAGACATTCTCATTTTCATAATATCAGAGAAAACAACTCATTAAATCAATTTATCCCAATTGATACATTCAGCAGCCCAATAGGATGAAGCACAGCTTGCAAACTGAACACTTGTGGTAGTCATTAATCTATCACCTTTAATCCATGTGAATTAAATTAATATCAAGAAGCAGCCCACAGTATGTTTGCAGTGAATACGCTTTTCAGTATAGCATCTTTACCATTTAGGATGCGGGGTTCGACTGAGTTAGGATGAGAGGAGTAGATAAGTGAAAGAACTGGAGCAGGTTTGAAGTGAACCCAGAGGATGTAGAATGACCTTACTATCTTTATGAAGCTATTAACTTCAGAGGGCATAGACAGAGTGCAGGAATAAGGAAAAGAATATATCTCCTTAGCAGTAACAGATGCTTGCCTTCCCTTGAAGCTACAGAGCCATGAGTGAGGTAAAATGACTGGAGAAAAGAACATAAAGAAAAAAACAAAACAAAACAAAACAACCCCCCCCCAAAGGAAAAATAATAAAAGAAGAAGTCTGAGTTAGGGCAGGAACAGGAATAAAAAGGGAGATGAGGGATAATATGGTGGAGCAAGAGACTGAGTTGGAGAGAGAGGATAGAAAAAAGAAAGAAATTTTAGGGTGGAATGAAGAAAACAAAAAGAATATAATTTGAGGGGCCTCTTTCAGACTATGTCTCTTTTGTCATGTTTAACAACATGTACAGCCATATGCAGAACCAAATCCCTTGGTCTCGGCTAGCCAATGGCAGGTCCCTGCGACTCAGACTGACCTCAGTCCACAAGGCCTAACTTGAGTTTCCCAACCCGCAGGGTTGAACACCACTCAGCTCTATTACAGGTTTCCCTTGCCCTTTCTTTAAAGATGTTCAAAGTTGGGAGCTCAGAAAACTACCCTTCATGAGCACCTATGCCTCTGCCAAATGGGTCCAAGGACTGGCCCAATCAGGAGGTTTGAGAACGGGGGCGGGGAGCAGCATGTCATGGGTGTGTTTCAAGGGTGCCCGTGTGGCTACCTTCCTTACTGGATGTGGTGGCGTGCAGTCTGGGAGGTCGTGCACCCGCCGGGTGGTCCTGGGTGGGCAGCTGGAGAGACCTCTTCTGGGGTCCTTGGGTCCTTACTCCTGTGCTTATTGTTTACTAGACTGATATCATGACCCACTGGGGGTCAGGACTTGCAGTTTGAAAATCACAACATTCTCTCTCATAAGACTTCGTTGATTTCAACTGAATCAGGAAAAGCTAACAGTTACAAACTTCTTTCGTTTGCTTCTCTAATTCCTGCCTCTTGGATCTAACCTCATCCTCCAACACCTTAGAGACATGACAATGACTATATCCTTTGAGGACTGTTTGATGAGTCACTATTCTTAGTTCTAAAAATAGAAGCATCCTTTGCATTGCTGCCTATAGTGTGCCATCTGCCCGCACCCAGTGTCAGACCTGCCCTTAGAAGCAAGAATATTCTGAGTCTTCCCAGACCAACAACGTGATGTTGAGAATAGGGCATTGCCACACAGTATTCATTACTGGCTCTCTTTCAGGAGCAGGGTATGGCATACAGTAGCTTCTCAAAAAACACCTGTTAAATGAAACTGAAATGGCTTCACGCTTCCAAATTTTAGTTTATCTCTAAGGGAAAGAAATTTGACCTGGTTGTTTCCAGCTTTAAAAATCTAAGTATCATCAACCAAATCTGACTGCCTAAATAGGTGGAATCTATGATTTGCATATGATCTGTCCCCTGTAGGTTCATGTGCTAGAATCCTGGCCCCAATGTGGCAGCAACAGGAGGCGGAGCCTTTAAAGGGCAGGGCCAAGTGGGTCATAGGAATTCCAATATCATTAATAGACTAATGTTTTGCAGGAGTGAGTTGGGTCTTATGATTGGATTAGTTCCAGAGACTGTGTTGTTATACAATGAGGCTGCTCAGTCTCTTTTATAGGTGGCTGGCTCCCTTTCTCTTTCACTGCCATGTTGTGATGCAGCCAACAGATACCTGGTATACAGTGTCTGAATCTTCAGTCACCAGAACTGTGAGCTGAATAAACTCCTTTTCCTTTTACGTTATCCAACGTTGAGTATTTTGTTACAGCAGTATAAGACAGGCTAAGACAGAGGCATAGCCAGCTACTGTATGTGGTGCTTTAATTGTGTCAAGAATGGTTCCCTGCTTACAGATGCTGTCCACTGACTGTACCAAATGGCCCAACTGCAGGTGCTTTCCTAGGCGCTGAGGTACTCAGGCCCTCTGAAATGCAAGTAAAGGTGAAAGTAAAGCTATTGTCAGTCTGTTACATCAGACTGAGAAAGAAACTTCTATAACTTTTGCTGGGAGCAGGTCTTAAGGGAAGGGGCATGCTACATGAAGGAGCTGACCCAGGATGGTGGGGTAACAAGTTTAGAGTCTCCAGAGATGAAAAGAATCTGAAGACACTCGTGATAAACTCACAGCAGCTCACACATCCTGCTGCCTGCTCTCTTCCCTGGGCTTTTTCCCACTGTCTGTCAGAAAATAAGTGAGTGGTAAAGCTGAGGATGTCTTCATCTTCTGCACTTAAAGCCAATATTCTGTTCTATGAGCAACCCTGACTCTTGTATGTTCTAACACAAATTAAAAATAGATACTGTATGCCTATTTCCCTGCAGCTAATTTAAATACATATCACTTTTAGGCCATCACTTTTTCTTTGAAGTGGCATCATCCCACATCCTCCTGCACAGCCCAGACTCAGCCCCAGTTCATATGTGACTTGTGGGGGGAATTTCTGATCATGTTACCATTCCAAAATGGCAACAAGGGGCTCTAGGCCTCAGAGACACCTACTAAAGCCAGTCAGTCACAAGCAATAGGGCTGGGGGAATGGCACTGCCAAACTAGTTGTTAATCTAATTAGCAAAGGCTTAAAATCCATCCTGGGTTATTTATGTGTCTTAGCTATGCTGAATAATGGTGATATGAACATAGATGAACAGATATCTCTTCAAGATCCTGACTTTGATTCTTTTGGGTATATACCCAGGGGTGGAATTGCTTGATCATATGGTAGGTCTATTTTTAATTCTTTGAGGACTCTCCATAAAATTTCAGTTGTGCAAAGTGCATTAGTTCTAGAAATCTGCTGTGTAAAGCAATTTAGTACTTAGTATCAATGGTACTGCATTGTACACTTAAAAATTTTGTCAGTAACATGGGTTTCATATTCTCACTACCCACAGAAAAAAGGGACATGAGGAAAATTTTAGAGAAAATGAATATGCCCATTTTCCTGATGTTGGTGATGGTTTCATGGGCACAATGATATGCCTATATTCATCAGATTATGTATGTTAATGTATGGTAACATGTATGTATGTTATTTGCAGTTTACTCTACAACCATTAAACCTCAATAAAGCTGTTTTAAAACAAAAACCCAGGCTGTCTGCAAAACACTGAGACATGAAATGTGGCTCTGCCATCCTTTGATGGTTACCAAAACTTCCTCACTTCATTCCAGAAGACAATTGAAAGGTTTGATGGGTGATGGGAAAGTTGGTGTAGAACAGATAACAGCTACATGCATTGACTCAAGAGATGACCAGAAACAGTCTCATTCCTATGAAGCTCCACCATGGCTGTGAGTCTCATCACATGGATGCAACAGGTTAGACCTTCTTGACTGCATTTCATGGTTTAACACTCACAAAACAAAAGCTTCACAATCTACTTTTTATAGTTAGACCATGTGTTTTAACATTGTCTGTTTTCTGAAACTATTTTGGACACCAGTAATATCTCAGTAAATCCATTTCCTGACTGTGCATCTTTTTCTTTATCTTGGTTATTTTTCTCATTGTTGAGATAAGACACCTGACACTCACAAGTTAAAGGAGGACAGGCTTATTTAGCTCACAGTTTGTAGAGGCTTCAGTCAATGGTTAGTTTCAAAGCAGGGTGGCAGGGCAGAGGGGCACCACAAGGGACAAACAGTCCACAGCATGGCAAAGTGGGCAGAGGCAGAAAGCAGCAGCAGCAGTAGCAGCCTCAAATCAATAGAAGCAGCAGCAGCCTGCCTCTCCCTTTTGTCCCTTCTGGGCTACCCGACTTTTGGGTGGTGCCACACATTCCCAGGGTGGGCCTTCCCATTATACATACTCAGACCATGCTAAACCAATCAGTGGACTAATTCAGTAATCACACAACATATCACACTCTTAATCCCAGCATCACACCCCTAATCCTAGTGTCACACACCCTAGATCCAGCCATCATTTATGACCACATGAGGCTTTGGGAAGACGTCTAGGCACAATCATAACACTCACAATATAAAGATCCCCACTCTAAGAAAAACCCTTTTGAAATGTTACCCACATGAGTCATCAAGGCAAAAAGAACAAAACCCAATTTTTACCACCCTCACTGGTCAGCAGAAGTCCTATTCCTGTTTCTCAGGCCCCATGTACTTCCATAAGTTGAGTGCCTTGATTTGTGCTGTTTCTTCCAGGTGAGTAGCCCCAACATTAAATGGCCACGGAATAATTCTTATCCATTAAGGCCAATTTCAAGTGCTACATTCTCTGTGAAGCCTTCCATGTCCCCCAAGTCAGAAGTAATTTCTTCCTCCTTGTATTAAGAAGATGTAGCTTTTGGATACATGTTTTTCTCTCTGTATTAGTCAGCTTTTCCACTGCTGGGACAAAATACACAATGGATAAAAGGTTTGTTTGGCTCACAGTTTCAGAGGTTTTGGTCCATGGTAGGTGGCTTCATATTAGAAACATCACGATGGAAGGACATGACAGTGGAAAGCCACTTACTTCATTGTAGCCAGGAAGCAGAGAGAAAAGAGTTACACTCTTCAAAGGCATGCCCCCAACTACCTACTTCTTCCAACTAGACCTCACCTCCAACAGTTCCTTTAGCTACGAACTCATCAGAGGGTTACTGCCCTTAGTAAATTAATCTTTGGTTCACACTTCATGTTTAGACTCTAACACTTTCCTACTGAATTCCTGCTTCCTAAATATTAGCCATGAGAATCTGCACAGATATTGCTATTTCTATTATTAATTTAGTATTTTTCTTTAAATAGCCTTGCTTATTTTACATACTACCTTCTTTAGCCTCATTCTAGACAAGAGTAATAATGAAATCATGGATTTAATGTTCTTGTTATATTCCTAGCATACATGAACATAAAAACACTTTTTTAAATAAAAAAATTTCACCATGGTAGCACCTAAAAACATCTTATTAGAGGAAAAACTGGAGCAGCTGTCTAAAGTCTTCAGGGTCTAGAATTTGTTAAATTTGCCTTTTCTCTGGGGCTCAGTTGATGTTGCTGCTCCATAAATGTTTGCTGAATTGAAGCCAAGTGACATGGATCACTGGAATTTTTTGCACCCATAACATACTAGTATGACTTTGGTTTATCCAGAGGTAACTCCCTCATGGGAAAGAAAAGAATGGAACCGGTAAGGAATTGGTGATTGAAAAGGAGATGTTTCCAGAGATGAGGAGAGAAGCATGTCAAAGCCAGGTGGGCTGTAAGAGGTCCTCTGGAAGGGGTGCCAGTGGGCGAGGGATGGTTACAGATCATACCTGAAGGGAGGTAAGACCTGACGGAAGAGACTGCCATATATGTAATAGGGACCCTAGCTTTTCACTGCATCATTGGCAGCGGCTGATCTGGTCCTGCTTGAGGATTACAGACCAGTCCTAGGGGCCTGCCTGATAGACTGCCCTGGCCATCTGCTTGAGGCCCACTTACCTTTCCCTGGCTCAGGCTCTGTGCAAGGTCTGCGTGGGGCGGTGGCGTCCTCCCTGCTGTCAGCTCTTCTATGCCCACTGAGTGGCTGTGCTTCCTCTGGCGTGTGAGGCAGGCTGGCAGTTCCTCCTTCTGCAGACCTTGGTCTACCCAAGGCTGAGGCCCAGCGGGGCAAATGTGAGCTCGAATAATCACTGAGTTTCCCAGGATTGCCGCTGAGTTCAGGATGCTGTACACAGGCACAATCCCATTAAGATTCTCTGAAAAGACCTAGGGGCCACTCCAACCCACATTCAGTTCTCTATGAGCAACCCAGATAGCCACAGTATCAGAGGTGGCTTCAAAAGGAAGAAAGGACTTTTAGGGTGTGGAGACGAGATCTCTGACTCAATTGACCACTGAAGAAAGAATCAAGCTGAACACTTCCCACCTTGCTATGACAAAAAAAAAAGCAAGAAAAGAAATGGACTCCAGTACCAACCCTTGTAACTATTTTCAGTTCTCAACAGACAGTGTAATGAGGAAGCATAAAAATATTAAGGCAAACTCTGTGAAAAATGAAGGATTGTAATTAAATCAAGTTTACAACAAAGTGAACCTGACATATACTTCATGATAATCTTTTTATTGTAGTGCGTGGTGATTAGATATAAATGACAGGACGTTTAAGCAATAATCCTAATTACTGTTAATTTTACAACAGTGTTACAGGGGCTGCTGAGAAAAATTCCTAAAGGTGCCTGTGATTACTGTCTTTTCTATTAGTGTTTCCATCTTAAGCAAACAGAGGCAATAATAGATTTCAGACTTCTTATCTTAGGCAATGAGCTCTTTTGTATCTGTACTTAGAGCAATACCTGCTAGTCTCTTACTTGACTTTCTCAGTCTTAGAGATATTGCTTGCTATGTTTTTTTTAAATACAGACTTTAGGAAGAAACTCATCTCTTTGGTTGAAAAATAAGGCAGAAAAACTTTGTAATTTCTTTTTATTTTCCCCAAAATTTTGGATCTGAGAAAAAGAAACAAGAGGTAGACCAGTTATCCCTTGAGTGGCACAGCTGCCAGTGAAAACTAGATTGTGATTTTCCTTTCTGTGTCACAGAGAAGTATGGCTGCTTTCAAGGGACAGGATTATTGGGTAATAAAAAAGAGCGCCCCCTTAGGAAGAAATCTTGATGCATCTTGTTAAAGCCTGGGTGTTGCATGGACCCTGAATATAAGAAAAGATACTACAGAAAAAATAATACAGAACCACCCTTTGAAGGCTCCCTTATGCTTAGTGAAATTTTACTTCATTGGTTGAATAAGATTATAGCATTTATCTCTTTACTAATGGCAGGCCCTACACACCAGTAAGCCAAGCTGGGCTTTACTGTGGTGAGGTGAAGAGAAGGGAGGAGAGCAGGAAGTCCACTGAATGGAGTAGGATCTGGAAAGGAGGGGGTTTGAAAAGAGGGAGGGATGATTTGAGATCATGGAACACTTCAATGGAGCACTTTGGGAAACCAAAATTAGAGCAATGGGTCTCTGCAGGAAGGATCCCAAGAGATTCCATTTGAAATGGAAACATTATAAATGCACCCCTTTGTTTCCTTGAACAATAGAGTATAGAGAAATGTTGTAAGGCTGACAATAATTAATTATCCCCACTGTGAAGTAGTGATCATTACAGAGCCTATCTTGTTGAGTGAGTAAATGTTATATGTATCTGGTATTTAGAACAGTAGAAGATGCATAGTCAGTACTCCACAAATATTAGCTATTGCTGTTTTTTTTTATCTGAAATGTCCCCAAAGCTGTGTATTAAAGTCTCCAGCCTGTGGTATTATTGGAAGATGGTGGAACATTTCAGAGGTAGAACCAAATGCGAGGATGTTAGGGCATTGGGAGTGCACCCTTGACGGACTCCAGCCCTTCCTCTCTCTCTTTGCTTGCTGGCCATGAGGTGAGTAGCTTTGCTCCACTGAACCCTCCTTGAGATGATGTCACCTCACCACAGGCCCCAAAACAATAGAGCCAACTAGCCATGGACTAAAATCTCCGAGAGAATGAGCCAAAATAAACCCTTTTATGTTGATTATCTCAGGTATTTCAGCACAGGGGCAGAAAGCTAACACAGCTATTGGCATCCTTTATTGTTATGATCATGGATTGCTGTTCTCATTATTTAGGCCAGCTCCTCCTCCTTCTGTGCTATGAGAGGCTCTCCAAATGCTCATGAGTCTCCTGTCCACAGCTGACCTGATGACATATAAAGGGTGTCCGCCAACCTGAGGACTATTGAAAAGATGGGTTGGGCCAGTGTGAGTCTCAGTGGCTAAATTAGCACAGCACATTGGAAAAGTGTTCAGAGGATAGTGGTGCAGCAGAAATAAATAGACACAATGTGTGAGCTGAGTTCTGTGAGCAGTGGGACTCCAGAGAAGCAACTTTGAGCTATTTTTTCATGGATCTCTAGGTAGCCTTTGAACCCAGACCCACTGCTCCCTGCAAGCCAAGGGCCAGCTTAAGACTTGTCTGTTTTAAAATCACCGGGAAATTCCCTGTTCCTCTACCTGAGATCCCACCACAAAGGGCTTGAACTACCTCAAAGGCATTTCTGTTCTTTGCAATACAAAGAGCCAAGATGAAGGAACTAATTGTCTGTCTGTGAAGAGTTGACACATACTTCCCATTTTCTTCTCTTTATTGTTCTGTTGCATCTATATTTTCTACAGTAACCTTATATAATTTATAATTTTGTATAATAAATATTTCATAAATAACCACCCACTTTAAAACCACTCACTTAATAACCACCCCCTTGTAGCAAGCAGAAGGTAGTATAGGAAATACTAATGAACTCTAGGCCAGATCTGTGTTTTTAGGGTTTCCTCATTATCCAAGCATGTGACCATGGCCATGCTACCTGGCCCGTTGAGCCTGATCCTAAAATGAGAAGTTGGGAAACTCCAAGCTCATTTCAAATGCTATTGGTATCCATGTTATCATCTTATTTAGCGGAATCTGCCCATCAAACCACAGCTAGTGCTCAAAGGGTGGCTTACTCCAGAGTCAGACTCTGTTCCATGGTGGAAGGTAACCCTTCCTAAGTAGGGGTGGGCCCAGTGACAGCGTTGTTGGAAACCTTCACTCACTCTTTAATCATTCTCTTACTTTTACCAACATCTATTTTGGGCATAGCCTATACCAGACATTGTGCCAGATGCTGAGATGATGAAGACAAAACAGAGGCCAGACAGGTGAGCCAGTAAGTTTAATAATGTGTTAAGTGCCAACTTGTCATATAGCAACATAACAAAGAATTTAACTCTGGTGAAGCTGGGGTGGGAGGTGCTTTCTGGAGAAGCCCTTGAAGAGATAAGTCAAGCTTTCCAGACAGTCAAGGGATTGTGCATTCCAGGAAGAGACAGAGTAAATAGAACAGTGCAAAGGCAAGAAAGAGCTGAATATTGATGGAATGATGGAGCTCCTAGTGGTTACACATGGAGAAGTTTTGGTGTAAGCCAGGGAGGACAAAGAGATGAGACCAACAAATTCCTGGGAATTAGAGCCTCAGCATATGTTGTACTAAGGAGGATGGATATCATTTTTAAGAAAATGAAAACTACCTCAGCAAGATATTTCTCAAAGACCATTCTTTCTGCAGTATGGAAACATTGGAAGGGACAGAGACCATTGGCAGGAGCCGAGGACAGACCTACAGAGTGTCTGAATGAAAGCAAGGTCTGAATCACAGTGTGGGCTGAAAGAATAGGCTTCCATGGCTGGAGACTGGGGAAGAGAAAGCATGGTTCCAGGGTTCTAACTGAAACAAAGGGTGAAAGGATCTCAGAAAAACAATAAACAAAAGAAGATGTGCAGTTTACAATAATTGACTCAAAGCTCCTTTTGAGACACTCAAATGGGAAGATCCACTGGAAAACAAGAAATTATTCAAGAGAGTTGGGAGAGACTGCTCAGAGTGGGATGAGTCTACTCCCTGAATGGAACCGTGGGAGAGGCTGGATGGAAATTATTGGTTCTGTTGTTCTCACTGAGAAAGGTCAGCTTTAGTGAAGGCCATGTGCACAAGGGATCAACCATCTGATGGTAATGGTCAAGGATAGCACTTTAGAGGAGATTGTGCACACAGCATAAAAGAAAAAGTATTAGAGCTTGGGAGCAGATACTGGAAAATATGGAGCAAGAAGTTTTAAGAACAAGGGAAATGAGAGGAAAGGGTGAATCCCAGAGCCAGAGACATTGGGGCTCAAATTAACACAAGGCTTGAGGGTGGAGATCCTGCTCTTCCTAAAGATCCAGAGCAGTTTTCCTGGCCACAGGATCTTTCCTTTTGGCTGCCTGCTGGCTCCTGATCTCAGTGTGTCAAATGCTACTTCACCCTTGTTTCCCTTACCATTCAACTAGCTTTCCAGTCTTTGACATGGAAGTGCTTTTTATTCTTTTCTCTCCCTATTCACCTGAAAGTGGAACCAGCCTCTCAAACTCAGTTTAGTCATGATTTTATTCTTTCCTCTCCTCCCTCCCCTTTATCCACTCAGTTCCCATTCATTATTAAAAATTTTTCAGTGGCTTTTCCACCAGGAAATAACATGATTCAGGCTCCTTTGACAATGCATTTAAATTAGTATTGACCTATTTAAATGGAACCACCCCTCCCCTAGATCTCTTTATGAGACCTGCCTGCCTGTGATTCTGCTCCCAGAGCTCTCCCTCCTTCCCCCTCATATCTCCCTGTGTCTCTGTCTCATCCTTCTTTTCTTATCAACAAATGTTAGCAACCAGCACCCCTTTGGTCCTTATCAGAAAGATCCATTGTGCCCAGCTTTCCATTACCAACCAGCCAGCGCCCTCCGGTGGGCCTGAGGATGCCCTCCCCTGCTCTGAGCACCAGAGGCTATGGGTAGAGTTCTCTTCATCTGCTCTCCACAGCTCCTTCACATGCCTCCCTGTGCATCTCCCAGCCTTACTGAAACACAGACGCAGGAGGGACACTGAAGAAGGCCTGTCAAACAGGGGTTTAAATAAAGCTAAGCAGTTCAGACAAGAACTAATCCAAACCACCGCAGGGGTGCACTTGTGTGGCAGCCAGATCAGAGCCAAGGCAAATGCCTGGGCTCCCTGGAATTCTGTCTGCAGAATGCACTTACAAGGCTGGAAGACAGCAGCGGCCTGTTTCAGATCATAAGCTTGCATGCCCTGGTTGCCCATGGCAACCCAGCTGTGCTGGAGTGCTAGCATTTGTAAATGTGTGTGGGCTTAAAATTGTATTATTGATTCTGTCTGAAAGACGATAGTCTGATTTGTATATAGCTCTGAATAAATTACTCATTATCCTTCACAGCCATCAGAGTATGAGCTTCCCTCTTGTTTTCTTTCTTTCTTTTTTTTTTTTGAAAGAGACAGCAAATTGTGTCAGCAGATGTGAAATGAAATGTTTCCCATAACAACCATACTAGAGAAATCAACATCCAGGGCACCCACCCGGAAAGCAGTCCAGCATTACTGAATAAATAACAAATGAATTTTGGAGGGATAGAACCTGCACTAGGTAATATACTCCAAAGGGACTCTAAGGTGCAGCTTGAATTACAGTGAGGAACAGCCAGGAATAGAGGGAAATGGAGATTCACCTTGCATGCAGTTGATTTAACATGAACCCAGGCTTGCTTTTCTGTTTTCTTCCATGTGTAATAAAAGGTTAAGTATTGCTCTGGTCCTCACCTGGTATTCATGTTCATTGCTCCATAACTCTGCATATCCTCCGAAAAAAGGAGTCATGTTTTGCCCTTGACCTTGGGCTTGGTCTTGTGCTTGCTTCGAATAATTTGAAAAAGTGGCAGTGTGCCACTTCTGGGCCTAAATTTTAAAAGGACAAGAGCTACCCTCTTGTACTTCATCATTATAAGAAGAGCCTGCCTCAAGGAGTTCCTGCTCTTCCAGCTGGGACCCCAGTAAATACATGTGAGGCAGAGTCATCTCCATCAAACCCAGCCAGATTGAGAACTTGAACTACCAAGCCTAGACCAGCCACTCCAGCCAAACTGCAGAGTAAGATAAAAGAAATTCTCATCGCTGTGCAACATCAAGATTTTGCAGGAGCTTATTAAGCAGCATTAGCTGACTAGAATCATCTTCCATCTTCACAATATGATGGCAGTCAGTGCTATACTTTGAAGATGGCTTATGTCCCCCAAGGGTCCACTGTGGTTAAAGGTTTGTCTGTGAGGTGAAGGTAATGGGAAGTACCATGGAATATTTGGGAGGTGGGACCTGGCTAGAAGATCCTTAGGTCACTGGGGGGAGTAACGTAGTTAACATGTGACCCTTTGAGTTCTTCAGAGAGTACTTATATAAAAGGAATAAGCCTGGCCCTAGCCCTTTCTCTACTCCTGGTTCAAGATATAATTATATGCTAGCTCCTCCACCTGCTCCTCCCCTCGCTTTGTACACCTTGAGGTGATACAGCTAAGAAGTGGACTTTGCTGAGCCTGTGCTATGCTGTTTGGATTTTCAAATTCCAAAACGGTGAGTTAAAGAAACTTGTTCATACATTACAGTTTCAATTCATATTGGGCATTCCTTGGCATTATTGCCCTGAGGAGCATTCTGGAGGCCAAGGCATCTATGAGCAGCTCTGAGTATGTTGTAAGATTCTACTGCACTCCTTTCATGCTTGTAGAAGTCTTGCCAAAGAATGGATGGGAATATGTTTCAGTATGCGAGGGCAAATGGCATTATGCCACTTCGAATGCACTGTGACCATCCATCTCAGAATAAACACCATTATCAGAATACCACATAGTATTATCCTTATGCTCTTTCCAACCTCCATGTTTTCACTCTTCAGCTAAGACATGACCTGTATGAGTAATTCAATCAAATTTCATCAAATGTTTGTAGAGTACCTACTATTTGCTGGGTCTTTAGAATAGCATATGAGATACTGTGATGAATAAAAGACAAGGTATTTGGGGAAGACAAGAGTCAACACTGACTCCTAGGATTCTGTCTTAGACCACTAGGCAGACAAAGGTGCTACTTATTAAGATGTAAACACCCAAGGAGTTGCTGTTTGTGGGGGTATAAAAAGCTCTATTTTGTACATGTCACAATTGAGATGTTTCTGGGAATGAAGGGAGAGGTGTCAAGTCCAAAGTTTGATGTCCAAATACAAAGTGAAAGGAGGGGTAAGGTTGCCCAGGATGGAAATAACATTTAAAACCAGAGGACTGCATGGGATTTTCTTCGCAGAAACTACACAGAAAGAAAAGAAGAGGGCCTACACTGAGTCCCAGGAAATCCCAAAATGTAGAGGATAGGTAGAGGAAGTGGAGTAGCAACAGGAACTACAAAAGAGAGAGGGCAGAGCCAAAGGTATATATAATGAAGATGCTGGGGCTTGTCTATGCCTTTCTATCCAGCAGCCATTCCTCTCATCTTTCCCTGGCTGACAGAACTCTGCCTTCATATAGGTAAGAAAAAAGATTCTCTCTAACTCAAGGGGAGAGTCAAGGGATCACAGCCACCATGGTAACCCACTCTCCTCACTGGATTGGGTTTAGACGTGAGAATGTGACACAACATTGGCTAATTAGATGTGAATAGAATTCTACTGGGTAGCTTTTGGGAAAGGTCTATGTTCAAGATGAAAAAGAAAACTGAGCTCCTTTCCCACCTGAGATTTGGGCTCTAGATGAAGATGATGCAACTGTCTTGCAACCAGAATAATTGTGGGGTCAAAGGCCTAATTGGGCCAGGCATGGTGGCGCGCACCTGTAATCCCAGCATTCTGGGTGGTTGAGACAAGTGGATAACATTTTCAAGCCCAGGTTGGGCAACTTAGCAGAACCCGTCTCAAAATAAAAAAATAAAGAGGACTGAGGAGGAAGCTCATTGTGAAGGTCTTAGATTCAGTTCATCATGTTGGGGTGGAGTGGGGTGCTGATGAGGTGGAGCAATCCGGACAATTAGGGCAGAAAGAATATTTGACTTGAATCACATTGAATTAACCACCTGTGGAGGATTCTCTACCACTGGCTTTAAGTTGCACTCTGGCAATTAATTTTTTCAATGTTTAGGCCTTGTGGGTTTTCTACGACTTACAGCCAAGAGCATGTTAAGTTGTACTCGTGGTTTAACAAGACCAGGTGACATTTAACTTATAATTTAAGGTTCCTTTTACCTTATTTTGTAAATAATAGTTATGCAGTCTTTTAAGTGTATCATTTTCCAATGTTGACACTAACTTAACATTATATTTGCGGTTTGTTTCTTTCAACTGTCAAAAGTCAAATTTTTCTTCCAAGTTAAGAGAACACAGTGGACTCTCAAGTTACAATCGACCTGACATATGAACAATTTGGGTTACGACCAAAATTTTAGTTTTAATTTATGAGCAAAGTCTCGAGTTATGATCCAAATGCCAGCTTCTTGCACTTCCAGATGGTCTCAGATACAAATTTCACCCTTAAAGAATCCTGGAAGGAACATCACACCATCCTTTTTCCTGTGCGGGGTTGAGAAATCCTGGACCAATGTTTCTCTAAGGACATTGAGATCTGCCTGGAAGAAAGTGTGGCCTAAAATTATACAGGAGAGAGACTTTGAAGACAATTCACCAACTTGAGTTACCACCAGTCCTTGGGAATGAATTGAGTTCGTAAGTCAAGAGTCCACTGTATCTTAGTTTAGTCACCTCATAAGAAATGGACTGCTTTGTATTACAGCATTTCACTAACACCAGGCAAATAAGGAATGGCCAAAAGCCTGAGCTAAAAATATTCTAGAACTTACTTTGTTGTGGACATGGAAAAGATAAAATTTGTGATAGAGCAATATGATAGAAAATGTAGATGCCTAGTGGTCAGGACAAGAACAAGATATGCCCTGAAGTCAAAATGTTGGAAATGGCATTTATAACCTTCATTAGCCGTATTCTTAGTTGAGGAGTCTGTATCTTCAAATGGTTCAGGAGGTCCTTAAAGCTTTTTGGATAGTGTTCTATTTAATAAGTGCTCTGAAAGAGCTTTAGTTTTACATTCATCGAGAGTTCTCATGATAGTCTCAGGATTTACTCAAATTCAAGTTTTTTTTTTTGAAGTGCAAATAATTTATCAAGGCAGAGGCTCTGACGACAGGGACAAAATTCCTTGGCAACAGGCGATTACACACACAGAGCCAGGTGTATCGCTATTCATGTCTCCCGAGCTGAGGGGGTGTGCGGTCAGGCTCCACAATGAATGCAAAAAGCCTCTCTCTGTCTTCTCCTGATGAGCAAAGCCTGCTCCATTGACAATGCAAATAGTTACCATATACAACCCTTTTGTATAGGAAACAGCTCTGTGCCTGGTCTCTGGCTCAGAGAATTCTGGAAAAATCTACTATATTAAGAATAAATCAAGGAATAAAGATAAATTTTTCTTACCTGTTAACATCAGATGCTTCTAACCTTCCCAAAGCAGAACTTGTTCTCCTTCCTTTCCAGTTCATGGTAGCAGAGAGCAAAGCCTCCCAGGGACTCTTATTAGCTAGAATTGTGTCCACTTGGTCCTTTGGAGCAGTTTCTAATGATGATAGAGGTGCTGGTGAAGAAAACTGTGCTGTCTTCTTGCCAGGAGCAGTCAGTGCTGATGAAGTCTACCCCGGACAGAGGCTCTCCTTCCACTGTGAGTGCCAGGGTTTGTAACTGAAGTACCAGGGAGCTTTCTCCTCCCACTGTCCCTCCCTAGGTTCATTAATCCTATCACAGGTGATGGTAATTTATGCTCCTTTGAGGTCAAGGACAGGGTAGGTGACATCAGGAGGAAAACAACTCTAGTACGGAAAGTTCCCCAGTTAGGATGTGATCACTCGTAATCATATATTTTGATTATTTGGGTGCCATCTGTTGTCTAAGACAGAATCTTTGAGATTACCAAGTCTTAATCCTCCCCTACTTCCCCATCTCAGACAGCAGCTCCGTTCTTTCAGTATCTCAGGGCAAAGCGTTCAGAATCATTTTTCTAGCTAAAACATACAGTCCACCCACCAGCCTTTTCCTCTCTATCTAAATAGTACTATGTCCACTTAAACCCATCCCTCCTACTTTCTTCACCAGCATCTTCTAGGTTTGGAAACCCATGTCTCTCATTCGGACCTGGACCTAACCTCCTAATTGCTCTCCCTGTTTCAATTTCTGCCTCCCTGTACAATCATATGTAGAAAGCTGTGATCTTTAAATCAAACTTTGGATCATGTCCATTCTCTACTCAAATTCCTGCCACTCTTCTCATCTAATTCAAAGTAAAATCCAAAGACATTAGCATGGCTTCTGAGGCCTCACATGGCCTCCCTATCTCCCTGTCTGACCTTACCTATCACTGGTGGGACCACACTGACCTTTTCTGAGATCTGGCAGAGCTCTGAACTTTTCCCTTTACTTAGAAGCCTCTCCCCTGAGGTAGCCATAGGGTTCTCCCTCCTCCCTCCTTTCCACTAGCAGTGATTCTTAATGCCATCTTAAAGAGAGGACTTCTTTGAAAACACTACCTAAACCAGCAATACTTGGGCCTCTCAATCCCCACAGCTAGCTAAATTTTTCCTCACAGTCCTGAATTTTGCATTTTATTATTTACATGGTATGTCATATATGAAACACATATCTGTGTCATATGTATTATTTGTATTCATTTCTATACATACAGTGGTACATCATTATAGCCTATATTTACCTATTAGTTTATTATCAATTTTATTCCTCGAGAAGATAACTTTATACATTTTTCTGATGAATCCCCAGAGCCTGTAACTGTGTCCTGAGCAGTTTAAGAATGAATAAATAGTACTTTACAATTTGCCTCTTGCTTCCAAATACTTCCTCTGCTTCACCTTCGTAATAACCTCTTGAAATGTTGTGAGCTTCATTTACACAGGAGGAACGAAGCCCAGAGAAGTTGTGACTCACCTGAGATTTTACAGTCAGTAAGTGACCCTGACATTTCTAGTTTTGCTATGGGCTGGCTTAGCAATCTATCCTGACTGTGGGGTCTTTGAAACGCGCTATGCCTTGGCCTTTCCTCCATTTTTTTCAGCTTTAATTGAGTTTATTGGTACATTTTAGGGATACAGTACAGTTACATTCATTGTTGGGATCTTGTACCTCTACATGACAAGTCTTGATTCTCATTTTTTCCCCTTACCCCTGCCCTCCCTTCACCCCCTCCTCCCCTCCCCATCTATACAAACGCTTTATTTTCATCTTTTCATTCTCTCACATTTTTTTCTTTTCCCTTTTTACTCTTCTCCTACCCATCCCACCTTCCCTACACATTTTTATAAAAAAGAGTGGAGATGGTCTATCGTTAAGTACTATACATGAGATCTTATCCAGCATAGAACTCTGATACCAAGTCTTCCAGATAAAATTAGCAATGGTGGACGTGTTCATAGTGGGGGTTTGTGGATTGGTTTGTGTTGTCCCCGTCCTTCCCATATTCTTCTTCAGCTCACAGCAACTCTATCCCATCCAAAGTCCGTTCTATTTCAGTAGGTGGGCTGACTTCTTTCTCTGCCTTACTCCTCTCACAAGTCACCATTTATCTCTATTAATTGGTTAATTTGCTGAAAATCTTATCAGACTCCACATTTATGGGAAAAAATGTACAATTTTACAAAAATAGTATCACACCATTTTACAACCTACTTTTTTCCCCTTAGCAAGATACCTAGACTGTTTCCATATCAATAAATACAGAGCCAAAGGTATACATGTTATTTTATCCTGAATTTACTGACAGTCGTCAGTTGATGAACAAGGAACTTATAGACAGTGTTCTGTGGTTCTGTGTGGTGCTTTGATTATAAACAACAACAAAATGGTTATGTAACTTTTAAAATTTATTTGAAGATCTCATTAAGGCATATGCATAAAAATAGAACTCTGAAGTATATTACCCAACTGTTCTTTGGAAAGTCTGTATCCAACCTACTACACTCAAGTTGAATTGTGTCCCTCAAAAGATACGTTGAACTTCTAATTCCCAATCTTTATGGATGTGAACTTATTTGGAAATAGGGTCTTGACAAATGTAACCAAGTTAAAATAGGGTTGTGCTGGATTAGAATGGGCCCTAATCCAATATGAGTTCAGTCTTTACAGAAGAAACCTTATACAGATGGACACAGAAGGAAGATGGCCATGTGAAGACACAGAGACACAGGGAAAACCTGTGTGACAGCAGAAACAGAGACTGGAGTGCTGAATCTGCAAAACAAGGAATGCCTGGCCACCAAAAGCTAGAAAAACACAGGGAAATAGCGTGCCCTACAAGTTTCAAAGGGGCATGGCCCAGCCAACACCTTGATTTCTGACTTACAGCCCTAGACTTTTAGATGGCAACCTTCTTTCTTTTAAGCCATTTGGCTTGTGGTGCATGTTACCCCAGCCTCAGGAGACTAATGTACTATAGCCATGCGTGAGGATGTCCAGTCCCACCTTCTAAACACTGGTTCATCTTTGCCAGGATGGCAATCTTTGCCCATTGTTCCACTGAGGTAGTATATGTTAACTTCTTATTGATGTGTAAGAACTACTTGAAAATACTACCCTATTACTTTGTTATATGTTATAATGCCTTTCATTTTTTGCCTCTTAAATATTTTTATGGTGATGATTGTTTGGGAAAGGGGAGTTGATCTTTGCTTTGGTTTTAGCCATAGTGAAGGTTTTAATTTTTAGATAAATTTAGCCATTTCTTTTTTGAATTTTCTGGCATTTGCATCATGTTTAGAAAGAGCTTCCAGACAGACAGACAGACAGACAGAGAAAATTCTTCTAGTAGTTAGGTAAGTTTTTTTCTCTTTCTTTCCTCCTTCTTCCTTCTTTTCTTTCATTTTTACCATTTTACATTGGCTTATTTCATCCATTTGGAATTTATGTCTTATTTTTTACATACAAACACTTTTTTTTTTTCAAATTTGAGTTTTCAATAACATTTATTTAATAAGCCCCTTTCTTTTGTACTTTTGTTCTGGCACTTTTATCCCAGGCTAAGTTCCTGCAGGGAGAGGTCAGACATCATCATCTGCTTATGTGGGACAAAAATGGCTCAACATCAGAAAGAACCCAGCAAGAACACCTACGTGTGTGACCAAGCTGACTGTGGTCTGGCAAGAGAGTGTGAACAGCGGTGCTGCAGATGTCCATGGAGCCCGCTCCCTTTTACAGACTTTTCTCCAGTGAGCCTGCCAGGAGCTCACAGAAGGGAGAGAATGCCCTCATAGCACATGCATTATGTACAGCAGCTGCTGCAGTGTCATAGCCTCATCCCCAGGACAAAATACTCCACACCCAATGGTTAAAGGAATAAAGCTTTATTTTGGTTTATGGTTTGCAGAGATTTCAGTCCATAGTGAGCTGGCTCTGAGGCAGAATGGCATAACAGAAGGGCATGGTGGAGGAAAAGCTGCTCATCCCATGGAGACTAGGAAGCAGAGAGTGAAGGGAGGGCAGAGAAGGGAGACAAACCATTCCAGGCCACACTCCCCAGTCACTGGCCTCTACCAAACTAGTCCTCACCTAACGACAAGTCAGCGGTACATCCAATCATGTTCCAAAAGGCCTACCTTTGAGTGCATGAAGCTTGGGGGTGGGAGGGGCATCCAAATATAAACCATGCTCTCCAGGAAGAGCAGAAAGTCCCACCCAGGCCTCTCTCGTATCTCTTCTATGGAACAAAAACGTTAATCTTCTGGAGAAACAGAAGTACCACGGTTCTTAGCGTCTACGTGAAAACCCATGGAAGCTGGGGGAAGGAAACAGAAGATACCCTCTATTCATGTAGGAAGGGCAAGAATAAGTGCTGGGGCCAGAACTATAGCTGAAAAAGAAGTAAGATTCTGAGAGGGCCATACCCTGAGACCCAAGAATATAGTGACTGTTTAAGAATAAGGCCTCTCCCCAAGAACGCCCCAACCTCAAGTCTAAAATGTATTGAGTAATCAGTAGCAGTAGAATATCACTTTGAGATTTTAGGACCACGGAAACATTTCACATTAGAAAGACCTAAAGCTGAGGACACAGCAGAAATTGAGAAACACCCTCTAGAGTTTCTGTTCTAAATACAAGTGCCTACAGTGCATTCAGGGTAACCATGGTGGTATTTGTGTTACAAATCCTTACCCCAGGGTGATGGTATTAGGAGGTAAGGCTCAGGAGGTAATAAAGTCATGAGGATTTAGTCCTCTTGAATAAGATTAGTGTCCTTACAAAACAGGCCCAAGAGAGCTCTTGAACCCTTTTACAATGTGAGGACACAGCAAGGTGAAATCTATAAATCAGGATATATGCCCTCACCAGACAATGAATCTACTATTGCCTTGATCTTGAGCTTCACATCCTCTAGAATTGTGACAAACATATTTTGCATGATTGCTTATAAGCCTTTTAGTTTATGATGTTTTGATGTACCAGCCCAAATGTACCAAGACATGTAGAAAAAATAAACCTCATGCCCAGTTTGACTCTTGGCACTAACATTCACAGTAAAATACCAATCAGGAGAAAAGTAACCCTTGGTTGGGTAGGGTAATTGGAATTAGAGAAGAAGAGAAGAGAACAGGGCAGAAAAATATTTGAAGAAACAATGGCTGGGAATTTTCCAAATTAATGATAGATGCCCAATCATGCATTTAAGAAGCTCAGAAGACGTCAAACAAGACAAATACAAAATCAAGCAAACAATAAAAAAATTCATATTATATTCAAACTCCTGAAAATAAAAAGAAATTTTGAAGACAACCAGAGAGAAAAGATGCAGGAGGATCGCTGTGAGTTCGAGACCAGCCTGGGCTACATAGTGAGTTCCATCAGTTGCAATATTTTGAAGACAACCAGAGAGAAAAGATGCAGGAGGATCGCTGTGAGTTCGAGACCAGCCTGGGCTACATAGTGAGTTCCAGATCAGTTGCAACTACTGTGAGACCCTGTCTCAAAAAAACCACACACACACACACACACACACACACACACACACACAAAAGAGAACAAGTAGGCAAGCCAAGTGTGTGTGAGAGCACAGGTCTATAGTCACAGGCACTCAGGAGAATTAGGAAGAGGATCAATTGAACCCAGGAGCTTGAGGACAGCTAGAGCAACAAATTGAGACCCTGGCTCAAAAAGAAGAAAAAAAGTAACTACAATAGTTTAGATAATATCTATCTAGATACTGAACTTGCACTTTAAAATTCTTCCATACAAAAAATGCAGGCCCATGTGGTTTTATTAATGAATTCTAGCAAATATTTAAAGAAGAAATAACACCAATTCATACAATCTCCTCTAGAAATAGATGAAGAAAGGTTGTTTCCCTCCTCATTTTATAAGGCAAGAATTACTCTGACATCAAAAGCAGACAGAAAATACAAAAAGAAAAAGCACAGACTAACATATCTCATGATCACATAAAAATCATCTAAAAATTTAGTAAATTAGTAAATTCTGCAGCTTAGAAAAAGGATTTTTTTTCCAATATTGGAAGGCTCTTTTGACATTAAAATATCAACCAGTAAATCCTCATATTAATAGACCAAAGAAGAAAAACCACATGATCAAGTCAGTATATTCAGGAAAAGCATTTGGAAATATTCATGATTTATGATTAAACAAAGCAAAACTCTGAATAAACTAAAAATAAAAAGAAATTTCTATATGATCTGGCAAAAGGCACCTATAGAGCACTCACAGTTAATACCTACTGGTTTGGATAAATGTCTACCAAATGCCTGTGTGTTAGAGGCTTGGGTACTGGCTTTGGTACTACTGGGAGATGGTAGGACCTTTAGGAAGTGGTTCCCAGTGGGAGGAAATTAAGTCATTGCAGTGCACCTGGGAAGGGAATATCAGGTCCTGCCCCTTCCTCTTTACATTGCTTTCCAGCTGCAGTGCAGTAAGAGTCTTTGATCTACCATGCACTCCCCACCATGATATACTTCCTTGCCACAGGCCCAAAAGCAATGTGGCCAACCAGCTAAGATTAACATTCATAAAAATAAACATTTAAAACATTTCTTCAAGTTGACAATCTTGGGTATTTTGTTATGATAACAGAAAGCTGATTAACATGACATCATACTTAATGTTGAAAGACAACATATTTTCTCCCAAAGTTGAGAAACAAGGCAAAAGTGTTCCCTCTTTTCCCTCCTAATCATAATTTTACTTGAAGTTCTAGCCAGCACAATTAAACAAACAGAGCAAACTAGTGACATAGAGACTGGAAAGAATAAAAGAAATAAAGCTATCTACAGATGACATGATTTTATACATAGAAAATCCCAGAGAATTTATAAAACTACTCCTAAACTAACAAGGAAGTTTACCAGTCATAGAATAAAATATCAAAATACAAAAATCACTGGTATTTCAATACACTAAAAGTGAACAATTGGGATTCACTATTTAAAACTCAGTATTATTTCTGATAGAACTTCAATAATGAAAATACTTAAGTATAAATCTAATAAAATATGTTCAAAATATGTATGTTAAAAGCTAAAAATCACTGATAAAAAATCAAAGACCAAAATAAATAAAAGGGAATTTAGAATTCAAGGATTGGAAGAGTCAAAATTGTATCAATTCTCCTCTTGTTTGTTCTATGGATTCAATAAATTTCAACTTTAAACTCCCAGAATGTTTCTTCTGGGAATATATCAACAAGTTAATTCTAAAATTTGTATAGAAAAGATAAGAAACCTGAATAGCAAAAGCAATTTTGAAGAAAAATGCTATCTGATTTCTAAGACTTGTAAAATTAACAGTAATCAAGACAATGTGGTATGAAAGCATAGAAACATGGGTCAATGATAGAGATTTCAAATATAAACCTATTTAAAGACTGAACTGATTTATTGATAATTATGCAAAAAAAGGGAATTCAATGGACAAAGAGTAGTTTCTTAAGCAAATGATGCTGCAAGTAGACACCCACATATAAAATAATAAAATAGGGCCAGGGATTTAGCTCAGTGGTTCTGCTTCCTGTCTTGCAAGTGCAAGGACCTGAGTTCTATCCCTGGTAAATAAATAAATAAATAAATAAATAAATAAATAAATAAACAAAATTTCAACCCATTGTTCACACCTTATACAAAAATTAACTCAAAATGAATCACAGACCTCAATGTAAAACCTAAACTTATGAAACTCTATAAAGCAGAAAAAAATCTTCATAACCTTGGCTTTAGCTTTCACTCTACTAAAGACTGTGTTAAGAAAATAAAGAGAAAAATCACAGATTGGAAGAAAATAAACTGCAAATTGTATTTCTGAAAAAGAATTTTCATAATATTATAATGAGAAAAATATTAAAACTCAACAATAAAAATACAGAAAACCTGGGATGGGGGATTTAGCTCAGCAGCACTGCACCTGCCTTGTAAGCACAAGGTCCTGAGTTCAATCCCTGGTACAAAAAACAAAACAAAACAAAAACAACAACAACAAACCCAGACAATCTAATGCAAAAAAAAAAAAAGCAAAAGATCTGAATAAATTATTTTTCAGAGAAGATGCATGGGTTATAAATACTTATGAAAAATGTATAAACATCATTCTAAGTAGAAAAATGCACATTAAAACCACAATGTGATACTATCACACACCTATTAGATAGCAACCAGTACAAACAGAAAATAAAAGTTAACTATACCAATTGCTCATGTAGGTATAGTGCAACAGTAATTGTCATATGGTTCTGGTGAAATGCAAAGTTGTACACCATGTTTGAAATTGTTGAAAACTTTCTCATGCAGTTAAATAAGTATATAACACAGCAAGCCCACTGCCAGATGTTAACCCAAGGAAAATGAAAACTCTGTGTTAATGTCTTTTCTGTTGCTATAACACAATACCTGAGGCTGAATTACTTGTACAGAAAAATGGTTTATTTAGCTCAATGTTGGAGATAGAAAGTCTAAACAACATAGCCCCAGGTCTGGTGAGGGCTTCCCTGGGTACTTCAATGCACTGTATAAAACATGTTGGTGAGGATGCAGGAGATAGGGAGAGATCACTCAGTGAAAGAAGAAGCCAGAGCACAACAAAGGGTGGGGATTGCAACCTTCAACTAGACCCCACTTCTTAACCATCCCATCACCTCTCAACATCACAAGGCTGACGACCAAGTTCCCAATATATGAACCCTTAGGAGCGTGTTTAGTCATCTTTCTGTGTCAGTATTAGTCACTGTTGTCATTATGACCAAACACCTGAAATAAGCAACTTAAAAAGAGTCATTGGCTTGTGGTTTTGGTGGGTTGGCTATGCTGCTTTGGACTTATAGTGTCAGAATACATAATGGAGAGAATGCACCTGATGTGGCAGCTGAAAAACAGGGAGGGAGGGAGAGAGAGAGAGGGAGAGAGGGAGAGATCAAAGTCTCAATATCCTCTTTGCATGCCTCACAGACCCACTCAGACCCACTTCTTAAAGGTCCTACCACCTCCCAGTAGCACCACAGGCTGAGGACCAAGCCTCCATTCAATACATGGGCTTTTGACCAACATTACAGATCCAAACTATAGCACACTGAAACTATGTCCAAACAACAGCATTTTTCTCACAAGCAAACTTGTACTTGACACTTACATCAGTTTATTCATAAGACCTAAACCTGGAGACAACCCTGATGTCCTTCAACCAGTGAACAATACATGAACTGTGGTATATACAGCCAAGCTCAACAATAAAAGGAGTAAAGTATTATAAACAACACAACAGAGTATCCAAATCATTTTGCTAAATCCAGGAAGCTACAGAAGGCTACATATGGTATGATTCATTTTATATTACATTCTAGAGAAAGGAAAACTGTAGGAGCGAACATCGTTGCCTGTGCTGAGAAGCATGTCAATGATGGAGTAGCAGGAGGGAATTTACAGGGGATTTTATGAGAATTTTAAAAAATCATTTAGAAAGTCAGGAGTCCTGCTTAATCATGGAGGTAGGCAGAAAGCTTAAGATCCATCCACAGATGTGTCCATGTGGCCTAAAACTCAAGTCTGCACAAAACTTTTTCAAAATTGGAAAGAGAATTCGCATAAAACCAAAATATGTTCAGGGTGATTCATAACTTGAACCAACAGAAATCTGGAACATAGCCAGAATATAAAAATCCAGGCTTTCAAAACATATGAAGGTACCCAGGCCATGACCAGACCCCTGCCTCTTTGGCCTCCTTTTACATAACTGTTCTTTCATCTCTGTTCTTGGTCAACACACTAGGCTTTAGGCACACTGTCTTCTCCAGGTTGCTAGAACACTTCAAGATCTTTCCTGCCTCAGCATCTTGCTTGCTCCTCCTGAGGCCTGGAAAGCTGTTGCCATTTTCTTCCCATGGCACACTGCTCTTGATGCTTTTTGGTCCTTAATAGGAGCCTCTTGGTCCCTCCCTCTATAATTTAGGCTCTGTGCTTGTTTTTCATATTATGTTATTCTCATTGCCTAAAACCCTGCCTAGCACACAGTAAGTGCTCAATATATATGGCATGAAAGGACCACTCAGTATTCTTAATGTTTAGTTCAAAATTCTGGTGGAATATGGACCTTGGCTTTGGCCTGAGTGCTGTGAGGATAGTCAGAAAATCTCACTACAAGAACATTAAGAAAGCATGCATGTAAAGTTCTGGGCTGGCTGATACTGTAGTCCTAGCCCTCAAAGAAAGGCATAAAAGCAGCTTAATGCTCAAGTGCTCGTGAAAGTCTGCAAAGGGGAAGAGGGCAAACCTAAGCTGTTAAGTAGGGAAGTACTCATCTAGAGGAAGAACAATTGGATACACTGTGTTAGTACAAAATGGTAAGAAAAAGCAGCACAGATTCAAACAAATGATCCTTAGAAAACCTCACTGCTGGCAGGAAAATGAGAAAGCATACTGTCTCACTACAAGAGTTCTGCTGGTTATTGTTATTCAAGATAAGAATTCCTGTGTTGGGAATTTAATCCTCAAATCCTATGTTGATAGTACTTGGAGGTGGGACATTTGGGAGGTAATTAAATTTAGATAAGGTTATGAGGATGGAGCCTCCAAAATGGCATTGCTGCCTTATAAGAAAGGGCCCCAAGTGTACACTCCTTTGCTTTCACCATGTGATGCACCCCACCATGTTATGACACAGAAATAAGGCCTTTACCAGATGCCAGCACCTTGATATTGGATTTCCTATTTTCCAGAACTGTGAGAAACAAATTACTCAGCCTCAGGTATGCTGTTATAGCAACAAAGAATAGACTAAGACAAAGACACTGGAGCATATCTGAAGCTGCTAATACTCTGGAGATCTGGATTTGGTACAAAGCTTTATTCTCCTTAAACTCTGATACTGTGCTGCAGCAGTAGGTTCTGGATTATGGGAGAAGAAAGTCCCTGCTGGATCCCATGAGATAATCTCAAACTGGAAAATCCTGATGGGTGCCAGATGAGCGGTATGAGAAGATCTCTTCCAATACAGGTATACATTTGCTACTTAGGGTTCCTAGAGATCTGTCCAAGATTGATCATCCTAGAAAACCTACAAGGGTATTAAATAGAGGGTCAGAATTTTCCCAACCTGTGCAACCAAGAAAATTGTGTCTTGCAGATGGGACTTGTACCATCAGCAGGTAAATGAATTCCTTCTCTTAACCCAGCTTCTTTGGGGCTTATCCACAAAACAAAAGACAGCCACTCTCCCCCTGAACTTCATTTTCTCTCTTCAAAGAGACTGCAGTGGGCTTATCTAACCTGAGGCCATAGATAATTTATGCTACCCATTTTTAGGCACTCTGTAAGTTGAGGGAGAAGAGGAAGCCCACAATCAGAAAAGGTGGTTCCAATTAAGATTCAGTCAATGGAGAAGGCAAAGAATATGTTCAAAAAATATAAAACATCACAATTACTGCAGACTAAATTGTTTTATTAAGATATATATTACCATAATAAGTATAATATAAAATCCAGGCACAATTTCTAGAAATGGGCTGAAACAAAGTTATAAAAAAATAATAGAGGTTAAGGAGTTTATACCGAGTAAATGCAAAGGAAAAACTAAACTGGCATGAATGGTGACCTTCGTATCAACTAAAATAAAATTCCAGGGCTGAGAATGCATCTTGCATTTAGAGACCTTGCCTAGCATTCATGAGGCTATGGGTTCAAGCTGTAGTACTGAAGAAAAAAATTTAAAAATGCAATTCAAAGCCAAAAGTATTAACAAGATCAAAGAAGAACCATGTTGTATTAGTCAGCTTTGAGTTGCTGGGACACAATACCCAATACCCACACCTTAAAAGAGATGTTTCATTTGGCTCGCAGTTTCTCTGGATTCAATTTATGGTTATCTAAAACACCATGATGGAAGGGCATGTTGTGATAGGTGGAGAGGCAGAGCAAGGAAACAGTGCCAGAGAGGAAGAGGCAAAGGACCAGATATGGTACCCAACATCGTACCTCCATGACCCAACCAGACATAACCTCTAAGAGTCCTTTATGAATCTCCTGAGTAGCCCCAAGCCAACTGAGTTGACACCATTAAGCTTAACCCCAACACATATAAACACAGATTAAGAAAAAGTTTATCAATCAGTGAAGATGCTCCATAGAGGACATAAATAAATCTTAATAGAATAAATAATATAGCAGCCAATATCCCAGAAATATAAGGAGAAATTAACAAAAATACTAATGGTGGGATAGTCTTAATATAATTTTTAAATTTCACAGGTCAAGTATACAATTAAGGCAAAGATATGAAAGATTTGAAAACACAATAAACTTTTTTTCTCATATCCATGTGACACACAATTAAATCATATATTTTATTAATAGCAGAAAAAAACTGATAAACTTTTATTTTACTTTATTCAAAAATAAATCAATAATAAAGATAGCTTAAATGTTTAATTGTTGAGAAATTAAGAAATTTCTTCCATATAACTCCTGGTTCAAAAAAAGAAAGCAAAATAGAAACTCCAGGGCTGGGGATTTATCTCAGCAGTTTGGTGGCCTGCCTTGCAAGTGCAAAGACCCGAGTTCAATCCCTGGTACCAAAAAAAAAAGAAACTTTAAGTACCCAAAAGAAAAAAAAAACCAAACACCAAAATGCATCAAAAAGAGGTAATGTAATATTCAGGGAGATATTTGTAGCCCTAAATATTTTATTGTTTAAAAATAAAACAGTGAAATGTATAAACTCATGACAATCACAACATATATGAAGCAATTTGCATCTTATTTTTCTTTAATTATAGACAAAATGAATAAACACTTGTGTTTCCATTAATCTTCAGGTTTTCTTCAACCAAACTATTTTCATTTCTTCCCTTTTTTGATGTCACAGTGAGAATGGATAAAGCGGTCAAGTATTTGTCTGTCTGAAAATTATAAGAAAAACAAAAAATTTCCATGAAAGTATTAAAATACTAAAAAGAAAAGTTTTAGGAAGGAAGTAAATACCTGATAGTAGTAGTATATTCATGAATTTGATAAGAATTCAAAAGAATGAAAGGACATTATGTCTAATACCTAAAGAGGCCTAGTTGCATAATTATTAAGAGTAAACACAGTATTCAAAGGATCTGCAGGCTTACTGAAAAGAACATGGATTTTAGAGAGAAACACATCTAAGTTTCAGCTCTGCCCTGGCAAGTGTGTATAGGTCATTTAACATCTTCCCCTCCTTCATTTCCTTGTCTGTGAATTGAGATCACTGCTTTTGGAACGGATTAAGGACACTGTACATGGAGCACCTACACAGTGCCAAGCCCAATGAAGACATTTAATAAATAGGAGCGTCATCCTTTATTATGAGGTGCTCAACAATAAATGGTGATGACAAACAGTGGAGACTCGTTCCAAAGTTTTCATAGACATCAGGGCTGTTTTCTCTTCCTTAGCATTTTAAGGATAGAAATTTGGCAGGCTTTGCTATCCTTAAGCACTAACTGACCCTGGGAATGCTCTTCAGCTCCCTCCCTCCATTTCCTCTTCTGTGAAGTGAAGGCCTCTGCAGTGGTTCTGAATGCTGATGACGACTCCCTAATTTTAATAACATACTTTGTGTAAAAGAAAAAAAAATGTAGAGTGGCGCTCCAAAGCTTTCTTATTCCCAGACATTCTTATCTGTGCATCCAGAAACAAAGAGCAACAAGTCCAAGTGATAGCATATTTCCATGCTTGACATTCATGTCATCCCAATGTCACTTATACCACATGTGGTCCATGCATCAGGGGAGTGTATATGTGTGTTGTGTATGTGCATTCCCTAACAGATGAGAGTTATGATCGCTCCATACGCTCAACATTAATCTTATTCATTGTAAGTGCTGTCTCTAGTTTTAAACTTTAAAGATTTTTATTAAAATAAGCATTAAAAATTTTAATTAAAATAAGCATTACATTTTTTCAGATATCAGAGATATGCATATAAGATGAATCAAGTTTGGAATCCATCAGTACAAAGGTGTCACTCAGCCATGAAGAATGAGAAATTAGAGTCATTCATAGGAAAATGGATGCATACTGAGGTTATACTCAAGTGAAATAGATAAGTCACACATGTGTAACTACTGAATAGTTTCTCTGGTGTGAAAAACTATAATTGTAAATAAAATCCTAATGATATAATTGACTATAATTGACAATGTGAAATAGGAAGAAAAGGGCTAAAGGTGTAGGAGAAAAGGGAAGGGTAGGGGAACAAAATAAGGGAAAAGAAAAAAATCTGAGAAAATGAAAAAATGGAAATACAGTTTTTGTAAATAGGGCAGGGAAGAGGGGGTAAAGGGAGGGCAGAGCTATGGGGGAAAAATGAGAACCAAGACCTGTCATGCAAAGGTACAAGATCCCAATAATGAATGTAACTGTACTGTATACCTAAAATGTACAAATAAATTCAATGAGAAAAAAAGTTGTCAAATTTAATTCCAATTTAACTGCTAATTATAATTCAAATGCTACCTATATTTATTTTGTGTAGATACAGATTCATGTTCCCATGGTTTTGTTTATGTTTTTCCCTCCTTCAGGAATGACCTTACCTCTCCTCATGCAGATTCATCTTTAAGACTTAAAGTACATCTACTTTGGGTAAACTTACCTCATACCCTACAAAACTATAAAACTAGGAACATCCTTTGGTTCTGTCGATGGTTTCTTTTGCAGTGCAGAAGCTTTTTAATAAGATGAGATCCCAGTTGTTGATTCTTTCTGCTAGTTCCCATGTTACTGAGGATTTGTTCATAAAGTCTTTTCCTATGCCAGTCTTCAGGAGTTTTGCCTAACTTATCTTCCAGCAAGTTTAGTGTTTCTTTTTTAATATTAGATCTTTAATCCACTTGGATTTTAGTTTAGTGCATGGTGAAAGATAAGGGTCCAGTTTTAATCTTTGGCAGGTGGAGATCCAGTTTTTCCAACACCATTTATTAAAGAGACTATCTTTCCTCCACTGAGGATGGTCAGCTCCTTTGTCAATGAGGTAGCTGAGTACATCTGGAGCTGTTTTTGTATCTTCCAGTCTGTTCCACTGATCCTCAGGTCTGTTTCTTTGCCAGTACCATGTTGTTTTTATCACATTGGCTTTGTAGTATAGTTTCAAATTGGGGATTTTTATACCCGCTGCCATATGTCTGTTGCCTAGGATGGCTTTTGCTATTCTAGGTCTCTTCTGGTTCCAAATGAATTTTTGGATTCTTTTTTCTAGTTCTGTGAAATATAGTGTTGGAATTCAATCATATTGCACTGAATCTGTATAGCAGTTTTTGTAGTATGGCCATTTTCACTATGTTGATTCTTCCTACCCAGGAGCAGGGGATATCTTTCCCATTTTCTTATATTCTGTGCAATCTCTTTTTTCAGAGTGCTGTAGTTTTCAGTGTAGAGGTCTATTGCTTCTTTCGTTAGATTGATTCCTAGATACTTTATTTTTTAGGATGCTATTGTGAAAAGAATTGTTTCCCTAATTTCTCTTTCAGTAAGTCTGTTATTTGTGTACAAGAAGGCTATTGATTTTTGAGTGTTGACCTTGTATCCAGCTACTCTGCTAAAAGTGTCAGTTATGTCTAGAAGTCTTTTGGAGGAGTTTTGTGGGTCTTCAATGTAGAGTATCAACATCCTACACAGCTTTCTCAAACTATCGAAGATCACTTTGATTAGAACTTAGTACAGCTATGTATCCGTCTCCTGTGTAAATGTGTTTTTTTAATCCGTTTCATATGTAGTAATCATTATAGGTATTCAATCAATGAAGTTTATTGAGTAAGTAAATAAATGTATTCTTAATACTGAATCACAGGCTAGGGAGAAATCTCTCCTGGATTGCCATATTCATGGGAATTTGGGTTGGAGGAAGGAAGGGAAAGGAGCTGCAACTGGAGAAGTTCATGGAAAACCAGATTTCAGATAATTATCTGAAGTGGGTAGATGACACAGTCTTTACCAATGAATACTAATCCTAAGAGTAAGCTTCTGAGTGGTCTGAGTCAGACTTAGGGGGCAAAACAATTTTTAAAATAGATTGGCCTTGGGCCTGGGATTTAGCTCAGTGGTGCTGCTGCCTGCCTCACAAGTGTAAGGACCCGAGTAACAAAAATATAAATAAACAAACAAACAAATAAATAGATTGGCCATAAAGACAAGTAGTTCAATACCCTCAAGCTATAAATAAATTGAATAGAGGATGCCCATCCCTTATCTGAAAAGCTTGGGACTAAAAGAGTTCCATCTTTGAGAATTTTTTGGATCTTGGAATGTTTTTTATAAGCACAATAAAATATCCTGCAGATGGGACCCAAGTTTAAACATGAAGTTCACTTATGTTTCATATGCACCTTATATACACAGCATGAAAGTAATTTTATAAAATATTTTTAGTGTGCCTGCACTTCTTTAAAAACTGCAACCCATCACACAAAGTTAACTGTGAAATTTTGGCCTGTGACATCATGTCAGTACTTCCAAAATTCTGGATTTCTGACTTTTGAATTAGGAACGTTCAAATTGCACGAAATACTGGTAACCACAGACTTACCGGAAACAGAAGGTGCACCTTCAGCTGCTCTCTCCTCCTTTCTTCTTGCGGACCTTTATTTATTTTTTTCTTCCTGAAGTTTTCTCTGTCCCTGCTCAGCCTGCAGTCTCTCCACCCTGACTTAAACTGTTACCTCCTCCCTCCCCCCGAGTCCCCCTCCTTTTCCTTCCTCCCCTTCAATTTTTTTCTTTCTTCTTTCTTCCTCCTCCTCCTTCTTTTCCTCCTCCCTCCTTCTTTCTCTTTTTCTTTTTCTTCCTCCTCCTCCTCCTTCTCTTCCCCTTCCCCCCAGACCCTTGTCTGTCTCTCTCTCTCAAATTGTTCCTGTTCTGGGCTCCTATTCTAGCAGGACCTGCTACTGATAAAAGAATAATCCAGTAAAATAATTTAAGATGTGTTGATAACTCAGCCTTAGATATCTGCCAGGTATTTTATACTCTGCCTATGGGCTTAACCCCACTACAAAATAGAACTGTTGAGATATTCACCAGCAGAAAAGTATTTGTCATCCCTGACAGTAGAAAATGACACGAGGTTTGGGAAATATGGACTCAAAGGAAACCTCCTACATCCTTATCATCCTCTATCACAGCTGGCATCCATGAGTGAGTCATCCTAAAGCAGAGCTGGGAAAAAAAAGTTAAAACCGATGGAAAGCTGCTCCTCCCTCCATTAGGCCAAGGCAGCACAAAATAGCAACGCTTTGGCCTAGAGCCTCTGGTTACCTACCTCCAATGTGTCCCTAAGGGAACCAGAAAAGCAGAACACTCAGGAAGAAACAAAAAAACGAGCCCATCTTAATTTAACCTTGATAGCTAGTAGGTCATATGTCACCTGTTTGGGGAAAAAGCCTGACTTAGAAGGAAGACAGTGCTGGCTGGAAAGGTCATCTTACTGTAGGTATTTTGGCAGATGTAGATGCCAAGTTGGGCAGAAGTTTCACATGCAGGGACACTGCTAAAGCTCACACTGCACACAACACACAAACATGAGACCAAGATGCCTGGCAGCTACTGCGGTTCCATACAGGAAGGAGCAGTGACTGCATCGATATATGGCCAGTCTCCGGGCAGATGGGAGCATGTGCTTAGGAATGACAGAAATTCTCTTGCTATCAGGTCCAACAGATGTGGCTCCTAAAAGTAAAATGAGCTCTATATAAAGTGCAGGGGATGATTTTATACATGTGCACCAAAGCTGAGGAAAGAACAGGAAGGCAGCCTGGGTTTGCTGCCAACCTTCCACTCTGCCTTTGGGGAGGAAGGGACCAGCAGATCTCCTGGAGCCTGCTGGTTTCCTTCTGAAGTGTCAAACTGGCCCAGAGGTATCTGCTGGGCTCTCAGTGGATCATACATACTGTACTTCAGCCTCAATATGAGGCAAAACATCTGCTTCTTAATATTCCCTGAAACCCAATATTCAAGCACTTTTAAGGGTAGAAATACCTCCATTTTCTCCTGCACACATGCGCACACACACACACACACACAATCTCTACTACTAGAAGGTTCCAGTTTTGTTTGGAGCAGGATATCTGAGGTAGAAAAAAGGCTTTCCATGAAAATTCCAGAGGAACCAGCACTGGGCTTGACTGGGGACAGGTGAACAGCAGTGACTGGGGCCTGAGAGAGTTAGGTGGCAGATGAAAGGCAGTTGAAAGGCTTCTGAGTATCTGGTGCAAGTAGTGAGTTTAAGCTTGACCACATGATACAAAACAGTTCATGATCCCATGTTGCCTTTAAGCACAAAGTAAGGTGCAGGAGATGATCTGTCATGTGCAAGAAAAGTATTAGAACCTCTACTTATATTTGCTTTTGGCTTCCTCCCTTAAGACGGTATGTTTCGGGCTGAGGATTTAGCTCAGTGGCACCATGCCTGCCTTGCAAGTTCAAGGTCCTGAGTTCCATCCCTGATGCAAAAAAAAAAAAAAAAAAAAAAA
>NW_022900950.1:34537034-34547787 GCF_012274545.1 Fukomys damarensis | reverse complement strand
AAAAAAAAAAAAAAAAAAAAAAAAAAAAAAAAGGATGGTGTTTCCTAAAGGACATAATACATTGGTTTGGTGGAATATAAGCTCACTTCAGGTGACATATATGTGTGCACTGCGGTATGTGCTCAGACATGAGGAGTGACAGTCCATGTGATTCCCTGCAAAGTCCTGAGGTGCTACAGGTAGGGGAAGGATTTTGTTTCTTCTCTTCAGTCTCCTTTCTCCCCTGAATGGACATTTCACATGCTCTCAGTTAAGTTAGACTGCCCCTGGGATACTCCCAAATCCATCTCAGTCACTCAGAGCCAAAATGGGATACGTCTTTGTTATTCGAAGCGATGCCATTCTGAGAATAGCATCTGCTGTCTTTGCCAGTGTGAAATATGAAGGTTGTCATGGACCTTAAACAGTCTGTCACAAAAGAGTACCACCAAATAGGAAAAAGTAAACAAAACAAAACTATGGAATACTACAATCACTCACTGAGAAAATAAATTAGCTGTAGGAAAAAGAGAAATTGATCCAGAGCAGTTTGAACACTGCAAAATGAGATGAGAAATAGGTGTAAAGCTCTACATCTTTTTAATAAATTAATATTGCATCACTGGAGCCTTTTTTAGGACAAACTTTTTTCAGGGGATTGAGGATTTCACAGAACAATGGGATTTTTTTTTTAATCAATACTTATGTTTTTTGTGAACATTCAACTCTAACGCCTATAGATGAAAACAATTGCGATTTGGAGTATGAATAGATGAATACGTGAAAGCAATGTATTATGATCTGTAAATGCATGAAATGCTAATTTAAGACTTCATCTTACCTTTGTAGGAAACACTCTGAAGGTACTCATTAACTTGAGAGGGAGTAAATGAATTCAGGATCATTAAGAAGTCCAGGTAGGCTTTCCCGTAGTCACTTTGGTATATGGTCTGCTGCTTCGTGCGTTCTTGATTCCTCATGTAGCTGTGCAGCACGGAGGGGACTGCAGAAACATACAGAGCAGGAGAGACACAGAGGCTGTCATTCAAACAAGGAACTCAGGCCCCTCTTTCTGAACACATCCCCATCACCCTTGAGCCCAACTTGAAGCTAATTCAGCATCCTTAATCATACTGGAAACTAAGTTGTTGTATTAATCTGATCCTCCAGTGACTAGGGGCTGTGCCCAGCTGGTAAGACTTCTAGACCATTATTGCTGGAAGTGGAGGATTGGAGCCAATGACCAGATGGTAGAGTTTGATCACCACATTCAGAAAAGAAGTTCTCCCTGAACTCTCCACATGTGCAGGTCAGTGAGTTAGGATGGTGGCATTTACCATCTGCTTAATAAACAGCAGCCTTTATTGGCTTCTTGTTTTCCAGGATATCTCTGTGCAGACTTGGATTGGCCCACTAAAAATCTTCTCCCACTGACCAAGGAGTCTCGGAGGAGCACTTTGGAACAAAGATGACACTGACAGCTATTACTCCATTGTCCATTTAGGTTAGTGAGGTAGAAAGTATAGGCAAACCCAACTCAGTTATATTTGATTATGAATATTGTTGATTTAATGTGGATTCTAAGAATCATGGAGCTATCATTAAAAAAATAAAGATGGGATGAAGAAACAAATCTCTACAACTGGCTCAATCTTTATAGACCTTAAGAACTCCTTAAGTACTGCTTGCAGTTCCAGGTATCCTTTTTTCCCTATTAACTTTACTGGTACATTTAAAGCAAACAATACAGTTACATTTCTCATTGGGATCTTGTACCTTTACATGATGTGTCTTGGTCCAGGTGTCCTCTTTAAAAGGTCATTGACCAAATGGAAGGACCAAATCGATGAAAAGATCTCAAATTCCCTGAGAAGAGTGTTTGTGGCTTTAACCAGGAAAGAGAAGACTCAGAAGGCATCTGACTAGGTTTTCATAGAATCACTTTGCTACTAGTTAACCTCCCTGAAAAGAAGTAGAGTCACTGGCTAAAAGTTTAGCAAAACTACTCCAGCTATTAGAACTCACAAACTGTTGAAATGTTGATAATGAAGGAGCTGCCTCGGGCTTGGGGCACTACCCTGAGGTGTAGAAGCAGGGGTGGCATGGCATGGAGGCCATCCTCATGTGACATGCGTGCTCTAGACTAGCTAACTCCTCCGCTACCTTCTAACATGATTCCAGAACTACCTGACCCCAACTCTCTGCCAGGAATAAGCCATGTCTCCGACTAACACCAAGTTATCTTCTTAGAGATGCCTTAGTTGTGGAACTTTAAAACTTCCCTGTTGAAAATAATAGGAACCAGGATCTTAAAAGAATGAATACTAAATCTGAAAATGTTTGAGTCCGTTTGCCATGAGAATTCACTTCCAATGAATAACTACATCGAATATGATTCCTTTCCAATCATTTTCTGGCATTTTACAGCAACTGCACCCTTCCTTTTATTTTATAAGGAGGAAGCATTTCAGATCCCAGACATTGCTCCTCCTAGGCAGAGTCAGGTTACCAAGCAGTTTTTGGTTTTTGTTTTGTTGTTGTTACTGTTGTGTTTGTTTTTTTGGCTTTTGAGGTAGGGTCCGGCTATGCAGTTCAGGCTGGCCTTGAAATCACTATGTACCCGAGGCTGGCCTTAAACTTTCAAGGATCCTGCTCCCTCAGTCTCCCGAGTGCTGAAATTACAGGCATGTGCCACAAAGTCTGGCTTGCAGTCTTCTGAGATGCCTTGTCCCCGGGCCTTGAGGGTCTAAGCAGAAGTAAGTCTCCAGTTATGTGTCCAAAACATTAGCCTTCCTATGACCACTGTCAAAACTGCCTTGCAGGACCCTCTCTGCTAAGGAAAACTCTTAAAGCAATAGGATAGTGAAATCAGGACAGAAAATGGCAACTGCTCTGTTTACAAAGTTTTGCATGAGGTATTTTCAGAACACAGGTGCAGACCTTGAGAGTCAGGAAGAGCCAAGTCATCCCTAAGCTATACCTAAAGAAAGAGGACAGGACCTCTCAGACCTCTATTAGAAGCAAAAGATGCCATCAACAATTGCAGGGTGGACCAGGATAACTGAGGGATTGGAAATTGCAAATAGCACAGCATTGCACCTTCTGCCAGGCCAGGTGTGCACAGTGAGGACTGTTTACTGGTTATGGACAATGGGCCTTTCAGTAACCCTCACCCTGTGCCCTTCCATCATTCTTTTGCTATATACATGGGCATGCGGAGACTGAGCTGACTCCTTGTTCACCGACCTATAATGAAGCTCGCTTATCTATCTGTCCATGTATCTGTGTGTCTGTCTATCTATCTATCAATCATCTATTTTCCATCTTCCTCCCTTCCTTACTTTCCTTTTCTTTTTCTCCTTCCTTTTCTTCCTCTCTTTCTTTGTTTAGTACTTGGAGCTGAACCAGGCTTCACACTTTCTAGATACACTCTGCCACTGAGCTACATACACAGCCCCTCTTTGTAAAAATTGAAGCCATAATACTGGGTTCTGTGTATCAGGTAGTAAGCCCTTTCTAGTGGATATCAGTAGAATATACAAGGTTGTTTTAAAACTAAATGAGTACTCACCTAGACCCCGAGAAGCAATTGGCAGGCTTGAGTAGCATCCATATCTGAAACTAAAATCCTGCAACTCAGGAATTTTAGCTGGAATTTGGTAATTCCGTCGAAATTCAGTGTCTAGAGGTTGGGGAAGGGACTTTCTCCATTCCAGGGACACCTGAGAACTTTTCTTAATTTTCTGAGCTAGGGTAAGAGTGAAAACGAAAGCAGTTAACTATTCCCAGTAAGCTATTTCTGAGTAGCATTTCACCATTTTGCTTCTGGTGGTGAGAGCAGGGCAGAGTGAGAGGTTTGGGGAATGACTAGAATTGCCATCTAAAACAAAAAATGCCCAGTTAAATTTGAATTGCAGGTAAACAATGGGCAATTTTTAGCTTAAGTGTGTATAAGTACTCATTAGCTGCTAGGCAGCCTGTATTTTAATTTGTGTAGCCTGGGAGCCCTAGATGGCACGGTGTGTATCATCCCCATTACTTGGAAAAGAATCATTCAAAGCTTATCTTTTGCTGATAGAGGGTTAGGTAACACCATTGTCATTAGAGAATAACAACATGATTATTTTTTTGAACTATACCTGCTAAAAATATTCATTAAATATATTATCATTAAACACCAGTTCTACAAACTCTGGGAGATTACACAGCACATCATAAGCCCTCTCAGAATATGTTTACCCCCAATTCTTTCTGCAAAGTCTTAATTCAGAAACTATAGCATCATCTTATTCAGAAGAGCCTAAATTAAAAACATGGGTTTAATAAGCAATGTTCAAACTGTGCAAATTAACACTGACACAACTCAATTTTCTTAAAATTAGTTTTTCAATAGATATTTTTCAAAAGCAAATTCTAATAGACAGTGTATATCAAAAGAGTCATAGTGGCATCCACTGGAATACATAGTATATCAAAGGATATTTACTTGTATCTACCAGCACTGGAGAATATTTTAATATTGATTTTTAAAAAATTATCTAGACCAGCAGAGGAGGTGTGGATTCACCTTATGCTCCCTGTTTCTTCAGACTACCTAGGAGATAAAGATGAAAATGCTTACTGGACTCAGAATGACCTCAGAAACTGCCCATGAAGATATTTTGGAAATTCATCTGGTATTGTTCCTAATAACTTGTACCTCTAACTTGGTTTTTGTCATTAACCAATAGTTTTATAAGAGGAAAGCAAGTTTCTGTTGAAATATAGGACACATGTCTATTCTTCTCCCCTAGAGAACCACTATACAGCATATGTTTTCATTTCCTAGGTATGTTCTGTGCTTTTTGTCAAGATTATTGATAATTATGTCCTTGTTCCACCTTCAGATAACCCCAAACTATTGTGATTAGATATTTGCAAAACAAAGAGATATGGATTGTGGTAAGTCTCACAACCACCACACCGGAAACTGGTTTTCACATGGAGTTAAAGTGGCAGAACCACCTGGAAAATTTCTAAAGATATATATACTGAATCTCATTCCAGACATTAAGGCTCTTGAGAAGTAGAGACCCCAGGTGCTTATACTGTGAACAAATTTCCCATGTGCTTAAGAATCACTGACTAAGAGTCTTAAATAGGTACTACGGAAGCCTAGAGTGCGTGAGGCTAGGGGAATAAGAGAAGACAAGAGCCATAGTGAAAGGCTTTGATGACAGATCAACACAGAAGCAAAATGGACACAGTGTGCCCATGAAATGTGGCTAGTGGATTATGGGGTACACAGGACAGGAAGGAATAGTTGAAGGTGAAACAGGAGAGATGAGTTGGAACCAGGCTGGTAAGGATCTTGAGTAGGATCATTGCCAATGAAGACCCAGAAAAGCCCTTAAACTTTTCCTAAGTTCTTATGAAGACAAAGAATAAGCCTTATTCTTTATTAATTCTTTGTACTTATCACAGTAATAGGCCTCATTAAATATTTACTATGTTTATAACTGAACAACAACAAAAATAATCAGAAATGTAATTGCTATAAATTGGCAATTAATATCTGAACCACATTCTGGTGACTGCCTGGGTGATATATGCTTAAGATAACTCTAAGTCAACTGTATAATGTTTATGCATGTGGGCTTAGTTTTTCTCAACTGATGTCTTTATAAAATTTCATGTTACTGAGCTCCTTTAGGCATCACTATGAAGGGGACACTATTCAACCAACACCTGAGATCCCTATCCTGGTCCTGAAGTATGGTAACTATGATCCAGAGCTCAGCTGACCCAACCCCTGGGTCCTCCCCAGAGGTCATCTCTGCTCAACTCCCCTGGTTTCTTCCCCATTGAAATTGTGATAATGTACCAGTAAGTTAGCCCAAAGAATAAAACTGGCCCCATGAGTTAGGGCTCTGCAGAAAAGCTCAATCCAAAAGGACCATTGGAAACTACTAGGACCATTGGCCACATGGTCTGTAGCAAAGGAGGAACTGATTCTACTGTTTTCACCAGCTGTTCTGTTACATCAAAACCAAATTCTCCAAGTCTGAATGTGAAAACAAGCACCTTTTAGTGCTCTTTGTTCATTAATGTTAATTCAGTAATGAGGATAAATCAAAAACTAATATGTGATCACTCTTCTTCAGAAGCTTCAAGGATTACAGAAAAGCACACAAATAAAATCATTAAACTATTATGCAATAAATCCTGCAAAAGAGGTTAGAATTAGTGGGGCTACAAAAACATGGGGAACCATCTACCCAAAGTTTGGGTTCAGAGAAGCCTAGATCCAGAATGAAGTGGTAGGTCACCATAGGTCAAAAGAAAAAAAATGGAGAGCTGTTTTATACAGGAGGAAGAAAGGTGTGCAGAGAGGGGGAGACAATAGGGGGTGTGGTGAATCTACAGAATGGGCAACAGTGCAGTCTCTCCAGGCAGGTAGGGGCAGGCTGGGGAGAAGGCTGAAAGCAAAGACTAGATGACACAGATAATATAGCCAAGACACTTAGCTTTTATCCTGAGGACAACAGGAAGTGTCTTAAGGATTATAAACTAAACATGATATCAATTTGCACAGCCAGAAACTCACTATGGCGATAGGGTAGAGAGTGGATTAGAGGGGACACAAGTAGGAGAGACAGTTGGACTGATGGTCATCCAAGGAGAGATATTGGTACCCTGACCTAATAGGCTAGGGCTGTCCGGAAGGATAGAAGCAGATGGAGTTGAGAGATTTAGGAGAGAATCTTGACAGGTCCTAGGTATTTACCTGACACAGGGAAATGGTAATTTGCTAATGCTGAATGAGAACTTTGATTAGAAACTCAAAAACATCTTTTAAGAATGCTGATATTTCAAATGTTTTCTCTTAATCCTTAATGTTTATCGGCAGGTATAGAAGTCTTTTAATCCCATGCCCACCCAGCTTCAAAGAGTACTTTCCATATATTCTGTCATTCAACAAATATGTGAGGGGCTCTTTCTATCTACTGAGCCCTGAGTGGGCAGCTTTGTGAGAACTTGCAGAATAGTAGAGGAAAGCATAAAACAAAAACAACAGAAGATGAGTGTCAGTAACAAATGAATTCAAAATACTAATCCTAGATGCAAGGGATCATGGTACAGTTCTCCAGATAAATTAGTGCGAAAGGGCCTCTCAGGGAAGGTGACATTGAAACAGGTCCTGACCAAGGAAAGCCACAGGAAGCTATCTGGGGAGGAATATTACAGGCAAAAAAGGACACTGGCAAAGGTGGGGAAAAGGTAGGCATCTCACAGGAACTAAAATAAAGACCCATAAGACTGGAAACTCAGGAATGAGGAAGATCAAATAAAGAGGTTATAAGGACCAACTTAACAGGACCTTAGGAACTCACAGTGGAACTGAATTTGGATTTTGTGCAAAGTGCAATAGAAAGCTGGTAAAAGAAAGCAATAGAATAATGTAATCCAAAGCTGGCATGGTAGCACATGCCCATAATCCCAGCACTCTCCCCTTGTCCTTGACTGGCTAATTTCTCATCATGCTTCAGGTGTGGGAAGGAAGCCCTTTCTAGCATCACCTTCACTCCTACACATTAAGCCAGATGCGCTATTCTGTTCCCATAGTAACCTGAATTTTTTTCAATGTGCATCTTTTTATACTTGAATGACTTTGTTTGTGAAATTTCCTGTTTTGTGTCTAGATTGTGAGTTTCTAGGGGGAAGAGACCACATCAATGTTGCTGGCCACTGCAATAGCAGTGCCAAGCACATGACCAGGGGAAGGAGAAAAGCAAACCTGTTTACCTTTGGTGTGGTCCAGAAAGTCTCTCTTAGTACAAGAAATGAACTGATCTGCAATTGCTTTCTGAATTTCTTCCATGGAAGCAGGAATTTTCCAAGAGAGGCAGCTTCTTGGTGTCATCACTGAACGCCCTTTAGGTAGTGTCCATTCAAATCCCTATCATTACAAATAAGGTTTTTCAGAGAATCCATACAGGTTCACCTAATGAAGTCAAGGACATGAGTGCCTATGTACATATTCTTTGGAATCCTTTACATCTAGCTACAGCACCGCAGTTGCCTGTGTGTTGTGGGAGTTTGTGACAGTAACCGTTGGTTTACCTAGCTGTAACACAGGTACTGAATGCATTACTCTGAACTTTTACACTCAAGACAAGAAAATGTGGTTGAAAACTCCAAAGACTTGCTCTTCTAAGCAGATTACTCCTATAGACAAGATCAGAGGAGGAGAAAACCCATGCTATTCACATCTTCTCAAGCCACAGAGATAGCGGCTGTTTTCCCCTTGGGAGCCCCAGAGAGAAGTATTGACTCACAGGCAGACATCATGCAGGCAGGCATTGTCTCTGTCCGCCTTTGCAGCACCAAAGAGATTCAAGGATTATACAACTTGAAACTTCCCCACCTCTTTCCATCTTCCCTCTCTCATGGCCATGTTTCTTACCCCTCTCAGAAATGGAAACCATCAGTGAAGACATGCCACAGCCTTCCTCACCATCTCCCAGCCACTGCACCTTCGCTCTCATCTGCTGTGACAAGAGTTGAGCCAAGGCACTCCCTAGATCTGTCCCCTAGATCTGCTGCAGATTACACTTCAACAATCTCACTTCTCTCCTGCAACTGTAATTTCTCTCTCTGCAGAATCATTGCAATCAGCAAAGCAAGCTTGCTTTTATTTCTCCTGTGCCACAAAGAAAACCCTCACTTGACCCTGCTTCCCTCTCTAGTTACTAAGATGCTTCTCAGTCTCCCTTCACACTGAAGTTCCTCAAAGCAATGTGTACATTCACTGTCCCAAATTTATTTTTCAAGTATCTTTTAATATTCAGGCTCTCTTTCAGTCCCCCTTTCCCTTATAATTAATCTGCTAAGCAACCAAATGTGAAGATAATATGTCTGTTGAAGAAGCCCTTTGATGCGTAGAGGTTCTCAATCTGATTTTTGTTAATTGCATGCTCTTTGAGCTATTTAACACATCTCTGCCCATAGGACTCAGACTCAGGGTAGAGCCCTCACATAGACTGTAAGTGGTGTTTGGTAAGACTGCAGGAGAAAGAAGTGCAATAATAACAATGCCATTATTATTGTTTCTCTGTTTGATGGGAGCAGTTGTGAAGGTTCAATGCCTACATTAATAGGGTCTGCGGTCTGGTGCCACACTCATTGGCTGAAAGCACAAAGGAAAGTATACTACACCAGCTGTGACTGAGCACCTTTAATGGCATGTAAAAGAAGGAAAACTATGTGCCTGTGAATTATGTACAAGGGGTGATGGAAATAGGCAGTGTATGCTAAATAATGAAAATTAATTGGAGAAAAAGACACACTGTCATTAATCCTCCCCAAAATTCTCTCACTTGCTTCTAATGCCTTTATAATTCTTGCCACAAACACCTGTACATATCCTTCATAGCAGCACTATTCACAATAACCAAAAGGTGGAGTCAACCCAAATATCCATCAACAGAAGATGAACGTGCTGTAGTATTGACATACTGTATTACTCAATCATGCCATGTGGACCGATCACTCGATCAACTTTCTACTTCCTAGAGAACCTGAAAAACATTATGTTAAGTGACAAAAGCCTGACACATAGTTTACTTATTTGATTGATTCCACATATAAAATATTCAGAATAGGTAATCCATATAGAAAGCAGATTGGTGGTCCCCAGGAGCAGTGGGACAGAGGAGTGGGGAATAATGGTTTAATGATTACTGTGTTTCCTTCTGGGATGATTAAAATATCTTGCAATAAGGTAGGGATGATGATTCCACAATATAATATACTACATGGCAGTGAATTGTTCACTTTTGTTGTTGTTGTTGTTACTGGAGATCAAACTCGGTTCCTTGCACTCGCGAAGCAGGCGCCAGAACCACTGAGCTAAATCCCAGGCCCAATTGTTCACAAAAAATGGTTAATTTTATATTATATGAACTTCACTTCAATAAAAAAAAACTTTTTAAAAAACTAGGGGAAAGAGAAATGGTTAGAAAGAAATGGAAAACATTAGGTAAGAAATAGTGGAAGAGGGATCATGTGTCCCATGACAATAGAAGATGAAGAGTTTTTGTAGCACATTAAAATTCATTCTTATCAACCCATTCTTACTGGTTGTTGGTACAGTATTAAATTCTATAGATATGTAGATGTTATCTTACTTGATTGGGATGAAATTTGTAGCTCTTGATTTCTCTTGCAGTTCCATTTATCAAATTTTCTTTAGAATACGATTTCCAAACATATTCATCATTGTACTGGGTCTGATTAAGAATAGGATCACTAAGCGAATATGTATATCCTAATCTTTTGATACTTTTTTGACTGAAAAAAAAATTTGAGTGAGGTTTAGGTGCCAAATCTCACATGATACACTTATCAAAACATTTTACTTTTTTATTTTTTAAAGATTGGCTGGTTTAAGAATTGATATCAAGGTCTGCGATCACCCGGCGGCGTGTGCGTGAGCTCCCGGCCTGCGCGGGAGCTCCCGGCCTGCGCGACAACAGACCCAGGAAGGACCCAAGGACCCCAGAGGGGGTTTTTTTCAGCTGCCTGCCTACCTGCCTGTCTGCGATCACCCGGCGGCGTGCGCGTGAGCTCCCGGCCTGCGCGACAACAGACCCAGGAAGGACCCAAGGACCCCAGAGGGGGTTTTTCTCAGCTGCCTGCCTACCTGCCTGTCTGCGATCACCCGGCGGCGTGCGCGTGAGCTCCCGGCCTGCGCGACAACAGACCCAGGAAGGACCCAAGGACCCCAGAGGGG
>NW_022900950.1:34488063-34530354 GCF_012274545.1 Fukomys damarensis | reverse complement strand
AAGGTGTAGGGAAGGTGTGATACGTAGGGGAAGAACAAAAAGGGAAAAGAAAAAAATGTGAGAGAATGAAAAGATGAAAATAAAGTGTTTGTAGATGGGGAGGGGAGGAGGGGGTGAAGGGAGGGCAGAGGTAAGGGGAAAAAAATGAGAATCAAGACTTGCCATGTAAAGGTACATGATCCCAACAATGAATGTAACTGTACTGTATCCCTAAATGTACCAATAAACTCAATAAAAAAAAATTGATATCAAATATAATATAATATATAGATTCCCTTGATAAGAAACAGTCCTGTAACTTAAGGATAGCTGTTAATAAAAGCATGGGGGCTTAAAATAAAGTTTAGAAGAGTAAGAGTCAGAAATTAATTTTATGAATTTTTTAAAGAGCTGGATTCTTGTGCACAGTAACAATGAATGTAACTGTACTGTATCCCTAAATGTACCAATAAACTCAATAAAAAAAAATTGATATCAAATATAATTTAATATATAGATTCCCTTGATAAGAAACAGTCCTGTAACTTAAGGATAGCTGTTAATAAAAGCATGGGGGCTTAAAATAAAGTTTAGAAGAGTAAGAGTCAGAAATTAATTTTATGAATTTTTTAAAGAGCTGGATATTCTTGTGCACAGAGTATTTCAGGGTAATCAAGAAGTTGTGGAGAGAGTCTCTATTTTTTTTTTAAAAGCGAAGGTAATGATATTTTTATTTCTTTTTTAACTATCATATCTTGATACACACAAACTCTTTAGAATTGAAACAATATAATAATGCCTGGAATTTTACTCAACATATTCCAATGGGAAGGATGAGTAGGAGGTAAAAATAAAACATATCTATGTGTTCCCATAACAGGGTTATTGCTAAGGATTCAGTCATTCCTTCGTGTATGTTTAAAATAGTTCATGTTGACTTTTTCTTAAAAAAAAAAGAGGGCTGGGCAGTTTCAGACTATCTTCAAAAGGAACATATACCTGGGAAGTCAGACATATTTGAACGATGGACTTATTTTTACTGTCATTCCTATATAAACTTTTTCAAAGGATAACAACACAAGTAGCTTTTAACGAATTAATTTTCAGATCTCAATTTATTAATCTGTATGCTTTTTTCTGAACCATATCTACCTTAGAAAAAAGTTGCGTATTTTTACAGACCTCTCTTTTCCACAGTCTTTTTAGGATTCTCCCGTCCCCATTGTTAATCACAGGATTTTGGTGGAAACACTGAGGATCAAGGAATGAAACCCAAGAGGACACTACTATTGAGCTACATTCTCCAGCCCTTTTCTTTTGGGGCAGTTTCTCCCTAATTTTCCAAAGGTGGGCTTGAACTTGCAATCCTGCTGTTTCAGCTTTCCCAGTAACTGGGGTTACAGGTGTGTGCCACCATGACCAACTATCACAGGATCTCTTTATGGTTCATTGCCTTGGGACATTTGTGTCAAATCCCAGTAAGTGTGCCCAAGAAGGGAAATTTGATCAGAGTGAGTTCAGGGAAACCTTGTTTAAACTTCTTGCACTTGCCCAGGGCTGCTTGTTCTTTGTGCCTGCGAGTTTCTACAAAGTGAGAGATGGTAGCTGAGTGATGTCTGGTTTTCCATCTCCTAACAATTACCAAAATGTTCATCTGTCTTTAGGGAGAAGCCTCTAACAGGACAGCAGGAAATGTGGAGTGCTTAAAATGGCTCTTTCTGCACATATTTTCAGCTTTAAAAAAAAATCCTTAGGCAGTGTCTTCAGCTGAACAGAAATGCGTGTCTGAGGAGAGGAAGCAGTACAAGTTGTGATGAAGATTGCTTTAAATATAACTACAGTCTTTTCTGGGACACCACACTTTTCAAGATTGCTGGATAGAACTGGTAGATAAAAATCTTGTGTTTTTTTTTTCAGATTTCATATTCATCATTATTAAGGTATTTAAATCTTAAATTTTAATCCTATCATATTATGAAATATTTATTCCAGTACAGCCAAGCTTCATTGCCAACAAAGTATTTGACAATAGAAAAGCATACGTGACTTACAAGATCAACCAAAATTCACTATAGTGTATATAACTTTCTTTCATTAAATGAATAGGTAATGTTTGATTTGATGTCTAATTAAATTGTTCCTGAGTTTTATATATATTTTCTAATTATTCCCAAAAGTTAAGCATAAGGGTTCTATTTATATATGAAAATATCTAGGAAATATCATATTTTTATCATATTCACTTCACAGGTAATTTAGACATCTCATTACATTATTTATACATATATTTAATTGTATCAGATGAATCTTTTTACACTTCCTTGCTCTGCTTTTAATAATCTTCCATAAGATATATATTGTATAATCTATTTTTCAGTAGTTTTCATAATATTTTTCAAAATATACATTAACATTTATTTGAACTAAAAGTGTAGGTAGGTTTTATTTTCACAGGAAATAAATTTAATTATGAACAAAATATGCGATGAGTGTTTAAATTTAAAAACTTTCTTACACTAAACAACACATTGTCATTAATTGCCTCAAAATACTTCCTTTTGCTTCAAACACACTTATTCTACAATTCTTTCCACTTTCTGTAGCAGTGCTGAAAGTCCTCTTTTGTGAATGTCTTTCGGAGATATGATCTAAAAAAATACAATACAATGAATGCCGAGTGCCATCCAGCAGAAAGCCAGGCTTGTAAAACTACTATGATGTGTCCTCATCCACCTTATTCATTGGATCTGGCACTTTTTTTACTTCTACCTCTTCCCTAAAAATCAAAATAAACATAAAAGATAAATGTTTTGTACAAGTGAAGACACAAATAAGGACTTCCAGAATTGCTTCAGAAAGTGGCAAGAACAGTAGGATAAGTGTGTTCAAAGCGCAAGGGAGTATTTTGAGGGAGATTCACAGCAATGTGTCTTTTATATTAATACATTTGAAAATTTTTTATATAATCACAGTAGTTTTTGATCATAGTTTATGCTCATTGGTTTCATGACAAGGACTGATTTTACCAACCTAGGCGAATGTGGAAAGGAAACTGTATGAGCTAAATCTTTAGTTCTAAGATTTTGACAGAAGTATATTTAAAATATGTGCTAATAAAAGCCTTTTTTATCAAAAATCATATCGGAAAATATTTATTAAAATTAACGTTTCTACTTCCCAAGACCTTTTTGAGAATATTTTATTAAATAAGGTGCCTCCAAGTGAAAGAGTAACAGGGATAATTTAACAGTCATTTGTTATTTGTTAAGATGTGACTTTTTGATATGTTTCTCAGAAACCGAGGCAGGGAATAATTCAAGAAATGGATGATAAATCATCTCATTTCCTGATTTCAATTAATTTGAAAGAGTACCCCACCGAGTTGTCAGTGGATCAGTCATTTGAAAATCACCTTGTGATTTCTGACATAAAATTCTGAGAGTTCAGAATATCAAATGACACTGCTACCTTGAAACTCCATTCGCACCTGTGTGTGTGCATGTGTACAAGCTTTCTTAACATTAGAATCTATAAACTAGGAAAAAGCAGAAAACTTTGATGCTGCATGTGGTCTATTTCTAAAAATAATAACATTTAACACTGGACTAACTGAAAACAGAACAGCTCCATTTTATCTCATTAAGATACAGTTTCAAAAATTAGTTTTTTATTTAAAAAGTATGAACATTTATAACATATTTATTCCTTTGAGCAACTGTGCACTAAAAATAATTGTGATAACTCAATAATAAGGTCACTTAGCATGTTTAAAAATTAATTTCAACTAAAATACTTGCAAAAAATATAATAGAGTGGTCAACAAATTGCTTTCAAACATAAGACATATTATATAGCAAGGGAAAATTCTGTCGAGGAAATGGTGTGTGAAAGGGTTCAAGAAGAAAAATTATCAAAGAGCTTGTTTGAGTATCTTTTAAAAAGGATTATGATGAGTACTAACTTGATAAGCACCCATTGGTTATATAATTCAAAAATTTTTAAATTTCTCTTTTAAAATATCAATATTTAGTTTGGGCTGAATGTTTTATCTTTTGCAACTAAATATTTGTTGAGAACTTTAAAAATGTGCGAATTTGAAGACAGTCTTAGAGTTTTCAAGCAGCTTTTTGTTTTTTGGTTTTCATCCTAAATATTTCTTCTGCAGATAACTGTCACTGCCTGTGAATCTGGTATTTTCACTGTACTCGGATAATAAATCTTCCAGTTAAGATGCTATATCTCTGTAGATAACCAGGAACTCAGAAATCAGAAGTCTTACAGGCTTGGAGTTTTGAAAGCCTGTCATATATTGTGCTGGAGGGTAAATGAATGAAAATTAATGAGTAACTTCTTTGAGCTAATCACTGTACTAGTGCTCTAATTATGTCTTCAAGTAGAGATCATTCTAATTCCGTCCAACAATAAAACTGAATCTTGCAGATGGCTTGTTACTTGCTTGGGGAGTACACATAACCAAGGTTTAGCCAAGAACTTACCAATCAGCTATCTGCCTGCTCACTAACTTGAGCTTTTAAGAAAAGACTGTCTTTACAGGAAGCAATTCAGAGTAAACACAGGCCATAGGCCCTCCAGGCTGATGCATACCTTCCAGTGAAGCAGTGAAAGACACCAGGCTGTCCTAACCCTATCTTCACTGACCTACTGAGCTCAGAAAGGCAACTGATGGCTAGAAATCCCCATTGCCCTCAGCTCAGGTGGAACTGGCACAGCTGCAAGCCAACATTGCCATCACCACAGGAGTGCAGATAAGGATAAAGGGGCTATGATTTCTTTCAGCCTACAAAACCAGTGTTAGTGATGACAATGATAGCAAGTATATACTCATCCACGCATTTATTTGATAGTCACTGCTTGCTGCTACATATTAGGGTGGGAATTCAATTCATATATAATGTCAAGGTAGCACAGTCCTATTAATGTATACACTGGGTCTACCAGTAAACCACAATATTCAGTAACTTTATGAAGAATCAGTGTAGCAACCTTCTTTTTCTTGGTCTGGCTGCTGTTTGAGAGGAGGAGCTCTCAATACTTGGAGAGGAACTGCCTGCACAGTAGTGCCTAAATGAGTGCATTTAAAAAGCCTTCCCCAGTTGCTCTATTTGATTTGCACTCTGAATAATAAAAGACAAGTAAACAAATTAAAATGAGTCTACTAATGTGACTTCAATAGGGAATCTACCGAATTAAAGCTGGCACTGCTCCTGTTTTATATGTGAATGCTGTCTTCATTGTGGTAGCATAGGAATCCCAGTTGGTATCACCTGCTAAAAGGACAAGAAAGCATTTTCAAACATACCAAACAAGTGTTAAATTTAAATAAGCAAATAAAATTAAAATAATTTTCCAAAAGAAAAATATTTGGGGTAATAATTTTGCTTTAGAGGTTAGACAGCCATGAGAGCCAATAGTTATGGTTTAGATATAAAAAGTCCCCAGAAAGTCGGTGGTAGGTCCTGGTTGAAAGAGGTCATTAGGGGGATGACTTGGAAGGGTATATTCTCAGTCCTGGCTCCTCCCTTCTCACTGTGCTTCCCAAGTGACAGCTTTTCTCCACTATGTTCCTTTGCTGGGTCATTTCTGCTTTGGAGCCTGCCCCAAATGGCTAAATCTGTGAGCCAAAATAAAACTCTACTTCATTAAGTTTTGGGTGTCTGACACTTTATCTTGGTGATGAAACCACGACTAAGACAGAAAACTGGTGCCAAGAGTGGGGTCATTGCTGTGACTATATTGGAACATGTGGCTCAGAAGCCTTTGAATCTGGTTTGCAGGAGGAGTTTGTTAAAGTTTGAAGAAGCAATCTAGAGAAGCCCTGGAATGTCATAAACAGAGCTTTATGGGAGATTCTGGTTGAGGCTCAGAAGATCAAAGTGCTAATAGGAATGTAGACAGTAAAGACCTGGCTCAGAGGTTTCAGTTAGGAACAAGGACTTCATCGACAACTGGACTAGAGGCCATGTATGTTACACTCTGGCAGAAAATTTGCCTTCATTTTCCTTATGTCCTGAGACTTTGGTGAAGACTGAGATTAAGAGCAGTGGACTAATTAATCTGGTGGAGGAAATCTCAAGACAGACTGATGTTTAGACTATGGCATGTGAAATGTTGGCTGCATTTAGCCAGATCTATAATGAGAATCAGGAGCAAAAGTTTTCAATTTCACCAGAAACAAAATGTCTGGAAAGCTGAAGCAAAGGAGAACATTGAAGGAAAACAGTGGTTGCTGAAAAGGTTAGCATTAAAAAGAAGCCAAATACTTTGTACAGGGATGAGAAGAGAGATGACTTGAAGGCATCTCAAAAATCATCAAATCCTCACTCATTGCAGGCTGCAGAGTATAAAACTGTATAGCTTTTGTTTGAAAAGAGAGTCCCTGGGACTACTGCTCATTCAGGGCTGCCTAGGAAGTATCTCTCCAAGTTCAGCCATCTACAGGGTCTCAGAGACGACTACTGTAGCCCAGCTCCTGCTCAAGCTGGCAGGTGACCTTTGTGTTAGCCACCTGGTTCTGTTTTTTCAGGCATGTAGAATGAAAGAGTTATGAGATCATGGAGGCTTCTACCCTTAATTTCAGAAGAGTGCCTAGGAGGTCAGGCAAAAAAAGTGTGACAGGGTCATAGTCACTTTCAGGAGCCCAGGAGAGGGCAATGTATAATTTGTGCCAAAGGTGCAGTGGAGATCCCAGAAAGTTGGAGATGCCAGGAATATGGAATGCCTGTTGAGGAAAGGTGCAGGCACTGAACAGATCCAGACCAAAGAGAGGCCATATAAGTTGCAACCAGCAAGGCCAAATGGTGAGGCTACCTAAGCCCTTCGGATTTCACATCCCAACACAACCTTCCTTGAGTGATGGACATGCAGCTACAAGATTTAATGTTTGCCTTGCTGAGTTTTAATCTTGCTTTTGTCCATTCCTTCCTATCCTTCTCCCTTTTGCAGTGGGAATGTTTACCCTATGCCATTGTATGTTGCAAGTGTTTCACTTTCTTTTTGATTTTTAGAGGGTCCCACAGCTAAGAGTTTTTCTTGAGTCTCAGAGGAGACATTACTAAGATATTGGTGACTCCAGGAGAAGAATGTAATGATTTAGATCTAAAAAGTCCTCCAAAAGTCTCATGTTTGGAGGGTCACTGGGGTGTGACTTGGAAGGATGTATTCATGTACCCATTTCTCTCTTCTCTCTCAGCTTCCTAGCCATCATGCAGTAGACAGTTTTATTTCACCATGCTGTTCTGCTTTGCCATTTCTGCCTTGGAACCTGCTTGATCATGGACTGAATCTGCTAAAACTATGAGCTAAAATAAACTTCTCCTCTTTTAAGTTGCAGGTGTTGAGTATTTTGATCCAGTGATGGGAAAGTGACTAATACACCAAATGATGGCCTCAACTAAAAAAGAAAGGAAACTCAATTATCCCGGTTTACACAAAATAAAGAAGGTCTCTTGTTTTTGTTCAATATTCATATATGTTATTTTAAAGAAGTCAAGCCTTACACACACACACACACACACACAAATTAAAAAGTAATTAATTTTCTTGAAATTCCATCTTCAGATATCCACTATTTCATTTTAATGACCCAATTGATCACACTAGATATGCTGGATGTTTTCTCTTTGCTTCTTGTTTCCTGCTGATTGTCATGGTCCTCCTTATGCCTCCTCCATGCTAGCCCATGATAACAATTTTGCCTGTTCTTTCCACACTTGCATATATGCAGATTTACATATACATACATACACACACACATGTGCGCATGTTGGTGTTTAGTTCTCACCATTTCATTTTTTAAAATAAGCTCATATAAAGTCTCCCTTATATCTGTCAGTAACAAACAGTGTCTTATGAAAAAACTCTCCAATTTACCTGGTGCAGTCCTAATTCATCCTTTGCAATGACTGAAAAATTCAGGGGTGTCAACATTAGTGAGAGTTATGTGAGTGGCTGCTGTCATCAAGGGAGGGAGGTTAGACATTAGCAATCACAGAGTTTCTCTGCTTCAACCCTTTTCCTATACCTAGTGTCAACAAAGTACCACCACATTTCTTGAAAATACCACAATTATGCTTTGATCTGTAGTTTCACTTTATCTGCAGTGTCTCAGATACCTGTAGTCAACCACAGGTGAAATTTATTAAATGAAAAATTCCAATTCAAAAGTTTTAAATTGTAAACTAACTGTTCTGAGCACCATGATGGGACCTCATGCTGTCTGGCTCCTTTCTGCCTGGGATACGAATCATATTTCCATCCAGTGTATCTAGGCTACATATATTATGCACCCATTAGTCACATAGTAGCCATCTCACAGTATCACAGTGTTTGTGTATAAAGTCAGTACTATAAATGGTTCTAGGCAACCACTGGAGCTCTTAGAACACGTCCTCTATAGATGGATGAAGAAGATACTTTATGTATTTTAAACTTAAAATTCAGTTGTTCGTTCATTCCTCATATCTGGGCAGTTACTGTTGCCTTTTACATTTCATGAGAACTTGGAATTGTCTTTGTTTTAACTAAATGATGCTGTCTAAGGAGCTATCATCTCATCTCTAGACTACTGTAGTTACCTTATTGCCTGAGTTTGTTCCCACTCATTTATCCTATTAAAATTGCTATATCTTTCATAATTTCCCAGTATTTTTAAAAGTTAAGTGCCCCTGTCTAGCTTGTGGCAACCCTAGCCAAGCATTTACAATTTCTGTCATCTCTGAACCTCTTTCTTTTCATTGCCCTGTCACTCTCAACCAGGTCTTGTTTTTAATTTAACAGGTCCTCAGCTCCAGGCAGGCAGCTGTATCTGCTTATCAATGACCATTCTCCAATATTTCACATAGGTCCAAGTACCATGTCCACCCAGAAGCAAGCCACAGCTGCAGAACTAAGGCCTTGGCCCCTCATGTATCTCACTCTGTGCTTTGCTCCCATGACCTCCTGGTGTCTCCTCTCAAACTCTACTTTGCTAGAAATGGCAGTATCTTTTGAGATAGGTGTTGATAGGATCACTTTACACTTGAAAGCCTTTTATTCCAATAGCAAAATTAAATGTCTCTGTGAAAAGAATTTCAAGTGTGGATGAGTAGGAAGAAATTGAGGTATGCTGCTCTTAAAGAAGACTTCTTTAACATCACTGAGGCCTCTAGGTTTTACTTTTGGATCAGAAAGGATCTTCAACACAGAGTCCAAACATCCATCTACTGTCTTTTTCCTAATGTGTTTCAGAACTAACCTGATTGAACTCAATTTCCTGTTAGACCCAGATGCACCTTAAAAGCTCTGGAGAAATAGTTCTCTGGGCATCCTCTTCCAATCAACCATGTGGGCAAGCATGGTAAACCTGTGTCCCTGGCTGGATCTTTCCGTTGCTGAGGACAGGCTAGGGTTGGGCATCTGGCAGCATGGATTGTTAAATTCCTATCCTGGGTGTGCAGGGACAGGAGCAGTGTGTCTGGCTGCCACCAGGTCCTACATCCAAGCAAAACTCCCTCTCCCTGTGTTAGCTAAGCACAGGTCAGATACTCCTTTATACCCCTTAATCCTAGCCTGCTTGGATGTGACTTGATTTCCAAGACATCTTCCTTTAATTTTGCATTTAATGTTTTTTTCTTCCCACAACTCTTTGTGTCAGGTGTATACTTTCATGGTTTTGAACTCCACTGACAGAGCTTCTGAAAATAAAGCATGTTATTGGAGTCAAGACTCTTTATTAACAGAAATGTTGCTTTAAAATCCATAGATATAATATTCCAAAACTATTTTCAATGTGTCCTCTGCATGTCATTGCTTTCTTCTACCTTTCTTCTTGGTGGGGGAGTATGCCAGTGTCTTTACAGTTCCACATCCCTCTCCTGTAAGTCTGTATTCCTGGTTATTTCTTTTTCTTCTTATTCTTTGTTCCTTCTACAAACAAACACGGAGCCCTTGCCATGAACCGAGGCCCATGTTCAGCATGGGATACAGAGTCCTGTTCTGGCTAGTGGAGGAGCTACATATTATGGGCATAGATTTAAAATTGTGCTGATGTCTTCTGTGTCACAGGGGCCCTGGGAAGGGTATACATCCTTCTTCTTGGATGAGAAGCAGAAACAGCTAGAGCAAGTGTAGTGTGGCATCTGAGCTGGGGTTTAATTTTGTAGGAGTATGACAGAGAAACATAGGAGACCATAGAGTAGAGCACTCTCCAGAGGAAGTAGTATGCAATATGAGAGTCTGAGACATGAGAATTGGCCCAGTGCAAGTGAGGGTGGGGAGAAATGCATAAGGATAGGTTGTTGGGGCCATTTGGGCCCTCCAACTTCTTAAAGCCTTATTCTGCCAACCTTAGTGACCCACTGAAGGTAGCCACAATTATGAAAACACCTTATGAACATGCTTTGAAAATATAAATAATAGTAGCTAGTGTATATATTGTATTATACTTTACAAAGTATTTCCACACATGTTATTTTATTTTCAAAATAACCTGAGAGGTAAAGCAAGTATTAGTGGCATCTAAGACTTTAACTTTACTATGCTTTGAGCAGTTAAATAATTGGTGAGTGCACAGTGCTAACAGTATGCTAAATGATGCCCCCCTCAAAGATATGTCTACTTCCTAAACCCCAAAGCCTGTGAATCTGATTTTATTTGGAAAAGGGATCTTTGCACATGAAATTAAGGGTCTGAAAATGAGGATGTCATCTTAAATTAACCTGAGAGATCTCAAAGACCAAAATGTGATTACAGATGTCCTTATAAGGAAGAGATGGGAATATTTGACAAGAATAAAAGAGAAAGAAGACTATGCAATCTCAGAGGCAGAAACAGAAGTGAAGTCAAGAACGCAAGGATCTCACCCTGCACCTGCTGGTGGCAGGTGTTGCCCTGACAGCACCTTGAGTTTGGACTTCTGGCCTTCAGAACTGCCAGGGAATAAATTGTTGCTCTTTTAAGCCACCAGTTTTTGTCTGGTTTTGTGTAGCAGCCATGGGAAAATAATGTAGTACCTAAGAGCCCAGGCTACAATCACTGTTCAACAGCAATCAGTCATCATGGTCATCAACCACTGTATTAGTCACTTTCTCATCTCTAGGACAAAATATCTGGCACAGTTTAAAGAGGAGAGGTTTATTTCAGCTCATAATTTCAGAGGGTTCAATCTATGGTAAGGTGGCTCCAAGGCAGAAATGGTAAGATGAAAGGGCAAATGGAGGCAGGACACTCAATCCATGGCAGTCAGGAAGAAGAGACAGAGAAAGGAAGTGCCAGGAACAACCCTCCAGGTCATACCCACGCCTCCAAAAGGGCCCCAAGTTCTATTAGCACATTTAGATATGAACTCAATTGATTAATTCACCAATGAGTATATCATCCCCATGATCTAATCACCTTCTGAAAGAGCAACATCTCAACACTTAAAATTTTTGGGGGACATTTTAGATTTCAATCAAAACAATTAGCTTATCCTATTTGGGAAGAGACACACCAACGTTGCCCTTGAAGGGGCAGTAGGAGAAGCACAGACTGGCTGTCAGAGGCCCACAACTGGAGAAGAGTTAAACACACAGGGAAAAGAGAACTTGGCAGCCAAATCAAAGAGACTCGGTGATCAAGCTGAGATATCAAAGAAGTTGTCTTCTCTCCTAATTTCAGCAGCTGGTATTCTCTTAATGGGATTCCCAAAGCCTGGAAAGTCTGAGGAGGACAGAAGTGTTACTTTGCACATATTAAATTGAAAGCCTTCCTATGACCTCTAAATAGAACTATCTGGTGGGTAGTTGGATATTTTCATCTGCAAGTTCAGAGATAGAGAGTAAAGTTATTGGCACGTTTGAGGAGCACCTAAAGCCTGGTGACAGGGTGTGTTCAATCGTATTGAGGATGCAGATTCAAGAGGGCATCTTGGAGGATTCTGACATTTCCAGATGAAGGAAAGGGGACACAGTAAAAGAAACTAAGACAGGTAGTCAGAAAGAGAAGGGGAAATGAACAGGCATCGTCTCAGGAAATCTGGGGAGGGGTTTCTCCCTCCTGCCTCTCTCCTTTGACTTCACAAAGAAATGGAGTATATTTGATATCTTTGTACTAATTAAGTATTTTCATGTTTCATTCTTAACTTACAAAGGAATTGATTAGAATAAAAATACACATTTCATTCATGTTTAATAGGAGCACAATTCTAAGAAATTTGCAGTTGAACAATTCCTCACCGCTCTGGAGCCAGCATGGAACCCAATTATCCAGCCAGACTGTAACAACGGGCCATTATTGCCAAGAGAAACGGCACAGTGGAGCAGACTACACAGTAATTGTGCCACCAGCATCACAGCTAGAGTGGCGCTCCATCCACGGACACAAAAGACTGAGTTGGTAAAACGGCTGCATCTGTAAGCAGAACCAGGCTCCAAAACTCTCCATTTGGCACTCACTACATTTTTTGAAAGAAAAAATTCCGCCTGGGTTAGAAGCTACAGCTGAGGATAGAGGGCCCCTGCCTCTGCTGCAGCTAGGTGAGGTCCCCTCTACTATTCAGGGTACCTCTAGTTTCTCAGCTGTTTCCCGGACTCTGTATGGGGACCGGGAGTCAGGCCCAGCTAGTTTTCGTCCCAGCTTCCCCATCTCTGTTCCTTCTTTGCCTTTGGGCCTGTTCTCCTTGAAAAGTCCCTGACACTTCTTTTTTCCTGTCTCCTCCCGCGGGAATCTCCTGGAGTGTTTAAAGAGAAGGGTAGTGTTTTGTAGAGGGGGCGTGGCAGCGAGCAAAAGGGCCGGAAAAGGGTAAATTCGCCAACGTCCTGATTCTCATCCCTTCTTCAATTGGTCTATCCACAGAGGGAGGAGACACACTTGAAGACTGAATGGCTGGACCACACCTCGCTCTCAGGAAAGACCCGGTCCCGCCCCACAAATGGGCCAGGTCTTACTTGGTTGGAGCATGTGGTCGCATGGAGAGGGGCGCGGAGCTTTGCGCCCAGGCTCGGCCTCCATCCTGCCGGGAAGAGGCAGTCTCCAGCCGAACCGCAGTTCCGGCACAAGTTTGCCCAGCAGGCTGCACTGCAGCTTTAGGACGCGTCGCCATGGAGACGCGGGTCAGTTTCTCTGCTGCTCACTGGCGGGCCTGGGGTACAGGTGGCTTAACCAAGACTGTGCCAAGACGGGGTGGTGCAAGAAAATAGGAGTGTACCTCATCATGTGAATGCCTTGTTTTCGTGTATTTTTGTAGTTCTTGCAGTGAGCTTTCCTAACCATTGTCTTCATATTTAGGAAGGTGAGTAAAATGAGAGAATTGAACAAAAAATATGCAAAATTTGATCTGCAACTTTTCATCCATTCCTAACTTATAAGCAAAGTTGTCATGGATCTTTGTAGTAAATAGAATCTATATGAGACTACAAAGATCATATGTGATCTGGTGTAAAAGAATTCCAAGTGGAGTTTCTACGATGGCTCCATACTAACAAATGAGTCATTCTGTGTATCAGCCAGCTTCACATTACTTCAAGAAAATATCAAGCACAGGCTACTTGCAAAATAGTTCCCAGTTTTGGTGGTTCAGAATCCAAAGGCCGAAAACAGGCTTTGCAAGGGCTTCTGGGAAGGCAAAGACACTAGTGGGCATCACATTTGGGGCCAGAAAGGAGGAGGGAATGAAAATATTGGCAATCTCTCTAGGAGAGCCTTGCTCCTAAAGGCCTCCCTCTAGGCTCTACCTTTTAAAGGGATATAGAATCTCTCAATGGATGCCTTGGAGACCAAGCCTTTCACTCATGGGCCTTAGGGGACCCTATCCATATTCAAACAATACCAATCTGACATAAAAATTAGAAGAGAAGCCAGAAGATGCCAAGTGTGCTTAGAGATAGGAAGAGGTGAACGTTCATGTCACAGTCCTCCAACCTTAGTGATCTGTGACTATCCATGTAATCATTCTTCCAAACCTCTCCCACACCATGGATGCTATGGTTTGTATATAGATGTCCTCCCAAAGCATCAAGTACTCATAGGCAGGGCTTATGGAAAGTGACTGGGTTATGGGAGCACTATAACTGGCTTGGTTGGGAGGTAGGGCCTGGTGAAAAGTTGTAGTCATTGTAGGCATGACCTGGTAGGATGTATCTCCCTTCCTCATCCTTCCTCTCACTCTGTCTGCTTCCTGGGACCAGGAGGTGAGCAACTGTTCCTCCAGCACGCACTTCTGCCACACTGTCATGTCTTGGAGCCATCAGACTATGAGCCAAAATAAATCTCTCCTCCTTTAATTTGTAGGTATAAAGTATTGTGTCATGGTGACAAGAAAGTGACTAAGACAATGGACTGAACTGTGTCTTCTCCCTCTGTGTATGTTACAGTTCTCACTGGATAAAGAGGGTCTTTTATCTTCATTTTCTTGGCAACTACCTCTTAATTTGATAGAGTATGTGCTTAGTGACTAAGTAATGGCTCCAGGTTATAATACAATTGTCATTCACTCCTGTAAAGAGAAGTCAGAAAGTACTCATTGGAGTCTGCTGACATCATGTTTGGAGAGCAATTTGCAGCAGCTCCTCATCCAGAAATGGGCTATAGTAACCTAAAATCTTCGGTGAACAAGGTAGTATAACAAAGAGTTTATTAGAGGAAATAGAATAGGCACTAAAGTACATATCCCAAATATATATACAGGGAATGTCTTTAAGCTCAGCGCTAAACTAGAATTTTCTGACAGTAGAGTCCCATCCACATGATCAAATGAATAAAACACATTTTAGACTCTCAAGTTTTAAGGCAATGAATGGTGGATCACATTAGAAGGCACAGACTTCTGGCGATGTTATTATAAGGAATGAGTCTAAATTAGGTTTTAGTAGTGGCATCTAAATTAAGAAAGTAGCACCCAATAACAGATTAACTGTCTGGAAATGGTAGAGCTAATTTGCATAGCATAATTTAAGAGAAATATATTTTTGAAATAGAGCAGCAAGTATATAGAATTTTAAAACTGAATTCTTATTAATAGCCTACATTTATCTCCTGTTAAGCAAGCTGAAAAGGTGGAGTATGCCTTGAATGGAGTAAAAGCTAGGAGATCTCTTTGTTGCTTTCCCCTGGGGATCCTCAGAGTAAAGCAGATATTTCTGTTGGCCTCAGTTTTCTTACTTGTAAAATAAATATACTAGTACCCACCTCACTGAGCTGCAAAGATGACAAAAATTTACCAATAAAGAACCAAAAATCTAAGATATCACTCTTTTGTCTGACTGCCATTCTGATCTTCATTCTTTTTATAAATCTCCCATCTCTGCTTCAAAATATAGTCTTGATGGGGGTCCATGTTACTATGAATAGCAAATCATGATTGGTACCTTTAGATTTTGATTGCCTGAGGCAACCACTTTAAATGATTATGTAGATTTTGTTTTCCTTTTCTTCTTTCCCTCAACAAAGACTAACTGTACACTGAATCTGAGCTGTATGTTGACAGTAACTGCAATGCTTTGGATATGATAGGAGTTTGGGTACAGCTCTTTAGAAGAAGAGTCCTCAAGGATGCATGAGTCACTTTGGTGAAGAAGGAAAGGTGACATGTGGCAAAGCTATGACCCAGGCAACACGAACAGCCTATAGATCCCAATGAGTGAGGGTTTGTTGTTGCTAGGTGAGGAGGAAACAGAGCCTTCTGGAGGGAAAGGGCAGTGGGCCGAGGAGCTGGGCTCCACCTGAGCATGGGAGCACTCACTTGAGTGAAAGGGCCAGGTCAGATGTTTAAGTAAATCCTGACCTCTGCTCCACCAGGAGGAAAAACCAAATTTACCATAAATGAATCACACAGAAATCAAAACATCTAAGTTACTAGTATGTTTTTTTAATAGTGTTTTCCATTGGTTCAAAACAATCGTGACTAGCTTATTGAATGGGTTAAAATTAATTGGGTGTTTCCAATTCAAGTTATTATAATAAAATTTATTATATCAGATATTATAATACTATATATTATAGTGATTATAATACATTTCTACACACAATAATGGGATGGGTGATATACTTGGGTAGTAAGGGTAAGGAGACAGTAAGGATGAATCACTCAAATGTTGTCTGCTAAAAAGAATACCTCCAGTCCCAGGGACAGAGAGGGTCAGAAAGAGAAAGTCATTGCTGAGCACAAGAGAAGTAGCCATGTTCATAGTCCAAGGGAAAGGAGTAGAGAGCTTTAAACTGCAGGAGAGAGCAAAGGAAGCCCAGGCTGGAGAAGCCTGATGTTGTGGGGAGCTGCCTCCTGCTCTGAAGGTGACTCCTACACCTGACACCTGTGAAAACACAGACTCAGTTGCAGTAATCTTGTCTTAGTTACTTTTTTTGATGCTGAGACAAAATACCCAACACCCACAAGTTAAAGGTTTAGAGGTACAGGCTGAAGAAGCAGCCCTGGAATGCTGTAAGCTATACTTCATAGGAGATTCCAGTCAGAGCTCAGAAGGCCAGAGGCTGATAGAAATGCTGCTGGTAAGGACCAGGCTCAAGAGGTTTATGGTGGACTACATCAGCTCTTGGGCTCCAGACAATGTGTGTTATGCCTTGGCAGAAAGTTTGTATGCATTTTGCTCATGTCCAGAGACTTTGCCTGAGACTGAGATTAAGGGCAGTGGACTAAATAATCTTGCAGAAGAAATTTCAGGGCAGTCTAATGTTGAGCTGGTGTTACAGACCATTTAGCCAGATCTGTATTGAGAATCATGGGCAAAGAGCCCAGCAGAATGATTTAAAATGTTATGAGTTTGTCCAGAAAAGAAGTTCCAGTAAAGTTGTGGATTACAAAGATAGAGCAGAGGAGAACTTGGTTGCAAAGAAGGAACCCAACAATGGAAAAGATGACCTGAGGACATCACATGAAACAACAAGATTCCAGCATTTGCAGCCTCAAGGTTGGAAAGGTGAAAGAACTTGTTTTGAGAAAAAAGCTCCAGAGCACTATGTTCCAGAATGACAGCAGAATAGAGAATTTCTTCCTTGGGATTGGGTTCAGAGTGATGGCAATCCAGGTACTCAACCCATGCAGCCAAGAGAGAAGGAAGTCTGGCTACTGCTTCAGCAGATAGCAAGACTTGTGGGGGCCAGGGATTTAGCTCAATGGTGCTTGCAAGTGCAAGATCCTGAGATTGATCCCAGACAACAAAACTAAAAAGCAAGAGTTATGGAGTCAGGAAGGCTTCTATACAGATTTCAGGCAGTGCACACCTAAGAGGACAGTTTACAAATCTATGAGTGTGAAGCCAAAGATGAAGTGGAGGTCCTAGAAGTTTGGAGAAGCCAGGAATGTGGATCATCTGAGGAATACTTCAAGGAGGGAGCAGAACCAGCCCAAGAGAGAAGCCATGGAAGATACAAGCATCAACAAAGCTGTAGGGTGTAGCCTGCTATAGTTCACATCTTGCCACAGATTGCTTTGGTTGCTGGTCATGGAACTACAGGACTTAGTGTTTGCTCTGCTGAATTTTGGGTCCGCTTTGGTCACATTCCTTTGTAAACCCCCATTGGCACATTTTGGAATGGTAATGTTTATCTTGTGCCAACACTGTATGTGTCGGAAGCATTTGACTTTCTTTTCATTTGTATGGGGGCTTGCAGCAAGGATTTTGCCTTTAATCTCAGAGGAAACTTTGGACTTGGACATTTCAGCTATGCTGAAACTATTAGTACTTTGGCAACTCCTAAAGATGAACAAAATGCATATTGCATATAGGGATATATATTAGTCTTTGGGGGGCCAGAGGCTGAATGTTATGACATATATCTAGATGTCACTCCAAAGCCTTGCATGTTCATAGGTGGGGCTTTCAGAGGTAGCTGGATCTAGGGTGTGTAATGCTGGAATCAAGGATGTGAAGCTGGGATTGGTTCATGGTGTGATGCTAGGAATAAGGCCCTCACCCTGGGTGTGAGTGCTACTGGCCCTAAGGGTGGGTAGCCTGGATAGGATAAAAGAGGCAGAAGAAGGGTCCATTTCTTGTTGCTTGCTACATTGCTGCCTTCTGCCTTCCATGAACTGTTTTTCTTCTGCGATGTCCCTCTGCCCTGCCACCCTACCTTGGAGCCAGCCAATTATGGACTGAAACCTCTACAAACTGTTAGTCAAATAAACTTTTCCTCCTTTAGTTGTCAAGCAACTAAAAAAGAGAACTACAGGCCAATCTTCTTAATGAATATAGATGCACAAATCCTTAATAAGATACTAACAAACAATACAGAGGATCAGCAAGAAGATCATACATCCTGACCAAGTGGGATTTATTCCAAGGATGCAAGGATGGTTCAACATATGTAAATCAATAAATGTTACACTATATTGACAAAATTCAACACCAATTCATGATAAAAACCCTGCAAAAAAATTGGAATAGATGGTCTATATCTCAACTTAATAAAGGCTATCTATGAAAAACCAACAGCCAGCATCATATTAAATGGCCCAAAACTGAAAACCTTCACATTAAAATCAGCAACATGACAAGGATACTCACTATCACCACTCCTTTTTGATATAGTTCTGGAAAGGTTAGCCATAGCAATTAGACAAGAGAAAGAAATTAAAGCAATAAAGATAGGAAAGAAAAAAGTTAAATGGAGATTATTTGCTGACAATATGATACTCTACATTGAAGACACACACACAAAAAAAGACTCTACCAAAAGATTTCTAAACTTAATTGACACTTTTAGCAGAGTAGCTGGATACAAGGTCAACACTCAAAAATCAATAGCCTTCTTGTACACAAATAACAGATTCACTGAGCAAGAAATTAGGGAAACAATTCCTTTCACAATAGCATCCAAAAAAATGAAGTATCTAGGAATCAATCTAATGAAAGAAGCAAAAGACCTCTACACTGAACACTACAGCACTCTGAAAAAAGAGATCGAAGAGGATGTAAGAAAATGGAAAGATATCCCCTGCTCCTGGGTAGGAAGAATCAAAATAGTGAAAATGGCCATACTACCAATACTGCTATACAGATTCAATGCAATGCTGATTGAATTTCCAACACTATAATTCACAGAATTAGGAAAAAATCCAAAAGTTCATTTGAAACCATAAGAGACCCAAAAGAGCAAAAGCCATCCTAGGAAACAGAGATGGTAGTGGGTATAACAATCCCCAATTTGAAACTATACTACATAGCCACTGTGATAAAAACAGCATGGTACTGGCAAAGAAACAGATTTGAAGATCAGTGGAACAGATTGGAAAGCACAAAAACAAATCCAGATGTACTCAGCTATGTCATCTTTGACAAAGGAGCTGACCATCCTCACTGGAGGAAAGATAGTCTCTTTAATAAATGATGTTGGAAAAACTGGATCTCAACCTGCCAAAGGTTAAAACTGGACCCTTATCTTTCACTGCGCACTAAATTAAAATCCAAATGGATTAAAGATCTAAATATTAAAACAGAAACACTAAACTTGCTGGAAGATAAGTTAGGCAGAACTCTTGAAGACATTGGCATAGGAAAAGACTTTTTGAACAAATCCTCAGTAGCACGGGAACTAGCAGAAAGAATCAATAACTGGGATTGCATCTTATTAAAGAGCTTCTGCAATGCAAATGAAGTCATCAACAGAAGTAAGAGACAGCCTACATGCGGGAAAAAATTTTTACCAGCTGCTCCTCAGACAAAGGACTATTATCTGGAATATATAAAGAACTCAAAACAGTCATCCCCCCCAAATATAAAGACCTGAATCAAAAATGGGCAACTGAAATGAGCAGACATGTCTCAGACAAAGAAGTAAAAGCGGCAAGTAAATATATGAAAAAATGTTCCACATCACTGGTCATTGGAGAGATGCAGATGAAAACAACACTGAGATTCCACCTCACCCCACAAAGAATGGCAGCTATCAAGAAATCAACCAAAAACCAATGTTGGCGGGGTTGTGGGGAGAAATGAACCCTTCTTCATTGTTGGTGTGAGTGTAGACTGGTGCAACCAGTATAGAAAGCAATATGGAGATACCTGAAAGAGCTGGGACTAGAGGTTCCATTTGACCCAGCCATCCCTCTGCTGGGTGTCTTTCCAAAAGAATTAAAAGAATCATATCACAGAGATATATGCCCACTCATGTTTATAGTGGTAGAGTTTGTAATAGCTAAAACTTGGAAACAGCCCATTTGCCCATCAGTTGGAGATTGGATAAAGAACATGTGGTTTTCCTATAAAATGGAAACCTATTCAGCCATAAAGAATGAGAAATTAGCTTCATTCATAGGAAAATGGATACATATTGAGGATACACTCCTAAGTGAAATAATAAGTCACATATGTGTAAAAACTGAAGTTTCTCTGGTTTGAATAAACTTTAATAGCACATAAGATCCTAATGATATAATGGACAATGTGAAATAGGAAGATAGGGGCTAAAGGTGTAGGGAAAGCTAATATGGGGAAAACATTAGAAAATAAAAAAATGGAATTGAAGCATTAGTAAAGGGGGAGGGTAGTAGGGGTGAAAGGAGGGCAGGGACAAGGGGGAAAAATTAGAACCAAGACCACCTGTCATGTAAAGGTGCAAGATCCCAATAATGACTGTAACTGTACTGTACACCTAAAATGTACCAATAAACTCAATGAGGAAAAGAAATAGAGTATGGTGTCAGCGTCTTCTAAGCTTCTGTTGAGGGTCTTCTGTCTGCTGATGGGGACTCTGCAGATTACTGAGAGTGTGAAGGATGACACATGTTAAAACAGCAAGCTTGTATGTTTGGGTCTCTTATCCTGTACTTTTAAAGCTACTAATGCATCATGAGGGCTCCATCATCATGACCTCATCTAATCTTAATTACTCTCCTAAGAGCCATTTCTAAATAGAATTAACTTTGACTTTGGGAATTAAGTTTCAACATCAGTCTTGGTTGGGATAAAACATCTGCAAACATACCATTGTTCTACAGATTTCTATTGATCTTAAACTCTTAAAATAGCCATATTAGGCCACATATGTACCCAGAAGGAGATTTCCTATGTTTCATTAATTTATAGATTTTTAAATCTCACTTCTTTGTTATATTTGCTAATAAAATATTCTAACATGTTGTAAAATTTCCTTATAGGTAGTTGGTAAAACTTTGCTGAATGAGAATATATTTGATTCCGAGTCAACTAAAAAATGTTTTTAATGATGAAAGACATTTCTCAGGCCTTTAGGACATTTCCAGAGCAATTGCTAATGGTTTTATTCAATTCAGCTATTCAAATCTTCTTCATCAATTTTGGTATCATCTCTTTTGGGAAGCATTCAACAAACATGTAGGTACTGGTATAAAAATTTACTTCAGTATTATATCTTCATTTCTTACTGAATTTAGTAGCTTATCCTCTTTTGTTATAAAGGAACATTTCCCTTCTTCTTTCTGAAAGATTAGAATCGAATTTTGTTTCCTTTCTTCAAATATCTTATAGTTACATTCTTCAAAATGCTCTTCTTAAGAAAGTAGCTGTGGAGCTGGGCGTGGTGGCACACACCTGTAATCCCAGCACTCAGGAGGCTGAGGCAGGAGGATTGCTGTGAGTTTGAGAGCAGCCTGGGCTACACTGTGAGTTCTGGAGCAGTCTGAACTACATAGTGAGACCCTGTCTCAAAAAAACAAAACAAAAAACAAATAAACAAACAAAAGAAAGTAGCTGTAGAAACCACAATTCTTAGTGTAATTATTAAATTATAAGGATACATACCACCAGCAAACCACAAAGAAATAATTATACATCCTGGTCACAAATATAATCAACTCTAGGTTGAATGTTAAGAAAATTTTAATTGTACAAATGTATTACATAAAATTTCAAATATAAGTGGCAGTACCATCAACAGTGTTATCAAAATATGTAATACAGGAATACATTTTAAAATGGATATAAAAAAGATAATTTGGGAGCCATAAATCTCATTATGGGCATAGGTAGTCATTCATTTATGAAACTTTTTATATGGAAATAGGCTTCTTTTGAAGAATTCCATTGTAGCTGAGATGAAAAATGTATTGATGTAACTATGATAATGTATAGCTTTCTTCTATTTTTCTTTTCATGGTAGGATTGCTAAAGTTTATTTTAAATGCCCAACTGATACAAGGTGCTTTCAGGAAGGAGGACGCTGCCGTGCCCGACAGCACCTGGCCTCATTCTGGATGGGCCACGTGCTAAGAGGAGGCCAAAGTACTTCACATTTCAGGCAAGGAATGGCAGAGTTACTGTGTCAGCCACCTGGCCAATCCTCCAGTAAACCTAGCCTTGAAGTTTCTTCTAAGATTTCATAGAGGCAGCACAGAACACATGCTTACCTCCCCAGGAAAGCTGGTGCAGGCTTTCTGCTCAGCCGTTTTGAAAAGAAGAGCACTGTGAGCCCCATGTGTCCTGGCTTTGGGCATTATCAAGGGTGTCCCAAGCAGAGGGTCATACTCTGACTTAGGAAACATCACAGGTGGTACTTGAGCCAACTCCAATGTCAGATGGCTCCCATGGCAGCTGCTAGGAAAACTCCTAGGACACTAGGGTACCAAGCAAAGGTTCAGGGTTGCAGGACCCTACAGCCTTAGAGAAGTGTGCATAGTAGAGGATTTCCCAGCCCCCATACCATGGGGCCAAAGCCCTTCCACACTGGTAACTGCACCCTTGAAGGAATCCAGCTGCACTGACCCTGCCAGGGCGCGATGCCAAGGAAAGGAAGATAGGAATCCTCTTAGAAGGTGTGGGGAGCTGGGCTTGGCAAGGGGTGGAAGTACCTGCCTCCTACCTCCTCCCATCCCTTCAGCTGGAGTAGAAAAGTGACAGCAGCGATGCTCAGTCCAATCAGTTAAATTGGTTGGGTATCTCTTTAGATTCCAGAACACTGGGAAATGGCAATTCTGACAAAAGAGGCTCTGTCAGAGATGATCTGGGTGACAGACTGCAGTTAAAAACATCATCTATTGAACCTGAAAAACAATAAGCAAGACATTCATTATTATTAGCACTGCCAAAAAGAAGAAAAAATGCTTTTAAAACTCATACAACGTAACTATTCAATAATTAATGGAGAATCCTGGCTTCCACAGAAAAACTCAAAAGGCTAAACTGAAATGTGTTGCTTTTTGCTTTTTAGTGGGACATGACTGTCACTTTTCTGCAAGGCGGAGCTTTACCCTGAGCCACACATACTCTTTCTTCCTTGCAGGCCCATGTTTGGGGAATGGAGGCTCAGGACAGAGGTCAGATTTTGAAGGGGATGGAACTGGGTTTGTAGCCTTAGTGGCCCTGTGCTCAGCCTAGAGCTGGGCCTGTCTCCCGGGACAGCAGGTGCCACTTGGCTCTGCCATCTGCAGTGTATGTGGCAGCTTCCAGGAAGGGTCCTGACCCACTGTCTGGAGCTGAAGGCATCCTGGGGCTGGCTCAGCAAATTCCCAGGAAAGCCCTGCCAGGTTCCCACATGCCTCGATGTCCCTGAGATGGCTATGGCCACTCTGGTTACAGGATAGGGAGCAAGCCACAATAAAACAGGAAAATTTCCCAAGAATCTGTAGCCAATGTGTGGGCTGAAGGTGCCAACTGAGCAAGTGTTGCATTGCCACAACAGGATGTGTTATCTTCCTGAAAGGAGCTGAGTATAATCCCATATGTAGCTGCCATAGAAAGAGCAGAGTGGCATCTCTGTGAGAAACTCCCAGCCAGAGGAAGTTAATGCAACATGGAGAGGGGAAGATAGACAAACATGGGAGAGAAGAGAGGGTGAACAGTGATATAGGCTAGATAGAGAGACAGAGAGGTTCAAAGTCAGAGATGGAAAGAGAGACTTTGACAGAGAAGGGGAAGGAAGGAAGGAGTGAGGGAAGGGGAAAGAGAGAGACCATTTCTAGGAGAAGAAAACTGAGAGTAAGCATTTTTCCTATAAATATTGGAAGAAAATGGCTGTCACTAAATACAAATAATGAAAAGTGTAGTTTCCATCTGTACTTAAAAACACTGCAGGTACATAGAGACTGGTTATTTTCTGCTTCAAGGAAGCCATTCCCTGGCCTAGATGAGGCTGCAACAGAGAATGGACTCCACCAAAGACACATCCAGACAAAACGTGATCTGTGCCATCTGCTTGAGCCACATGGATATCAAAATTGAAAATTCACCATATGTCAGTTACAGTTTGTTAAATGACACCTTCTCAAGAATGTCTCTTTTGTATCTTACAAAATTTGGAGAATTCTTCCACAAATTGGTAAAGATAAGTACCACGACCATGTAGACTTCTTCCCCAACTGATAGCTTTAGTGAACATCCTGTTATCCAAAATATGCACACAGGGAAAGCAGCTTGTAATATTTAAATGAGCATTGATATTCATTTAAATTAATAATCTTTAAAATTATTTTCTGGGTATGCTGCACAATGTAATTGCTATGCCAGAAAACTTAAAGGAGCTGGAAAAGAACTCTCTCTCTGTCTCTCTTTCTGTCTCTCTCTCTCTCTCTCTCTCTCTCTTTCTCTCTCTCTCTCTCTCCTCTCTCTGACTCTCTTAAAGACAGTCTTACTATGTTGCCCAGGCTGCTGGTCCTGAACTCTTGGCTTCAAGTGATCTTCTCACCTCATGCACCAAGGTGCCTGGTTTCTCTTTTTGTTAATAAACATTTTTCAATTATTTCTAAATTATGTGATATATTTCCCTTTTATCACCAGATCTTGCCTCTTCCCTTCTCAATTGATTTTCTTTCATCAGTATATTATTTCACTGATTCAAATATTTTTCACAAGCCCTTGAGAATTTTTCACATACCTCTGGAAGTTACACTGAATTTTCGGTCAGAGAAACTGCTCCTTCGGATAAAAGGTTCACTCATTTTTTCCAGAAATAACTTAATTGTTTCTTTCTTTTCGGGACTTGTACTTGACAAATTCAGAATTTTTCCATTCACTTTCACAGTGGAATTGCTGAGCCCAAACCAATAAAAAAAATCAAATAAGGCATCAGCTTTGAATTCATACACAAAGCTCAGGTTTTCTCCATTAATCACTTCAGTCCCTGGAGGGAAAAAATTCTTCAATACTTCTTGAAAATCAAACTGAAAGACAAAGAAACATCTAATTGACTACGTGAATAGAACAATTATATTATTATAGAATTAACAACTACCCAAATATCATACTTTTTATTTCTCTTTTACATTTTTAAACTCTTAGCTTTACTTTTTTTAAAAAAAACATCTTGTTTTTGTAGCTTATTCCATTTAAAACTTTGAACTGCTTGAACTAAGAGACAATCTACAATGTGGGAAAAAATTTTTACCAGCTGTTCCTCAGACAAAGGACTATTATCAAGGATATATAAAGAACTCAAAACAATCAGTCCCCCCAAATATAAAGACCCGATTCAAAAATGGGCATCCGAAATGAACAGACATTTCTCAGACAAAGAAGTAAAAGCAGCAAGAAAATATTTGAAAAAATGTTCCACATCACTGGTCATTCGAGAGATGCAGATGAAAACAACACTGAGATTCCACCTCACCCCACAAAGAATGGCTGCTATCAAGAAATCACACAATAACAAATATTGGCGGGGTTGTGGGGAGAAAGGAACCCTTCTCCATTGTTGGTGGGAGTGCAGACTGGTGCAACCACTATGGAAATCAATATGGAGATACCTGAAAGAGCTTGGACTGGAGGTTCCATTTGACCCAGCCATCCCTCTGCTGGCTATCTTTCCAAGAGAACTAAAAGAATCATATCACAGAGAAGTATGTGCACCCATGTTTATAGCGGCACAGTTTGTAATAGCTAAATCTTGGAAACAGCCTATTTGCCCTTCCGTTGGAAACTGGATAAAGAAGTTGTGGTTTTTCTATAAAAGGGAATATTACTCAGCCATAAAGAACGAGAAAATAGATTCATTCATAGGAAAATGGATACATATTGAAGATATACTCCTAAGTGAAATAAATAAGTCCCACATGTGTAAATATCGAATAGTGTCCCTGGTGTGAATAATCTGCAACAATGCATAAGATTCTAATAAGATTACTGACATTTAGAAATGGGAAGAAAGGAGCTAAAGGTGTAGGGAAGGTGGGATGGGTAGGGGAAGAGTAAAAAGGGAAAAGAAAAAAATGTGAGATAATGAAAAGATGAAAATAAAATGTTTGTAGATGGGGAGGGGAGGAGGGGGTGAAGGGAGGGCAGAGGTAAGGGGAAAAAATGAGAATCAAGACTTGCCATGTAGAAGTACATGATCCCAACAATGAATGTAACTGTACTGTATCCCTAAAATGTACCAATAAACTCAATAAAATTAAAAAAAAAAACTTTGAACTGCTTGGCCCAAATCACACTTATTTATACACCTTTCCTAAAAAGTTGCTAGAAACTAAGCCTGCTTTACTGGCAGCAGTTATGACACAATAGAGAATGAAATATAAAACAATTCCCCTTTATTCACGGTTTTGCTTTCTGAAGTTCAGTTTCCCGTTGTCTGAAGATATAACATGGAAAATTCCAGAAAGAAATAATTTATACATTTTAATAATTTTTTATTTGCTCTATTTTGCTGTTAGTGATGATGCATCTCTCACTGAGCCTAATGCATGAACTCTGGAATAGGTACCTACAGGAAAAAGCACGACATATACATAGAGTTCGGTACCATGTGCAGTTCCAGGCATATGTGTGACATATCAGGGGCCTAGTGCAGTGCAGCACAGGCTCCAGGGACACAGTCTGTGCAGACTGTGCACCCGCTTCGTACAGGTAGCAGCCTGGATCCAGCCAGGTGAGGCTTACCTTCAGTTGGTAACTTTCTCCAATCACTGAGGAGATGACCATGTCCATCCCCTGCTCTATCTGTCTTCTTATCTTTGGGTGCCTTGTATTCACAAGAAATGCGTATGTCTTTTCTAGAAATTAGCAAGCAGAATTCAGAAAGAAATGTGTACATATGACATAAACATACTTCTTTGGATTTGCTAAAGCAGTAAACTTTGGAGTAAATCTTATAAGCAAGCCTCCCTCTGATTCCCTCAAGCCCTTACTGCAGCATCTGAAGAGATTTCTAGAAACATTCCCAAGAATTTTGAGGGTTTGAAGGCAGTTCTCGGCTACTGTAAAAGCAGATTAGCAAATCATCTTCCTTGAGGCTATAGTTTGTCACCTGTGTCTCAGAAATCAAAAGTTCTGCTCTATAATTATCACAGGTGAGAACTGTGCTGCCCTGCATGAATCCAGCATGGGAAAAGAAGGGGAAAATGGACATGGCTGATTTTCGGGTCCTGCCTTGCTGGATATTTAACTCACAGCTTGTCTCTCACTAGTATTTCCTATTTGCAAAGCAGAAAATCAGCCAAGTCTAGACAAAAGGGCTGCCTGTGCCTTGCACTACCACCCTCCACTTCCCCAGCTTCACCAGAGACCTGGCATTCTTTCTGTCAAATGGACAGTCTGGGTTCAAAGGATCAAGGCAACATGAGATTAATTTTCCCCCCTGCTCCTACCCCTAACACATTCCCAAGGGAGAGAAAAGAATGTCTTTCCCATTATTTAAATGATACCTTTTCTCTGTCCTGAGAGACACTAGCCTTTTTCCCCCCATTGTTGTGTTGTGTGTGCCGTGCTGTGCTGTGCTGTGCTGTGTTGTGTTGTAAACCTTTAAGTGCGATTCTGTCCATTTCTGCATAATCTAAGCAAAGGGAAGGTGGCTCTCTCATTGGGAAATTTGAAATATTATTGATTAGCAGCCTCAACTTTTCCAGACCCTAGAGTCAAGCACTTCTTCAAGAAGGCAGGGGACACCCAGGTCACCCTCTGTGTGAAAGAATGAACATTTTGATTTGACTTTGAGCTATCTCAGAGGCAAATCTGTGGGCACTGATACCAAGTATTTACATTTCAAAGGGATGCATTTTGAACTAACCTTCCTCACCCTACTTTTCCTTGAGATATAAACTACCTGATATTTTCTTTGAGACAAGTGATAAATAAAATAAAGCAAGCAAACAATTTGATACCTTGAATTAAATTTCACACAAACAAAACCAGGACCTTTAGACTGATTACATAGTCAAGGCTACTATGGTCCATAGTTGTGCTGGCTGGGAAGGTTGTGACTATACAACTTTAGAGAATGCCATTCACATTTATAAACATGTCTATGTGTATATTTATTATGAAAACATTAGCTGTTGTCTGGAAGAAATGAAGGTCTTTCTAATTTGCATAAAAGTACAGTTTAAAATAGTATCAGAGCTGACATGTTGCCTTAATCATAATTTCCATAACCTAGCTTGACCATTTAAAATTTTTCTATTTCAGAACCACTCGCCAGGCATGGTGGCGCATGCCTGTAATCCCAGCATTCAGGAGGCTGAGGCAGGAGGATTACTGTGAGTTCAAGACCACCCTGGGCTATATAGTGAGCTCCAGGTCAGTCTCAACTACATAGTAAGACCCTGTCTCAAAAAACAACAACAACAACAACAAAAATAAACCACTTTATTTTACAACTTTTCTTAAAATTAACCAGTGATGACTTTCAGTACCTCCTTGCACAATAGTTGTCATACCTCAGAGCACTTTCTTTAGGTCGCACAAAAATATCTTTTTGTACTACTCCCTGCACTTTCAGTGAAATTTTAACGTGGACAGGGCTGTCTGTTGCTGCAGATTCCTCTCAGAGGTCAGTGTGGGAGGTGTTCTTTATATAGCTGTGAATTACATTCCTAGAGAACTCTGGCTTTCTGGGTCACTGAGCTGAAGAATATGTGAGGCTCAGGTGGCCTGACAAGCACTTCTTAGAACAGTGTGTTCTCCCGTGGCCTCTCCTACAGAGAGCATCCTGACTTTGAACCACGAAATGAGCAGAGAGAGCTCCAGTAATGCGAATGACAGCCCATGTTAGGGGACACCTATTTGAAATTTGTAGATCATTTTTTATGACCTTGGACTTATTTTAAGAATTCTATTTAGAAGCAAGTTGACCCTTATCATGAACATTATGCCCATGACTTTCCCCACCTGCTGCTCTGAGGAGGAGCGTGGTAAAATAAGGACAATTTTTCATATTGCAATTTAAGTCATATAGTTGTTACCAGTTAATCTGATGTTTTGGAAGAAACATAAAGAGATGTGCCTAAACATGAGATCTTCCTTCCCCACTTCTCTATCTCTTGACCCCCATAAGGGATAAAAAACAGAAATTGGGATGTGTTATGTCCATGTACCAACTCCACGAAAGGAAAGTAAACATGTATGCACTACAAACATATACCAAACAGACAAACAAAACAGAAGAGAGAAAAAAGGTTGAGGGAGGAGGGAGGGAGGGAAGGGAAAGGGGAGGAGAAAGGAATTAAGACATACATGTACTAATTAAGTCAGTACATGTACTAACTTCTCACAAGAATGTAAATGCTACGCATTACATACATGTACTAATAACTAAAGTTAAAAACTAAAAATAAGCATGAAATCCTACTACATAGAAACATGAAACATAAAGCATCCACAACTCCTATTTTTATCTATAAAATGAGAATAGCTGGGTGTGGGGGCAGATGTCTGTAATCCCAGTACTCACGAAGCTGAGGGAAGCATCACCACAGGGTCATGAGGCCAGCCTAGGCTATGCAGTGAGCTCAAGGCCACTGAACTAAATAGGAAGACCCTGTCTCAAACAAACAAACAAATAAACAAGTGAATAAAACATAAGACGAGAATGAGGATAGACTATGTAAGACAACCATGCATCCTACTCTCCTGGGTGGGTCCCAGTTTATACCTTTGTCCCGGAATAAGCATTGATTATGATGACTTTCATGCTCAAAGTAATGTTGCCCCTTGGATGATAAGTCATATAGGGTTGGTGTACTAATTAATTACATCATAGCATTTCTCAGACATACTGTTTGATACATGTAGAGTATATTATAAATATATCATCCTTATCACTCCAAGCATTTTTACAGTCACCGAGGACCCAGAGCATCAGGTGACTTCCTTGTCTACGGAGGAAACAGGAAAAAATATCTAAGATAGATGGCCTTGCAGTGCAGCCATTATGGGTTTGTCTTGCAAACTTGTGCTGTGTTACAGATGGCCTCACACTCAGGCTCCTTGCTGCTGGCCTTGTCCTGAGCTGACCAGCCTGCTTTCTCCATGCCCCACTCCTACCTCATTAGTGTACCTTAGTGCATAGCCCAGCAAGGCAGAACCCAATCAAAATTATTTACAAACCTACCTTTTGAGGTGTCTTGTTTGGTCTGTACATTAATAAAGAACAGCATTGGTTTGCTCAATATAGTTTCCCTGTAGTCTTTATAATCACAGTAGTTGGTCAGTTCCACATATCTATGAAAAAGCAAAGAAAATTGCTAATGTAATGTCCCATTTCAGTTAGGAAGTGGATATATGGACATGTACCTGTCATACTCTTTGAAGCAAGTTCTCTAAAGTGCATCCTTGTAGAGTTCACCATGCTTTTATATCATATAAGTAAATCTTCTTTCTTTGGTCTTGGTTAATCAACTGAGGGTTCAGTGTGCAACCAAAGGTCCCATGGCCTTGGCTTGGCTTGGCTTGGTTTGGCTCTCAAAATAGGTTAGAAGAGTACACTTGAAGCCAAAAGGGCTCTAAGTATGGCTATATCAAGAATGAATTACTCTTAGTAAGTGGAATTAACTGGAATATTTCCAGTGGAATCATCCTATCTAACTGGTATGCCTGGAATTTTCCTTTTCTTTTCTTCCCCCAGCCCCTCTCTAATCCCAAGATAACCACACCCTCCTTCATAGATTGCAGTCAACCAATATTTGTATAAACTATTACTAAATTCTATTTCCCCAACACTGAGCCTATGCAACTTAAACAAATAAAATTAGTGATGGACTTTTGCCCATATCCTCATTAAACTTAGCTTCCTTCATTATTCCTGGCAAGAAAGATTTTTCTCTATTTGACTCTGTCATTTAGCATATTAGCTTTCTTTCTGTCCCCTACAAATCTTCTAAACAGACTTTCTGTCTCTACCTATGCTGCTAATAATAAGATCCAAGGGAAAATTAGCTTCCTTCAAGAAGATGGCTAATTTCCTAACTACACTGAGTTCAGATGCTGTGCAAGATAGAGCAGGTTTAATGGCATCCAGTGGGCTGAAGGATGCCTCTGCCACAGTCCCTCTTAAATGTGGAGCTGGTTCCCCACTGACACAGCTGTAAGTATCTGCATGGAGTGAATGGGCTGGCTGAGCTAACACAGCGCGTGGTGCCTCTTGCTACACTGCAATGTGATTGTTTCTTATATCTAGTTGTGAGTAGAGACAGCTCCAGGCATTTCTTTCCAGCTGCTTGTCCTTCCAGTACCTGACATGAAAATAATATCCTTGGAAAGAAAAGAGCTGCTGCAGGGAGCTGTGGCCATACAGTTACCTTGGCATCCCTCCCTGTGTCCACTTCCCACAATCCCCTTAGAGGGGCCAGAGTACAAGACAGTGACCCAGGTGTAGGTCTAGAGCACAGAGGAGAATATATACCCCAAAGCAAAAACACAGCTTCTGCTTGCCTGTCTCCCAGCTTGATTTCATAGAAATCTATGTCATTATCATTTTGCTACATTGTCAGAGCTGATTTTGAGAGCTTTTAAAAAGCGACCCTTGATGGAGCCTTTGAAACATTTCTTGCCTTCTATTTCATGAGGCTTGAAGGTAGTCTCACCTCCCAACTGATCTGCACTGGAGATAATTTGGGGGCTTGTCCTGGGATGGCCTGAAAACAAAAGCTGGAGTGTTCCAGAACTGGAAAAAGGTACAGGTGTTTGATTCTCTGGGGTGTGGGCAAGGACAGGAAACGAGAAGGAGCAAGAGACAGGGTCTGGGGCATTACAAGGGGACAGATGGAGTAAAGGAAAATAGACCCCAGGTTTTTTGTGGTCTTTTTGCTCCTCTCTCACCTTCAGCTGGGCAGAACAGTAGAAAAGGGTGAGTGGCAGTACCTAAAAGCCTGAGCAGGTGGCACCTGGGTTTCCTGTCAGAGGGGAGAGAATCTCCCTGTCCTCCTTTGTTCCAAGTGACCAACTATCAGAAGGCACTGGAGAAAAGAAGCAAAAGAGAAGGATGGAAAAGGGTACCGCTGTTTTCCGAGTTCATTCATTTGCAATGATTCATTCGTTCATTCTGCAATATTCATTAAGCCCTGATGATGTGCTGGGCACCAAGTAGACAACACAAGCATGGATCAGAGCCTGGCAAGGAGATGGGGACTGTGCAGGACAAGAAGCCTACTGTATTCCTCTATGTGCCCTATTCTGCCATCTTTCTATTCAGTTGTCAGTGACCAGCCCAGGACTAATACGAAAAAGACAGGTGTATGTAATTAGGTGGGAGCCAGACACCACCTATGATTCATCTCAGGAAGTTTCACGCTCTTCCACCACCTTGCTAACCAGGGTGGGTCACTGAACCCTTTGGAGATCAAGGCTGATCTAAGGATACAAATATTGTTCTCACATATTGTTAAGAAGTAACACCTGAACCCCAACTTTCCATCTCCACAGCGTTAAGCATCATTACTACTCTCCCCAAGGAGATTTCTCTATTCTTTTAAAACCCATGGTACCATGATTGTTCTCTAGAGTGAGCACATGGTGTTTGTGTACAACCATCACAGAAAATCTGCACTGTTATTACTTTTCTGATAACCCAAATAACAGCGCACTATTTCTCTTTGCTCACCAAATCAATTGACATTGGTTGGAAACATCATTTTAAATCACTGGATCTTCTTCCAGTGAACCCAAAGCAGAAAAAAAAAGATACAAATCTCAACTTAGAAATGATCAATGGTTGAGAGAATAATCAGTTTTCTCCAGGGTTCTGTGGAAGGCTTTTCTGAATGCTGTAGAGCTCAACAAGCAACTATTTGGCATAGTCAGAGAAAGGTACCCTGTAGTCACATATCGAGTTTAATGTACAACATGTGCATGAATAGTCCATTTGGAGTCTGAATTTAATAAAAATCCTGGATGCAGGACAGAAATTAATCTGCCTTTGATGATTTGGAGACCTTAATAGGCTGCAAACCTTGTAGTAGAGCATGTCCATTATCCTTGTGTGACAGATGTGTGAAAACAGCTTATCCAAGAACTCTGATACCAGAACTTACTGGATATAAATAAGAACTACAGTAGTCCCTCCTTATCTTCCCAAGATACATTCCAGGGGCCTCAGGGGATCCCTGAAAACTCAGGTAGTACCAGATCCTACATACAAGTAATGTGATATCTCAACCTAGAGGGCTACTAAGGGACTAATAGATGGGTAGTGTATAGATATATATAAAGTAAGGATATATGGGACAAAGGGAGGACTCATTTGCTGGGTGTGAGAAAGAATTAGACAGTGAGTATTTCATCATGCACCAGAATAGTACAAAAATTAAAACATGTGCATTATTTTTTCTGGAAATTTCCATTTAATATTTTTTCACCACAGTTGACCACATATCAAGGAAGGCTAAATTATGAATAAGGGCAAAGTATTAAGCCCCATTAACTCCTCCATGTTAATGCTCCCAGTTATTGTCCAACTGTTAAAAACCCTAAAATTCCAGTGAAATAAGCAAACATGAGCATTTTTTTTTAAATTCACTATTATAAAATTTGGATTCATAAATTCCTTAAAATACAAAAAGATAATAGGACCCGGTTGTTAAAACCTGAAGCTATTTAAGTATCTGACATTTAATCACTGGTTTTAAGAGGAGGCTTGCTAGGGTACATTAGGGACTAGTTATTTGATCTTTAATCATGAATATTTCTAAATTAATGATGGAAAATCACTCTTGTGTATTGAATATTTATTATATTTGCTGAAGTTATCATTTGGGATGCAAAGCAAACAGTTAAGATAGACATTCCTTTAAAGTCATTGCTTCATTGCTTTTTCCCTGACCCTAAAATACTTCTAGGCTGAAACATTCTAAGCCTGGCTTCAATACAAAGGTAGGGAGGCAAGATAATGTCAGGGGAGGCATAGTGTTTCAAAATAAGATCTAATTTATGTCCAAACTCACAGGCTCTGTTAACTTCATTTGAGAGCCACAGCTTACTGTTACCTGAAGTGAATTATGTAACCTAGCTACACCTGCTCCCTCATCGGTTGAAGAGGCATAATCATGTGGTGATTAAATTCGGTATGTGTAACGCGGACATACACACTGAAGCCCATAGGAGATGCTCAGTAATTACTGTGATTATCTTTAATTTTGGCCAACTCAGCAGGCCCATAGGATGAGGTTCTGCAAGCCTCTGACTCCCAACCAGGGATGTGTTCATTTGAATTACCAGGAAATAAGTATCTGAAAGATAAATTAGCAAGAGTTTCTCATTCTCTTCTCCAACTTCTTGCCTCATTTTTTCAGTTTGGAAGGCTAACAAGGACAGCTTAACGAGGCAACATCTGAGAGATGTGACCAAAAAAGAGCACTGTGTTTTACTTTCTAGCAAATCAGGAATGGCTGGAAGATGTGCCGCCTTTTAAGGTGCCACCTTCAGAGCCTCTTTCATGCCCCATGGTACAATCAGGAGAGCTGCCCCAGATTTCCCTCAAGTCTAATGGACAGCTACCTCACTTCTACATGCTCAGTTAGAGTTTGTCACCTTCTCTTGTTGCCATCAATTTTAAAATTTTTAAATGCACTTATTAATGCACTTAAGTAAATGTCCTTCATCAAAACTCCACTGATACTGAGATAAATCTACAGACATGTCCTAGACACAAATGTTGTCAAAGGATGTCCTGAGTAAAAGATCCAACAGAGGACAAACTCAGACCCACAGAGATCACCAGACTTGACACAATGCCTGCTGCTGAAACCCCCAAGAACAGACATATCCTGCCATAGAGGAAACACAACCACCCAATGCCTAGATGCCATTTGACATTGCCCTGCTACAACTGCTGCTGTTTCCAAAGAAGAGAGGAGATGTAGGAGACATCGCTGCCCAGTAGTAGTGGGCTATGTGTGGCACACGCTTCTTACCTTCACTAATTTGGCTATATTGTTTTATATCAGGAGTCAGACCAAAGCCCTGCATGACTCAAATGGTCATGTCAGCTGGCAGAGTTAGGCTAGTGCTGCTCCTTTGCTAATGGCTGTCACCAAGGCCTAAGTCCTGATCTGTGAAGTGGAAGGTCCTGATGAATTACACTCAGCTGAGGTCAGTATGACCCCAATTAAAATCCTTTCTCCTGAATTATCACTTTTCACTGACTTTGAGGATTGCTTGCTAATTGTGCCTGGTCCCAGTACTGGTTTCTTCTATCCTAGCAAAATAAGCAGTGCCTACTTCCTGACAGTCTTGCTCCATCAAGTCTCATGTTGGGCAGTAATTCACTAGATGACTTCAGAGCTCCCTAGCTCCCTATTCCTTCTCATGATTGTATTCAATAAATGTTGGATATGCTTGGGGCTTTTGTCTTTGTTGCTGTCAGCAGCATTGACCAGGTCCCAAGACCCAGTCTCATCACTCTAAGTATTGTTTCTTTTTTTTTTCTCATTGAATTTATTGGTACATTTTAGGTATACAGCACAGTTACATTCATCACTGGGATCTTGTACCTTTACATGACAGGTCTTAGTTCTCATTTTTTCCCCTTATCCCTGCCCTCCTTTCGCCCCTCCCCCCTTCCCCATTTACAAATACTTTATTTCCATTTTTTCATTTTCTCATGTTTTTTTTTCTTTTCCCTTATTCCCTTTCCCCTACCCTTCCCACTTCCCCTACGCCTTTAGCCCTTTTCTTCCTATTTCACATTGTCAATTATGCCATCAGGATCTTATGTACCATTATAGTTTTTCACACCAGAGAAACTATTCGGTATTTATACATGTGTGACTTACTTATTTCACTTAGGAGTATATCCTTAATATGTATCAATTTTTCTGTGAGTGAGTCTAATTTCTTATTCTTTATGGCTGAGTAGAACTCCATTTTATAGAGAAACCACATCTTCTTTATCCAGTCTCCAACTGATGGGCAATGGGCTGTTCTAAGTATTATTTCTTGTCTGTTCTTTAATTCATCTTGTGCTATGGTGGCTCACAGCCCAGGACCCACGGTAGAGGTCCTGGTAACATCCCCTTCCCATTCCCTATACTATTGATCCAGTGCTCCATGGTAAAGAGGAACTCAAACCCATGGTCTCCACCTCAGAGGTTCCTATGCATATGTACATTAAATTTTTTAAAAGATGGATAAAAAAAAGAAAATATCACATTACACCATTAATATGTAATATATAATTATTATCAATTAAAATAAAGATAAAAATGAAACCTTGAATTAAAAAAACAAGCAAAAGAAGGTAAAAGCAGGATCGCAGATATTTGCACATTTACGTTCACAGTAATATTCACAATAGCTAAAAGGTGGAAGCCACACAAGTGTCCATCCACAGATGCCTGGATGAACAGAATATGGTATATACCTACATTTCAAGTGTTATTCAACCTTGGAAAAGAAGAAAATGCAGACACATGCTATAATATGAATGAACCTTGACTGAAGACATTATGCTCAATAAAATAAGCCAATCATAGAAAGGCAACTATTATATAATTCTACTTATAGTAGATATGTGGAATAATCAAATTCATAGTGGCAGAAATTGGAACAGTGATTACCACAGCTGGAGGAGAGCAAAAATGGGGAGTTACAGTTTAATGTGTTCCAAGTTTCAGGAAGATGAAAAAGTCTGGGGATGGATGGTGATGATGGTCATACACCAATGTAAAAGTACTTAATGACACTGATCTGTACATGTAAGAGTGGCTAAAATAGCAAACTTTGTTCAATGTGTATTTTATCACAACTTAAATGAAGGTAAAATAACCAGAAAAATCATGAAGAATGGAAAAAGTGAAAAAGAAGAGCACACACCATGTAGTCTTTGTGCTGGAGACCCAGAAATGCTGGTGTCTCTCACAGTCCTTGGCTGTGACACTAAGCAAATATTTTCAGAAATTTCTACTCCTGAGAGCAAGCAGGGCTCCCTGCTATGTTGACAGTGTTTGCTTGATGGCCATATGCAGAGCTTCACCCTCTCAAACAATTCCTTCTCTTTTATTTCCTTCCATAACTGTAGTGAAACTAAGTAAAATGTTCAGACTTGTGATTTTAATGTGTGGCTGAAATCAAGGATACCCATGTTAATCCACTGACTTATTGAGCAGTTATGGATAGCTAGTGTGTGTGTGAAAATTGTACTGGGGTAGAGAATGGTCCATCCATGAAATAAAAATTTACTAAGCACCTGCTATGTGCTGGCCTTAGGGTACACAAAAATGAGAAATAAAGAAGTCTTACTTCCAAGTGCCACACAGTTGTATTTTTAAAACAGATAAAATATACCAGCTCAACAGGAAATGATAGGTATATGTGACCTCATTGCTCAAAGTGTGATCTTGGGATGAAAAGTACTAGCATCATTGGAAATTTGTTGAAATGCAGGATCCAGGCCCCTTTCTAGTCTTATTGACTAGAATCTGTATTTTATCAAGATTCCGCAAGAGACTTGCATGCTTATTTAAAGTTCTAGACACATCAATCTAAGACATGGTGCCTACCATTCTGAGGCTTACAAAGGTAAATCATTCAAACATGCAAATGCTAGAGAGATACACAACTCTCTGCATTCAGAGATCCAGGATCCTATTTAAACAAAAAGGAACATGGGGGAAGGGCTTAGAATCAGAGCCATTAATTGAAAGCAAGGTGGGGGACAGGACCCTAGGAGGAGCCACTGCTTGTCCAAGCCTTGGAGACTACAAAGGTGGCTGCATCTGGAAGGATAGGTGGGCATGTGGCAAGGGTCAGGCAGACTGAGTGTTGCAAGTAGACTGGAATGTGGCTAAAGTCAGAGCAAAGCTCTGGAGGAAGGAAGCCAGAGATGAAGGCATTAGATCTGGGTGTGATTTCTGTCTCTGTGACCTCTGCAGGTGTTTAGCCTTGCTGAGACACTTTTCTCACCTGTAAACTCAGCTAATGAAAGGTACTGGTGAGGTGATTACCAGATTAAACATCATGTCCAAAACACTTGCCTGATGACATTACTTAGCAGTAACTTAGCAAAAACTAACATATGTCAAATGCCTGATAGGGGCCAAACACCATATTTCAGGATTTTCCCAACTTAAATAAATTCTCTATCATCTTGTAAATTTGAGGGGATTATTATTGTCATTTAATAGCTAAGTAAACCAAGACACACAGAAATTAAGGAAGTATCCCAAGATCTCTCAGCTATCACTCACCTCATCCATGCTTTCTCTAGACTGAGTCTCATCAAAATTGTAGCTCAGTGCATGGGCTAGTATTTCGTCAGTGTCATGATGTGCCATTATGGGACTACTGCTCTTGGCAGGTTTCCATGCCTAAGACTTAGCACACAAAAGTCACAGGCAGGCACAAGCCGCAGAGCCCACTCTTTGGGCTATATACAGAGAGCTGTGACAACCAGGTGTAGGCTGGGACAGAGTCTGTGTTTCCTGCTACAGGGTGGAGGTGATGCCATCCAGCACAAATCTAAATATGTGCCAGATCTGACTCTAGTCCTGCTTTACCCTGGAGTCCCATAGCCCCACCCCACCGCACTCAGCCCCAGGGGCCTGCCCAGAGGTGGGTGTGACCGTTACCCATCTAACAGCTGCTTGGCTACAGGCAGGACGAGGTTACATTTCTGCTTTTAGAGACTTCCTTAAAATCCCTGTACTTACTTTCTCTTTTACATTGATTATACAAGATGCACAGGGGCTGATTTATTTGTACAGTTCTTTATTTGTGGGTTTCTGGAAGTGAGAAGCTGCTCCTGATTATAGGAAGACAGAATTACTTCCCATTCCAGGCAACTATCTAGAAACAGGGACTTCACAGTTATACTTAGAATCACTGGTACTATTGCTCTAAGAATTTCACTTAGGTTAATTACTTAATCTGAGTCCTAATTTTCCCATTTGTAAAAAAGGACAACAGTAGTTGTAAGCTTTTGTGAGATAATACCTAGTGCTCAAGCAAATGTCAGCAGCCACCATTATTACTGTTGTACTTATTTTGATTACCCCAGCTGTCTCTTTCTAGCTAAGGGGTCATCAAAGAGAAGGAATTAGAGGTCCTCTTTGCTAGATGTTGCCATTACATCTGACTGTGAGGCTGTGTTAGAGGCGAAAAGATAGGTACATGGTGGCGGCAGTCATTGCATTGATTTTAAAGTGTTGAGTGACTAGCTCTTTGGATAACTAGCCTGCACATCTGGTTCCTGAGCAGGGCTTGCTTGCAATATAGATGAAAATCCTGAGCTTGAAAGAAAAAACCCCATAAAGATCTTTCCATAAATCCCACAGTTAAGACAAATATTGTTAAAGCAGGCTCTGGAAGAAACTTTAAAGTTCTTGGTGGCCTTCACTAGTGTCCCACCACCCTAGACTCCCATAGTTTATTTTGTAGGTATGTATTTAGAAAAATGTCTACCTATCAGAAAACAAACCTTAAAGTGTAGGACAGAAATCATCCTCTTGCTCTCTTAGCAAATAAACCATGTGAACATGAAGAGCAATGGCTCTCAGCCCTTGGTGTTATTTGCAAAAGGGATTTATGAAACCTTTTGAGGCTCTAAAAAGAAATCTTAATTACATCATGGGCTTATTCCACACCAAAAATATATATTGACTGGAAAAAAACCCTAATTATTTAATAGATCAAAGGTCCTTAACCTGGATCCAAATAACTTATTAACTACCTGAATGGTTAGCAGTATTAGAAATAGATCTACATTTCTGGGGAAAAGGTCTCCATAAAGTTCTCTAAAGCCACACAGTTTAAAATGTTTAAGAATCAGCACTATGCCTTTCTCAGTCCCTGTCTTGGCAGGTGTTCTTGGTTAGAAGCCATCCACACCTAAGACAGGAATGTGGTGGCCACAAAGATGCAAAAGTCACTGCAGCCCATTGAATGTGGGCTCCAGATCGTTTGACAAATGGAAAGTACATTCTAGGGCACAGGCAGCCTGAGGACGCCAGACAAGGCAAAAGCAGACTGGTTCTTTATTAATCAACTGCCTTTCCTCCAGAGAAGCCAAAGTAGAGTGCTGTGTCAGGGACATTGAAAATTGGTGCTCCCACATTACAGTGACAGAAATGTCAAGTTGGGTACAGCATGTGGAAAATGCAACACCCTGGCTGTTGTCAATCCAGGGATTCTGAGAGTGTCAGGAGCACGATGGACACACCAGTAAGAGAGGTAAATCTGCAAATATCTTTAGGAAAACTGGCCAGAGCTGGAAAAACAAGGAGCAGCAGGAAGATGAAAAAGAAGAAAGGAAGAAAAGAGGGAGGAAAGGGGAGAAAGAGGTAGGGAGAAAGAGGTAGGCAGAAAGACACTGCTCTGGAGCAATATTCTGAGGGAGGAAGTTTGTGCAATTCCCAAAACCAAAGACAAATGGTTATGTTCATCAGAGCAGCAGCAACTTCAGATGTCTGAATTTGGTATGTTCTCTTTTGTTCCATGACGACAAATGTCTCAGAGCTGCACACAACCCTAGCAGGCTCTCTCCATTCAAACCAGATCCCCAGAATTCTAGCTGCCCTTCAGGACTGCACATCCAGTTATAAAATCTACCTTCCCTGCCAAAATTTGTCCCCTTGAGGAAGACGCACTGCTCCCTCCATTGCCCAAATCATTCCTCAGGGTACAAAAGCCCTCACACAGGATTGTTTATGCAATAAGAGCCTGTGTAGTTCTGCATTTGACCTTTGAATGTTTCACTTGGTCATTACCAGCCAGTTGTTTACTAGACCTTAAACTGCTAAGGGACCACTTCAGTGATTACTAAGATTGAGGGAGCTGGTTCTGTCAAAGGCCTTAGCCAGGGTGCGGGAATTTAGCTCAGCTGTTCCCCCACCTGCCTTGAAAGTGCAAGGTCCTGAGTTCAATCCCCCGTACCAAAAAACAAAACAAAACAGCCTTATCCCTGCTTCCAACTAAGTCTCAAATAATAGTTATCTTCCTTTTAAATCTTTCTAAATCTGATTTATGACTCAGTTCTTCCTTCTGTCCCCTGTTTATGGATTGGAATTTTCATTTGGGTGGGGAGAGAGAGAGAGAGGAAGATTCTTATTCTTGTTGGAGAATGGCTTTACAGGTATTCAGTGCCCTCTACTATCTTGGTTTGCAAAAGCAAGGGTGTTTTTGTTTTTGTTTTTGTTTTGTCAACAGCTTTGAAACAAGCACTGTAAATACCTCATTTTGTTTGCTTGCCCCTCTTGGCTCCATTCCACCCACAAGGTGCCCAACTCCATCTTTCCCAGCAACAAACAAATCCTATCTTAATAGATGGCAGCTCACTCGTCTCTTACTCAAACTCCAGTCTACCCTCCAGTCATTGGAGAATTGCAGTATAAAGACGGGGACTTCACATTCCCTTCCCCCAGAGTGACCCCTGGAGGCCCAGGTCCTATGGAATCAGGCAGGGTTTGCCTTCCTCCATCCCCCACCATCAAATTCTGCTCAGACAGATGGTCCACTTTTCTGCAGGCTTCAAGTCTGCCTAGCAAGGTTTCAGTCACTTTGGCCACTTTCTTAGGCTGTTTCCCTCACCGTGGCTGACTGGTTGGTTGTGGATTGACTGACTGGATGGTTGGTGCCTCACTAAGAGAAGTCAAAGACATATGCACACGTCTTCACTGGAACGCCTCAGTGGATAAAGCGAGTTGTGCTCAAAACTGCACGTCCACCCTCCCAAGCTCCCAAATCTAAAGCAAGGATGTGAGTCTCTGCGTGGCAATAAAGGGTGTGCCCCCAGTCATCAGTCAGATGGGTGAGCTCATCTGGCCCAGTCAAGGCGCTAGAATGGAAGAGTAACCACAGTTTTGCACTCTGGGTGGGAGCTGAGCGAGTACACAGCGCTTCCACACTGCCCTCCCTACATGCCCCGCCTGATGCCCTCGGGTTGCTTCAAGCTGCAGCTGCAAACGGTCAGTGCAAAGGGCCGCAGCAGCTAGGCGGGGACAGTTTGCATGCGCTAGGTGGTGTTAAAAGCGAAAAAATCTAGAGATTGCCTAGAAAGGGACAGGTCAGTCAGGGTCATGGGCAAAGGGGGCGGCTGGGTGGAGTTTGCCGGGAGCTATCGGGGAGCCATGGGGAGGCACCCACCTCTTGATGTAGCTGCTGAGGCGGTAGAGCTGCCCATCGAGGCGCACGAAGCCATCCCCGAAGACGTTGAAGCCCCCACGCACGGCCACCGGCTCCCCGAGCCCGGGCACCACAAGCTGGTCGCCGCGCA
>NW_022900950.1:34436845-34487768 GCF_012274545.1 Fukomys damarensis | reverse complement strand
ATACGTCCCGGCCTCCCCGTCCCAGCCTAGAGCTGCCCGCTGCCGACCGCGGCCTCTCCGGGTGATACGCTGCGCGGAGAAAGCGGTCCGAGGGCGGCGCCGCCCCTTTTATCTGCCCTCCGGCATCCGCCGCACCCCTCTCAGCCCACGCCACGACCCCAGACGCTCCGGCCGATTTATCCTGTCTCATAACTCTCTGGCCTGGCCGCGCCTGCTGTCAGCCTAGGCTTAGTCATCCCCGGCGGGAGCTGGGCCACACCCTGCCTGGGGGACACTGCACGGCCTCAGGGTGAGGAGGCACCACGACAGAGGCTGGGACAGGGTGGGCAGTGGGGCGCAAACCCGGCCGGTGTCAGAGACACTACGGTTGTGTACTGATTGCAGGGCAGCCTGAGGTCCCTCGCCACCACTCTCTCCACCTGGGGCCGAGGGCGCTGCTGGAACTCTCACCCATTCCCACCCCAAGTTGCAGTCAGAGGTCTCCCATCAATGTGCAGTCTCAGTCTGCTGCTCCCCTCCTCCCAGATCCAAATCATATCCCAGTCCAAATCATATCATATTCCTGGCGCTGGTTCTCACCCCTGGATTCCCTTCTACCTAGAAATTCCAATGATGGTTATGTCACTTTTCCATAAAGCCTTGGCCAATCTCCATGAGCTTCCTTCCTTCTCTCTTCTACTGAGGCTGGACCCTGGACATTGCATGTTCTGGATCACAGCTGGAAGCCCTAGCCGTCCTCCCTCCGCCCCCACCTCCTAGGAGGCTGTGAGCTCCGTGAGTACTGGAGTATGTTCATTTGTTCAGTCTAGAAATATCTGAGGGCTACCTCTGTGCTCATTAGTCTCCTGAGGTATGAAAGGAGGACTATTTCATTCAATTTAAATAAACAAGTATTTCCAGAACATCTAACAGATAATAGAGAATTAGCTAGTTTCTGAGAAGAGCAGAATAAACACAACTCTGCCATCTCCTAATTTATAGTCTAATAGAGGGGCAGGCAGGCATTCCAACACTTCATTGCACTAAATGAAAATCTCTGCTTTGGATAAACCTGGATGATATGGGAGGAGAATTAAGACTGTTAGAAGTTTCCTGAAATACAATGATATAGGACCCTAAGCGAAAAAGTTAAGTAGAATTTAGAGAATGTCCTCCATTTGTTTTGGGGTGCTTCTAAAGTGGGTTCTCATATATATTTGCTCATTTCAATCCTGGAATGTAAATGAGCTCCATTCTCCTTCCTTGTTCTAGGAAAACATATCTTTCCTACAGACACAATTCCTTTACCCACTATCAGTTCTGGAGGCTCTCAGTGCATATCTAATTCAGGGAGCATTTCAAATGTGATACACAGATCACTACTGAGCCCATCTCTTTCATAGAAGAAAGGAAAATCTGAAAATGAAATGATGTGCCATGAAATTCTTTTGCAAAATGATGTGAGAGGATTATTGCACAGCATGGGCTTGGGGTGGGCTGAGACTACAGCCAGACCCAAGGCTGTACTGTTTTCCCAAGGGAGAGAGGTGAGGTGGGCATTTTATTCTTCACACAAAAGTGGGAGCCATTCTCCAAGCGTTCACAGGCATTGCTGTCCACCAGGCTTCCCCTTAAGCTCTGAGGTCACTCATAAACAAATAAAAATAAAATAAAACAACAAGATAGAATAGAGATGAGAGTTACAACAGATGCATGGGCTAAGTCCTAGGAGAACAATGTTGGGGAATGGTTAGTTTTGCCAGGGAGGATCCAGAAAGGGTGCTCAGAGGAGAGGAGGTGTGGGCTGGGCTTTGAATGGAGTAGGAACACTCACGCAAGGGGTACCATCAATAGAAAGTTGAGAGAGAAGGTTCTGTACTGGTCAATGCAAAGAGAGAAGACAGAGTCTATTTGGAGCAGACTAGGAAATTATGAGTAGCTAAAGTAGGCCATGTTTTTTAGTGTGACTTTTTATAAGGGATGAGACCAGAAAGATAAGTTAGGGCTCTTAGAGTTATCTAGGAATTTGTGTCCTTAAAGCAATAGGGAGACTTTTGATATTTCTAGAGAAGGAAATAATATAATTATGCCTGAGTTTAGATAGATACCTTTGGTTAGACCATGTATATGGTTTGAAACAAAGTTACTGAAGGAGGAGACATTAGGTAGGAGAACAGTGTAATAAGCTAAGTAAGATTATGATGAGAGTCTGAACTAACAGAAGCATTGGGAATGGAAATTATAAATCTGGGACATTACTGAGCTAGAGTCAGCAGAGTTTTAAAAGCAAATAAACAAAAGGGCATGAAGAAATTTATTTGTTCTCCTTCTTGGACATCTTAGACAGATGGTGCTTCCATTAATGAATCTGGGGATTGTGGGAGAAAGAGCAGGCTTGAGAGGAGATGGTAAATTCAGGTGGTGTCATATTGCTTTTGGACTATTTATGGAGCATCCAAGTAGAAAAGCTCAGGAGGCAGCTATCTAGTTATCTGGTTCTAGAGTTGTAGAAAAGAGACTGAGTTAATTATTGAGATTTGAAAGTCATTAGCTTGAAAATAGAGGTTGGAGACACAGAAGAGGATGGGAGTTGTTAGCTTTTCATGTAATATTTCAGATAACTGGCTTCAAAGGAGGAAAACTTTATTTGGAATCAGAGATTCAGAGGTTTTATTCTATGTTTAGTTGGTCTGTTACTCTGGGTGCGTGAAGGAAGAGTAAATCATGGCAGGAGCATATGATAAAAGAGGTTGTTCACCTCATGGTGGCCAGGAAGTGAAAGAGAAAGAAAGGGGGAAGGGGGCCCTAATATCATTTTCAAAAACACACTCTCAGCAATCTAACTTCCTCCTACTATGCTCTTAAGGTGCCACCTCGCAACAGCACCACAGGCTAGTGAGAAAGTCATTAGTATATGGGTCTTGTGGGATATTTAAGATCCAAACTATAGCAGAGAGCATCTCACTAACGAGTGATGGGGTAGCAATTTCAATCCAAGTCTTTAGTTTATTCAACCTACATTTATTGAACATCTGCTATATTCTAGAGCAAGTGCTTGGGTGGAGATATAGAGGTAAATAGACAATGGGCCTTCCTCCATAACAAGAGGAAGGTGGGGATCAATATAAGTGAGGTTCTTCTGGTTCCATGTTCAACTACACTGCTGAAATCTAATTATATTCTCCTTATACATGTCTGTGATCTCCTGGTGTGGTATATTTTCAACAACAACAATAAATAAAGTTTCATTTCTGTTGAGTATGGTCAATGGGGCCAGGTCTACTACAGAGCCTCAGCCAGATCCAGTATAGACTGAACTCAAGAACTATTGATTGCCCTAAAACCTGCTCTATTTATAGATGATTTGGCTTGGATGAAGAGAAAAATGTTACATCAAAATTTTATGCCAGTTATATGTACTTGTTTAAAATCAACATAATGTGTTCTTCCCATCAAAATCTGTTCCATTTGCAGTATCACCATTTACTACCTGAGAAGGTTAAGAGAGATTTTTCTTTGCTTCTTAAAGTTCTCCCTGATTTCATAATTTTTGTTCATTTTCCCAATGACTATGTTTTGTCCTGTACAAAAAATAATGCTGAACATAAAAAAACATTTTAAAGATTTTTAATTGGTATATTATCTAGGGGCTTCAATTGATGTATTTTCAGTAAAACACATGAATTTTATGAATAATTTATGCAACTAAAAAGATGCTAAAGAAAGACATGAAAAGTGAATGGAAAAAAATAATGCTCAATGTACTTTTAGACACTGTAAATCAGTGGAGTTCCAGAGATCTTCATTTTTAATTTCTTTTTCATTATCAAAGTAGCAACTAGGCAAACATAATCACTGCTAGTGATTTTTTCCCACATTGTTGTTTTATTTACACAGTTGCTTTAATATTATAAGATTTTTGTTCTGCTTTTCTCCTTTGGCACTATATGTATATCATGTTTTGACAATTGCATTGTCTTTGTAAATTTTAAACCATTATATAATTTTCCAGCAAATAGATGTATTCTTGTTTGTCTACACAGTTCTATATCTATGAACACTTGAAATCATTCTAATTTTCCTTATTATAAACAATGCCACAATGAACATCTTTGTACTTTTTTTCACTATCCAAACTCTCAGGAATGAAAGTATTAGGATAAGTGATACTAGCAAATACAAGGCTCTGGAAACACGTACCATCATTTTCCAAAAGAACTGTACCCGTTGTCTTCTAGTCAACAGTGAATTCTTATGGCGTTGGATCTTTAGTACTGAGTAATGTACCTCATAGCTCTTTACATTTGTATCTCTAAGTTCAAGTGAAGTTAATAGAGGAGCTATGATGTTATCATTCACAAGTTTGTTAAAGCAGAACAATTGCTCACTGCTGATTCCCACAGTTAAAACAAGACAGGATAAAGATCGTGCCATCTGTAACACCACAGGAGAGACCTGCTCACAGGCTTAGCTTTCCAGCTTTGCAAGTTTGAAGTTGTTTGATTCAGAGATGCTGACTCAAACTCACCAAACTCTGAGACTTAAAATCAATTTCACTCCATCAAAGTGCATTAATGAATTTTCTGTTACCACACAGCTATCTTTATGTTCCTCCTCTATTATACAATTTTTATTTCTATTTATTTATTTGTTGGTAGCAGGGATTGAACTCTGGTCCTTGTGCTTGTGAGGCAGGTGGTGGAACCACTGAGCTAGATCTCCAGCTTTCTATTATATAATTTTTAAAAACCTCTTTAAACATTTTTACATCTCACCTCCCTTTTTGGTTATTTTGCTATCTCGTATCTTCTCTCTATACTAAAACTCCCTGAAAGGATCCTCCAAATTCCTAGCCTGCCTTTCACTTCTCAAGACATTATACCCTGACTTCCACCCTGAAACTGACCTTATGAGGGTCAATGACCTCCATGTTGTCAAATCTCACATATACTTTCTATTTTTATCAGACCCAATCACAACTACCTGTATAGTTCTCTTCTCTCTTAGCTTATGAAGGCATTGTACAATACAGTGAAAAGCACAAAGGTTTTGGAGTTTAAAGCCCGACTCTGATATGTGTTAGCCATGTCATCCTTAAAAAGGCTCTTAAACCCTCTTGATCCTTAATTTTCTCACCTCTAAAATTAGCACAATACAGAAGTGAGGAATAGCAACACAGGTAAGAACTCAGGCTTTGATGCCACATTGCTCAAATTGAAGTTCCAAGTTAGTTTTGTGACCTCTAACATAGCACTTCTGTTTGCCTCCATCCACATGTACAAATAGTAGGGTTTGTGAGGGTTTGATGAGCTACTGCCGAGTATTCAGAGCAGTGTCTAGCACATAGGAAGTGTCACTAGCATGTGCTTGATGCCTATATCAGGGAACTTCTGTAATAGTTCAGTGAGATAACAGCCCATGTATAGCATCTAGCACAGTGTCTGATACAAAGTGAGCCCTCACTTATTAGTGCCAGGTCCCTTTCTCCTCAGTGTCTCTTCTTCTTAGTTCTCTTCTTTCCCGAGATCCAAGGAGGATCCTTGGCCACCTTCCTCTTTCCCCAGATGAATTTGTCCAATATATGGGTCCAATAACTTCATAAAGTTGGTGACTTCCAAATTCCTATCTCCAGACTAGATTTGTCAGTCTCAGACTAACATACACAACTTTCTGCCCAGTCTCTCCTTGTGACTTCCACTGGCAGCTATAACAATCTTCCCCCCACCCCAATAGGCTTATTTGCCTGTGCTCCTCATCTGTGGAAGCATTTTTCCTTTATTCCTTCATCCAGAACATGGAAGGTAGCCTACACTGTACCCTCAGGAGTACCCTGTACTCCTCCTCCCATGAATCCCTTCTCTGCTGTTATCCCATCCCCATCTCCCTAGATAACAGGCTTCCTCTACCTGAGAAGTTTTCAGAGTTTAAAACTTGACTTCTACCAATTTCACATATCTCTCGCATCCTTCCCATTCCCACAGCAGTTGTTTTCAATTAGTGTTCCATCCTTCCTACTCTGGACTACTTTAGTAGCTGCCATACAAGCCACCGCTACTCTTCATCCCTTGTCCCGGTGTGTTATAGCTGAATTGTGCTCCCCAAATGCATACACTGAAGCCCTAACCCCCTTATATTTGGAAATCGTTTAGAGAATGAGTTAAGGTTAAATGAGGTCATAGGTTTTTTAGCTTTCTATCACTGGACAAAAAAAAAATTGAGAAAGTCAATTTAAGATTTATTTTGGTTAATGGTTTCAACAGTTTCAGTATATGGTCAGCTGACTGCATTGCTTCTAGGCCTATAGCAAAGCAGAAACATCACAGAAGAAAGGCATGGTGGAGGAAAGCTGTTAAATTCATGGCAACCAGGAAGCAGAGAAAGTAGAAAGAGAGCCAAACAGGAAGGGGCTAGGGACCAGCTATAGCTCCCAAGGCCATGCTCTGTCTTAGTCACTTTTCTTTTTGCTGAGACAAAATACCCAACACTCAAAATAAAAGGAGGAAAAGTTTATTTTGCTTACAGCTTGTAGAGGTTTCCATAAATAGTTGTCTGACTCCGAGGCAGGATGTTGATTACAGAGGGTGATTACAGAGGAGAAATAGTTCATGGTATGGCTGGGTAGGCAGAAGGCAGCAAAGCAGTGAGCAGTAAGCAGCAGGTGGCAGCAGCAGCAGTGTGCCTCTCCCTTTCATTCCTTCCAGTGTACCCACATTTTCAGTGGGTGCCACCCAAACTCAGGGTGGACCTTTCTGTTATCTGTACCCAACCCTATGCTAAACTATTCATTGAACTAATTTAGTAATCAGGCATCCTTAATCTCAGCATCACACCCTTAATCTCAATGCAACATACTCTAGATCCAGCCACCTCCAAAAAGCCCATCTATGACCATATAAGGCTTTGGGAGGACATCTACATACAAGCCATAGCATACTCCAATGGCCCACACCTTCTAACTAGATCCCACCTCATTTTCTTATTATCTCCTAATGATGTCATCAAATTATGAATTCATCAGTGGATTAATCTATTGATGGCAACAGAGCTCTTATGATCTAATCATGTTTGAAAAGCCTGTTACTGGGCTGGAGATTTAGCTCAGTTGTTTCAGCACCTGCCTGGCAAATGCAAGGACCCAAGTTCAATCCCTGGTACCAAAAAAAAAAAGCCTGTTACTAAACACATGAAATTTTTAGGGGATATTTTAGATTCAAACCATAACATTTATACAATTAGAATCCTAATCCCTTATAAGAAGTTCTTATAAGAAGAGGCTCCAGGGGGCTAGGCACAGAGGATAGGCCATATGCGACACAGTGATAGGCAGTTCTCTGCAAGTCAGAAAAAGAGCTCTCCCCAGAAACAGAATCTGTATCATGATCTTTCACTTCTAGCTTCCAATACTGTAGGAAAGTAAACTTTGGTGGTATTTTTGTTTGTTTGTTTTGGTACCGGGGATTGAACTCGGGTCCTTGCGCTTGCAAGACAGGACACCGAACCGCTGAGCTAAATTCCCGGCCCTAAAGTTTGGTTTTTTGAGCTGCTCAGACTGTGGTTCTTTATCATGGTTCCTGATCCAGTAAGACTCCTCCTCACTCTCAGATTCATGCCTTCAGCTTGAGGCTGTGGACTCTAGCTTGATGGTCTCTTGAAGGCAAGGCTGGACTTCCCTCCATGCTGTGCCCTTCCTGTTCACACTATGTAGCCCTTTCTTCACTTTAAAGACTCTAACTCACCTTTTAAGACACACTTTAAACATCATCTACTGGAGGTTAAATTAGATGTCCTCTTCCTTACCCCATAGGACAATGTGAATATCCTTCTCACACCATCTACAAGTATTGTGTTATTGATTTGCTTGTGCATCTCTCCTACCAAATCAGTGAGTGAAAGACAACAAGTATATCTTATGTCTTTTTATTCAAAGTACAATGTGGTTTAATAGAAGACATCTAATTTATTTTATTGAATAAATGAATAAATAAATGATAAGCAGCATTGTGACATAGCTATATGTAAAGTTCAAATAGTGCTTGGTATAAATAAGTACTATTGAGCGTGTATTCAATAAATGAAAAAATACTGAAAATTCTTTGTATCATTTTTTCTGCAATTGTAACTGTCAGAGTCTTAAGAAAACTAAAGTAGGAACATATGGAGAAATAAAAGCCCAGATTTTCAAAGAGATATATTCATACAAATAAGTTCAAATTCGTAATCATTGCAATGATTCCCCACAGCTTTAGTCATGGCTGAAGTAGAATGGAAAATTTTCCTTCCTTCTTCTGTGCTTACCTCATTGGGCTCTAGCTGTCTTGGTCTCTGAGTTCACTGTTTCCTGTATGCCCAAATAAACACTCCTCCAGGGTCACATGGAAGCCTACCAGGTCAGTAGGTTGATCTTGGTTATGTACGTTTTATGGCTCTTGGGCTATATTTTTTTAATTACTGGAGGGACACTCAATGCTGTAGAGCACTAAGGCTAATGTAGGTCAGGATGTTGCCACAGCTGTGAGCATCTGGCACATGGAGAGAGTCCAGAGGAGTACAAATGCCTGCCAAGAAGGGCGAATCTATGGATGAGGATCAAGTGTAGAAATAGGGACCATTCAGTTCTACAAAAACACTGATTGAGTATTTGTATGAGCTAGGTACTTGGCACTCAAAGATACCTAAGACCTGTTACCTGTCTCTGGAGTCCTTGAAGTTAAGCCAGCTACAAGTGGTCAGTAACTGCTGGAACAGATGATAGAGGAGGAAGGATGGGGACATAAAGACAAACAGATACGTAGGAGAATGTCAGGCTGGAGCGTCATAAAACCCGGGAACAAAAGTGTTGTTAGGAAGGCGACCGTGGACAAATCCAGAAATTTGAATGAGAATAGATGAAATTTCATTCAAGAGGGTGCATTATAAATATTTTAAACTTTTCTGTGCATTATGATGCTTTGACATTTTAAAAGGCCTTATTGGCTGTGGAGAGACTGGCTCTCCAGGACAGCTGCTATCTCAAGGGCTCTGATATGCACACTAATCAGTGCAGACTCAGACCTCCTCTGGCTGGCCCTGCAAGCCAGTGACAATTTTGCTCTGCATAAGTCATTCCAGGTCAGAGGCAGGCAGCTAGAGACCACTCTTGATACCCCCAAAATTGACAGAATTATAGAAACTAGCCAATCCTAAACTTATCATACCTACTTTGCATTTCTGGAACAGATTCCAATAAAAGCCACAGCCTAAATCTGCCCCTCACTCCTGTCTTCAGCCCAAATACCTCTCTGGAATACTCATCATGAGGTTGTGCATGGCCTTCTGTTATTCCTGTTACAGGACTTGTAAGTACAATAAACTCAGTTATTTCCTGAGCTTCCCCTATCTCTCCTCTTGTAGTCCACCCAACCAATCATCTCATAAAATAATACAAAGCAGAAGTCTAGTCTTCTAATGGTGACTGTAGGTAAGAGTCCTGCCTTAGACAGAAGAGTCCACTGGAAAACAGAGCCCTTCCAACTCTGAGTTTATTACTCTAAAACAAGAGGATTAGGAAGGTCAAGAATTTCTAATGCCCTCAACATCACTGAGGAACCTAGAAAAGACAAATGGGCCAAGCTGGTAAAGGAATTTCACAATCTTCTTCACTCCAGTTACAGGATCAACCACAACAATGAAAATGATAATGGCTAATATTTAGTGAGACTTCTATGCCAGATACTGTCATAACTGTTTTCAGTAAATTACCTCATTTAATCCTCCAGGCTAGGAACTATTCCCATCTCCATGTTATGAAAGGGGAAATAGGCACACAGAGTTCCAATGAACTGTCCAAAGTCACACAGGTGATCCGCTGCAGAGGCACCTTTGACAGGCTCTTTCCTACACAGCACATCTTAGATTTAGGTAATTCATAAACAAGAGAAACTTGTTTCTCACAGCTCTGGAAGCTGGGAAATTCCAAGATCAAGGTATCAGCTGAGTTGGTGTCTGGTAAATGCTGTTCTGTTTCACAGCCAGTACCTTCCAGCTGCGCTCTTGCAAGGCAGAGGGATGGATGAATATGCTCCCTTTCCCTAGTGTCTTTTACTACACTGATCTTGTCAAGGGGGCTCCACATTCATGACCGACCCAGTTATTTCCCAAGTACCCCATGCTCTCACACCACCACTTGTTGATTAAGTTTCAATGTGTGAATTTTGTGGACTCACAAACATACACCAGGAGGAGTGTCTGACCTGACACAGTAAAGAATTCAAAAATTTCCTCTTCCCATTTGCCTGGCCATCAAAACAGGAGTGGACAAACTACAATCCGCAGGACAAGTCTACGTTGCTCCTTGCATCTGTGACTGCAACGGAAAATGTGTTTTATATTTTTAAATAATTGGAAAAATTTTAAAAAAGGCCAGTAGTATATTTCTGCCTAGCATAATGTGGCCTTGGTTTTGACACCTACAATCCCTCAAAAAACATCAAAGAAGAGTAATATTTTTGACCTAAAGATTATTTAAAATTTACATTTCACTGTCCATAAATACAATTTTATGGAAATGTGGTCACATTCACTGATTACACATGATGGCTTCCATCTTACAACAGCTGGGCTAAGTAGCTACAACAGAGATTTGCTGGGCCTCAGGCCTGAAACATTCACTGCCTGGCCCCTTCCAGAAAAAGGTTGCAAATCCCTGCTCTAGAGTCCAGATGAAGAGTGATCTCTTCCCTCTTCTCTAGGCAACAATCTGCCCACTGCAGAACTTAAAAGTGTCAGCTTCCTAATCTAAGAGATAGAATAAAAGCCACTCCCAGAACCCAACTCTACCCTATGGATTATTAGAAATATTGCTCTTAAGTTGAACAAAAGAACCTTACATAATGGCCATTTTTCTACTGCCCAGTGGCCAAGCAGACACTTTGAATTTGGAAAGAACTGATTCAGGACCCCTGGACTTACACTTCTGAGCTCTGTGACTATGCGCCAGCCACTGAGACACTGGACCATGCAAAAAGTGGGGATGCCCCTACCTATCTCCCATGCCTGTAAGGGACAGACAATAAAATAATGTGGGCAAAACTCTATGCACAAGGTCAGACACAGGACCAGTCTCTAGAAAATCGTAGCAGTCATCATCATTATTATAATCATTATCACTACTGAACTGAAGGAGCTAATCAGTTCCACCATGGAGCTAACAGCATTGACACAGATTTCAGAAAGCAACCTGTACTATGTTCTCTACTCTAAATTTTATATTTTTAATACCAGAAAATATTGTGCTATTTCTAACCCCCTTTGATATGTGTTATAATATCTAGAGCCAAGATGAGTTGAATCAAAAATAAACTCAAATTTCCCTCACTCAAATATCCTCTGGGATACACTGAACACAAATTACAAGGATCTTGGTGATGCTGGGTGACCATTGAAGAGGCCTCTCACAGGAGGGGCCTGAACTCGTGATCTCTATGTCAGGTGCTTGGGATGCTGGACTTAGAGCAATAATTGCTTAGAAGGAAAAATTGAGTGGCACAGAATGTTCAGAAAGAAATGAAATGAAATGCAAAAACAAATCTCTCACATACATTTTGTGACTTTCTGAGTTTTGCAATCAAGGACTTAACATAAAGCTGGGTTAGGGAAGCTCAGCCTGGCTTCTGTTAATCCTATTTTGGCCTATAAATTGCTAACATAGTCCTCTATGGACTATGTTAGGTGGGGAATTAGTATTCAATTTTGTGAATTTGCAGTGCTTCACCACCAAGTGATTTGCATTAAATGGAAAAAAAACAAAATATTTTTGTATTTTAAAATTAATAAGTAGGAACCTCTCTGTCATTCCCACCCAAGGGAAGCACTGAAGGCTGCTCAGTGTGTGTGCCCCAATTCTTTCTCTATCCACATGAAGCAGAGATCTCAGAGCATATAATTTCACCTCGGGTAGGGTTTAGAACAAGGCCAGAGATGGAACTCACAGTACCTGAATGTGAAACCTGGCTCTGCCACTCACCAGTTGCATGATGAAGAAAATTCTTTGCTTTTCTGCCTCAGGTTCCTCATTTGTGAAACAGACTTTATTAAAGCACCCACTTCGAGGGGTAATAGTGAAGATAAATGATGTGATATATAAAGCAATGAGAACAGTAAATGGATCTCTTTGTCCCACTCCCTCCTTGACTTCCTCCCTCAATACATACATTATTCATATATACATATGCATGTTAAATGCACATATAACATACCTATATGTGTATATTCAGTGATATATATATATACACCTTTGTATTAAATACAATTCCATCAAACTTTTCATAGTATATCGTAGCCTTTCTTTTTACAGCTTAATTATGATATATATGCCACTATTTTGTCAATATTTTAAGTTTTTACTCATTTTCAGTATTATAAGCAAAAAAAAATCTTACCATTTACATTTTTGTACTTGGATCTTTGGAAACTTGTCCAGTTACTTACTGGGAGTTCATCCCTGGACTAAACCAGATGTTATGCTCTTTTTAAAGAATTTCTAGTTGCTCTCCAAAACTTTAAGTTGTCAACAGCATTTCCCCAAAACTCTTCCAAGACTATTTTAGTTCTCTTTCTTTCCCAATCAGGTTGGAGGATTTTATTGCTTTAATTTTTTATCATCTTACAGGGAAAGTTAAAAATCTTTGTTTATTGACCATTTTTATTTTTCCATTGTGTATTTGCATTAAAATGTGAACTCATCTTCTTTATATTGGTTTAGAAGAGGTTCTTATATATGTGTGTTTTTCAGTTTATTGGTTGCCTGTTCATTTTATTAAATACAAAATTATACCACACTGTATTTTTTAATTAATTTTATTTTTTTATTCACGAAGTTTATTGGTACATTTTAGGTATACAGTATGATGGCGTTCATCATTAGGAATTTGTACCTATACATGATATATCTTGGTTCTTATTTTTTCCCCATTCCCATGCCATCTCTTCAACCCATCCATCCCTTCCTATTTACAAAGACTTTGTTTCTGGGTTTTTTTAATTCATATTTTTTCCTTTCCATTCTTTCCTTTTTTTTCAGCTTTAATTGAGTTTATTGGTACATTTTAGGTATACAGTACAGTTACACTCATTATTGGGATCTTGTACCTCTACATGACGGGTCTTGGTTCTCATTTTTTCCCCTTGTCCCTGCCCTCCTTCTTTTCTACCCCTCACTTCCTCTTCCTCACTCTCTTTGGAACTTTTCTTCCTATTTCACATTACCTATTACACATTTTGGTCTGCATATACACTTTCAGTTTTTCATACCAGAGAAACTACTCAGTATTTATAAGTGTGTCCTGTTTACTCATTCAAGAGTATGACCTCAATATGCATCCAGTTAGCTATAAATGTCTCTAGCTTATCATTTTTTTTTCTTGATACAGGGGATTGAACGCAGGTCATGGAATTTGCGAGGCAGGATCAGAACCACTGAGCTAAATCCCTGGCTAGTTTATCATTCTTTATGGCTGAGTAGTACTCCATTTTATAAAAAATAAAACAATCCACATCATCTTTATCCAGTCACTAGCTGATGGGCATTTGGTCTGTTTCCAAGATTTAGCTATTACAAACTATGCCGCTATAAAGATGGGTGTGCATATACTACTGTAGTGTAATGCTTTAATTCTTTTGGGAAGATACCCAGCAGGGGAATACCTGAGTCAAATGGAACCCTTAATCTTACTTTTTTGAGGTATCCCCACTCTGATTTTCACAGTGGTTGCACCAGCCTACACTCGCACCAACAGTAGAGAAGTGTTCCTTTTTTCCCACATCCCTGCCAGTATTTGTTACTGGTTGATTTCTTCACAGCAGCCATTCTTTCTGGAGTGAGGTAGAATCTCAGCATTGTTTTCATTTGCATCTCTTAAATAACCAGTTAAGTTAAACATTTTTTCCATATGTTTATTTTCTGTTTCTACTTCTTTGAGAAATGTTCATTTCATTGCCCATTTGGGGGTCTTTAAATTTGGGAGGTCTGATTTTTTGAAGTTATTTATATATTCTAGATAGTAGATCTTTGTCTAACGAACTGCTGGTAAAATTTTTTTTCCACATTGTGGGTTGTATCTTCACTCTGTTAGTAGTTTCTCTTGCTGTGCAGAAGCTTTTTAATAAGATGAGATCTCAGTTGTTGATTCTTTGTGCTAGTTCCTGTGCTACTGAGGTTTTGTTCAAGAAGTCTTTTCCTATGCCAACGTCTTTAAGAGTTCTACCTAACCTCTCTTCCAGCCAGTTTAGTGTTTCTGTTTTAATATTTAGATCTTTGATTCATTTCAACTTTCATTTAGTGAATGTTGAGAGATATAGGTCTTGTTTTAATCTTTGGCAAGTTGAAACCCAATTTTTCCACCATAGTTTTTTTTTTTAATTTTTTTTTCTCATTGAGTTTATTGGAATACTTTAGGTATACAGTATAGTTACATTCATCATTGGGATCTTGTACCTTTACATAACAGGTCTTGGTTCTCATTTTTTTCCCTTATCCCTGCCCTCCCTTTACCCCCTCCCTCCCTATTTACAAATACTTTATTTCCATTTTTTTATTTTCTCATATTTTTTCTTTTGCCTTATTACCTTTCCCCTACCCTTCCCTTTTCCCCAACACCTTTAGCCCTTTCCTTCCTATTTCACATTGTCAATTATATCATTAGAATCTTATGTACCATTATAATTTTTCACACCAGAGAAACTATTCGATATTTATACATGTGTGACTTTTATATTTCATTTAGGAGTATATCCTCAGTATGTATCCATTTTCCTATTACTGACTCTAATTTATCATTCTTTATGGCTGAGTAGTATTCTATTTTATAGAAAAATCACATCTTCTTTATTCAGTCTCCAACTGATGGGCAAATGGGCTGTTTCCAAGTTTTAGCCATTACAAACTGTGACGCTATAAACATAGGTGCACATATATCACTGTGATATGATTCTTTTAATTCTTTTGGAAAGATACCCAGCAGAGGGATGCCTGGGTCAAATAGAACCACTAAACTTAGTTCTTTGAGGTATCTCCATATTTATTTCCATAGTGGTTGCACCAGTCTGCACTCCCACCAACAATGGAGAAGAGTTCCTTTCTTCCTACAACCCCATCAACATTTGTTATTGGTTGATTTTTTGATAGCAGCTACTCTTTGTGGGGTCCAGCACCATTTATTAAAGAGGCTGTCTTTCCTCCAGGAAGGGTTTTTGGCTCCTTTATCAAAGATGAAGTGGTTGAGTTTGTCTGGAATTGTTTCTGCATCTTCTAATCTGTTCCATTAATACCAAGATCTGATTCTTTGCCAGTACTGTGCTGTTTTTATCACAGTAGCTTTTTAGTATAGTTTCAAGTTGGGGACTGTGATACTCCCTACCTTGCTTTTGTTGCCTAGAACTGCTTTTGATATTCTAGGTCTCTTCTTGTTCCAAATGAATTTTTCAATTGTCTTTTCTGATTCTGTGAAACATGCTATTGGAATTTCAATTGGTATTGCATTGAATCCTATATAGTAGTTTTGAAAATATAGCCATTTTCACTATATTGTTTCTTCCTACCCAAGAGCAAGGGATGTCTTTCCATTATCTGATATCCTCTTTGATCTCTTTTTTTTCAGAGTTAGAGTTTTCAGAACAGAGGTATTTTATATCTTTTGTTACACTGATTCCTAGGTATTTCATTTTTTTGGATGGTATTGTGAAAGGAGTTTTTTCTCTAGTTCCTCTCTCAATAAGTCTATTGTTTGTGTATAGAAAGGGTATTGATTTTTGTGTGTTGACCTTGTATCTAGCTACTCTACTAAAATTTGTTAAGTCTAAAAGACTTTTGCTGGAGTTCTTGGGGTCTTCTATATAGAGTATCATGTCATCTGCAAATATTGACAATTTAAGTTCTTTGTTTCCTATCTTTATTATTTTTATTTCTTTCTCTTGTCTAATTGCTGTGGCTAACATTTCCAAAACTATATTGAACAAGAGTGGTGATAGTGGACATCCTTGTCTTGTTCCTGATTTTAGCATGCAGGATTTCAGTTTGGGGCCATTTAGTATGATGTTGGCTGTTAGCTTTTCATATATGGCTTTTATGGGGTTGAGATAAAGACCATCTATTCCCATTTTCTGTAGGGTTTTTTTTTTCCTATCATGAATGAGCGTTAGACTTTGTTAATGTTTTTTCTGCATCCATTGAGATAATTGGTTTTTGTCCTTGGCTCTGTTAATATAGTGCATTACATTTACTGATTTGCATATGTTGAACTATCACTGCATTCCTGGGATATATCCCACTTGGTCAGGTTGTATGATCTTCTTGGTGATCTTCTGCATTCTGTTTGCCAGTATCTTATTGAGGATTTTTGTGTTTACATTCATTAGGGAGATTAGCCTATACTTCTCTTTTTCAGTTGGGACTTCCTCTGCTTTTGTGATCAAAGTGATGCTTACTTCCAGCAATATACTTGGGAGTATTGCTTTTCTTTCAATTTCACTGAAGAGTTTAAACAGTAGTGGCAATAGTACTTCTCTAAATGTCTTGAATTTAGCTGTAAAGCCATCAGGACCTGGACTTTTCTTTGTTGATGTTTTTAATTATATTTTCAATTTCATTGATTGATATTGAATTGTTTAGAATTTTTAGGTCTTCTTCATTCAACTTTATTACTTTATATGTGTCTAGGAATCTTGTTCTTTTGTGTTTTCCATCTTGTTGGTTCTCAAAGTAGGTATTGACGATCCTCTGGATTTCTGCTGGGTCTGTTGTAATTTCACTCTTTTCATTCCTAATTGCATAATTTAGGCCTTCTCTTTCCTTTTTTGATAAGGTTGGCTAAGGGTTTGTCAGTTTTGTTTATTCTTTTGAAGTACCAACTCTTTACTCTCTTGATTTTTTTGGGTATCATTCTCTTAGGCTCCATTGCATTGATTTCTGCTCTGATCTTTATAATTTCCTCCCTTGTATGAGCTTTGGGTTTATCTTGCTGTTCTTTTTCTAGAAGTTTGAGGTTCAGCATCAGGTTATTTGAGTTGTTTTCCTAATATGGGTATTCATTGCCATGGATTTCCCTTATAAGACTGCTTTCATTGTGTCTGATAAATTTTTATATGTTGTCATTGTCATTTAATTATAGAAACTAATTTCTTCTTTAATTTCCTCTATAAGCCATCAGTTGTTCAGGAGGTTGCTGTTCAATTTCCATGTGTTTTTGTAGTTCTTGTGTTTTCTTTTGCTATTTATCTCCAATTTCATTGCACTATTATCTGATAATATACAGGGGATAACTTCAATTCCTTTGCATTTACTTAAACATGTTCCATGAGCAAGCATGTGGTCTATTTTGGAGAATGACCCATGTACAGCTGAAAAGAATATGCATTCTAATTTTGTGGGATGGAACACTGTAAATATCTGTTAAATCCATTTGCTCAAGAGTTTGATTGAATTCTTGTAGTTTATTGTTGATTTTTTTGTCTAGTTGATCTATCTGTGTGACAGTGGGGTATTGAGGTCCCCCACTATTATTGTATTTTTGCTTATTTAATTTTTCATGTACATTAATATTTGTTTTATATAATTAGGTGCACTAGTATTTGGTGCATATATATTTATGATTATCATCTCTTCCTCTTGTATTGCTCCCTTCACAAGGATGTAGTGTCCTTCTCTTAATTAGTCTTGGTTTGAAATCCATCTTGTGTGCAAATAGGACAGGTACTCCTGCTTTTTGAGGGGGGTTTGTGTTGCATGGTGTATTGTTTCCACCCTTTAACTTTCAACCTATGAATATCTTTTTTAATTAAGTGTGTTTCTTATGTGCAGCATATTGTTAGATCTTGCTTTTTGACCCATTCCAGCAGTATATTTGTTTTGATTGGTGAATTGAGACCATTAACATTGATGATTATAACTGATATGTATTGACTTATCCTTGTCATGATCTTTTCCTGTTGTTGGATTACCCCTTTCTTGTCTTGCCTGATGGATTTTTCTGTTAGTCTTCATGGGGTTGTGACTCTCATTGTCTTTTCCTCAGGTATTTTTTAAACATTTTTTGGAGTGCTGGTTTGGTATTCATGAAGTTTCTCAGGTGTTCTTTGTTGTGAAAGTATCTTGGTCATCGATTTTGAAAGATAGTTTTTAAGGGTACATCTATATGGGCTGGAGGTTTTTGCTTTTAGGGCTTGACTTCACTTCAGGCTCATCTTGACTTAAGGGTTTGTGTTGAGAAGTCTGCTGTGATTCTGATGGGCACTCATTTTTTTTAATGTGACTTGTTTAACTGCTTGTAATAGTTTGTTCTCCTGTTGGGTTTCTGGAATGTTGACTATTATATGCCTAGGTGTAGGTTTTTTTATCACAGCTAGTTGGAGTCCTATATGCCTCAATTATCTGTATGTCATATTGTTTTCCCTTGCTTGGGAAGTTTTCTGTCATTACTTCTGTGAACAGTTTTTTTTTTTTTATGTCACAAGCACTAGGTCCTGTTTCATCATTGACTCCAATCAGTCTTATGTTATTCTTCTCATTATCTAGCAGCTGCTGAATTGATTTCTCATGGTCCCTTGCTATTTTTAAGAAATCTTTCTTTTTCTAGTTACTAACTACAATCCTGGCTTTTATATCTGATATTCTATCTTCACATTGGCTCATTCTGCTGTGTAAACTTTCAGTGGAATTTTTAATCTCCTGGATATCTGTTTGACTCTGTATTATGGATTTCATTTGTTTCTTGTCCTGGGATTCTATCATGTTCCTCAGCTCCTCTATTTTTTAAATCTCTGTCTTCTCTAAAGTTATTAATCATGTCTTTCACTGTGGTCAGCATCTCTGTTGTTATCTGAGAAATTATTTCTGAGTTCATGTTTTCTGATCTTATTTTGTTGCCAGTTTAGGAAATCCAAGTGGTTGAGCTTTGGACTGTTCCATCTTACCCCCTGGATTTCCTTTTGGTGATCTAGAAGTCTGGGTTTGCATCTTGTTTAGGTGACTTCTCATTTCTTTTATTTTTTTGTTATTTTTGAAATTTTTGGTTTAATTTGCTGCTTGTAAGTTGCTTATTGCAAGTATCTTTATTGCTAGTAGTTAGAGCACTTAGGGAATAGTTACTTCTTGTATTATCTTCCTGGTGTAGTTGGCCTTTGGGTTTTGAGTTGGTAATGACCTTTAAACAACCTCAGTCTTAGTATACCAGTAAAGACAACTGATTAGAATGTCACCTTGGCCAAAGCAATACAATCAGCATCAACAATAGCATCAAACACAGCTTAGAAAGTGACAAATTATGGTAGCTATTATTCTGACACCTTTAACTGTATAAACTAGGTTTGTGGTAATACATAAAAATCAAGGATCAACTAGAAATATGTCTACAATTAATAAACCCTTCAATATAATGGCTTTACCATCCAAGAATAAGACTTAGAAGGAGTTGGGGGGGTGATATAGAGATTGAAGTGAGGTTAGAGGTAGGGCTAGAGGATGCAGGAGGATCATACAAACTTTGGGAAATTGATGAAGACTGGAAGAAAAGAGAGAAGGAAGGAACAGAAACAAGAACAGAATGAACTAACAGCAACAGTAAAATACAAACTGTATTTACACTCTTAACAATAAGAACATTAGCGAAAAAAAGGAGAAAAACAGGAACAAAAAAGGAGAGAAATGAAGAAAAAGAAAATAGAAAAGAAAGAAAGAAAAAAAAAGAAAGAAAATAGGCTCCCTTTGAGGTGTGACTCTGTTATTGCTGGTATACAATGTAGACAGCAGTGTGCAGAGATGAGTCAATTAATCTCAGCAAATCAGTCCAGTGAGATTCAGGCTGGTTTCTGGCTATGAAGCCAAAATCGAGTTCCTTGATATTCACTAGGTTAGAGCTCTACAAGATTCTGTACTGCAGTTTTTAGCTGTCCTTCCTCTGTAGCAGGTCCAGCTTTGGAAAGAGGTGCTGGTCCCAGAAACTCACCAATTGCTATACTTCACTCTGTCTTTGCTTTCCCAGTGGGCATCAATTTTCACCAACAACCTTATGGGGTCCAGGAATGGTCTGATGCACATCTGGCAGGGTCCAGGATCCCCAGTACTATGTCTTTAACCATTTAACCATTCACCAAGTGTGTGTGTGTGTGTGTGTGTTTAATAATTAAGTACAACTTTTGTTCTGGGAGTCTCAGTTATAAAGTCCTACAACACACAGCTCTCAAATCACAACAATATTCTTTTTTATTTATCCCAACACACTTAGAGCTTCATTTTTACATTTAAAAGATTAAATTTATCTCAATTATTTTCCAACTGGGATCTAATATGTGTTTCTCTTCTGGGCTCTGTGGTTCTATTAATTGCTCATTATCAAAATCAGTAATGCATATTTTAAACAAAATGTGTCAAATTTTTAATACCAATTGTTCCCTAAATTGTGAAAATAATAAATTTACTCTTGCTTTCCCAGTGAGTAAACATATTGTGAATAAACATTCCTTTAAAAGTGTCAGGGGCTACAGGTGTGTACACAATAATGACCACATTCACCTTCAGGATGGGAAAGGAATAAGACATAGAACTGCAAGTTTTAACAGTTTCTCCCAAAACTATGAGAGATCAGAATCCTCAGCAGTACATCCCCCTAATTCTGAATGACTGATATGTTCACTAAAGTTCCTAAATCAGGTACAGAGAGGCATTGGGACCTACACAGGATAAAGGTATGGTTTGAGCACATCAATGCTACTTTATACTTTTAGAGTATCACAGAATTTATTTTTATACTGTTAAAAAGTAAAATTCAAGTTTATAACATAAAATATAAGAAATAGTTAATTATCAAGCTGGAAAAAAATTTTCCATCCCCTAAGTTTTTTAAATTCTTTGTAAACTTCATGCTCTATTTGTTGGTATTACACAAGACTGCTGCTTATATTGCACAATATTTGCAAACTCTAATCCTGCCATTTTTCTCTCATCAGAATAGCACAGATAGGGAATAAGTTCAAAGTAGCAGGCCAGGCCACCAGTGTTCTGAGCTGTGTTCAGAGCATCCTCCAATGCACTGTGGAACAGGATTCATACCAGTTGTGAGCCTTTGCTGGAATGGCCAAAGAGGGTATTAGTGAGAGCTAACAATCTCCCATCATTCTGCCTCCTCTTTTGCTCCTGAACTAGGAAGTCAATCCATTGATATGTGACAGGACTCAGCTTCCAAGATAAGAGAAATCACCCAAGAGGAAACAGCACCAAGTTACTGAGAACCTGCTGGATAATCCAATCATCCATCTCTTTTATTATTAATTAGTTCCAGGTCCTTAATGCCATTATCAGAAACATGAGATATTTGAATGGTATTAAAGGGTGTGAACTAAAGAGAGCTTCCCTCATTTTCCCAGATGAAAGCCAATAAAATCTAGCAATATGGGTCTGGGGATTAGCTCAGTTGTTCCATCACCAGGTGCAAGGACCCAAGTTCAATCCATGGTACAAAAAAAAATCTAGCAATATGAGATATAAAAAGGCAGCATTCTATCCTCCTTATGAAGTTATGATTAAATTTTGCATAAGAAATCTTAACTCTCTGGAAAATAGCATCTGCTCCTCTTTCTTTCTTTCTTTCTTTCTTTCTTTCTTTCTTTCTTTCCTTCTTTCTTTCTTTCTTTACTATTGACACTGTAAGAGACATTTTTTTTCTTTTAAGAAAAGCAGGAAATGTGTGACAACTGTTTCTAATGAGCCCAAGTTTGTCCTACATATATAAAAAGTGCAAAATCACAGCTTCCATTTCCCATGTTCCTGGCCCAATAAGGTTTTCCAGTTGAAGAAAACAAATCTCAGAGAGATTAAGTAACTTGCCTAAATTGTAGAGGAAGGATTTGAACCCTGTCTGGTCTTCCTCCAAAGCTCTTACTCTTTTCACAGCTCAGGGCTGACTTTTTCAAACTTTTCAAACAACATACATCCAATATGCATTTCTTTCTTTCTGCTTCTTGAGCAGGACAGGGGTAAAGTAAAGAAATGGAACTTTGCTGAGCTTTGAAATCTTGAAACAATTTTCATGCATTAATTCCATGAATGTAATTCTCAAGTTTCTTAGAGGTATGAAGCTAAATTACTTGGTCATGTCTTCTTTCAGCTCTGCATCCCATCCTTAGAGAACTACAAGAGAGGTTCTTTTCATTACTTGATTAGTGCCTCATTCCCACTGGTCAATCTTCTTTCTACATTCTTGTGACTTTATGATCTGACAGTCAAATCTATGTACTGTATTGCCTTCACCTGTGAAGTATGGACTTTAGACCTAACTTTATTGCATACTTAAATAGTAAAATTCTTGTTTTAATGGTTCCACACAGATTGAATGATCAGATATCCTAATATACTGTCAGAGACTTAGATTGAGAAGAATGTAAGTCAATGTTCATGGGGCATTCAGTGCACTAAGCACTTACAATAGAAAACAATGGGCATGGCTTTTAATTCAAGATGTGGCAGTTCTCAAGGAAACTGAGGCTAAAACTGTATGTAGTTTTATAAAGGGATTTTAAGACAAAAAGGATCCTCCCTAGCAAGTCACTGTAGGACCTGAAATATGATCTCTTTACTGTTTGAAACTTTTAAAAGGACATTAAAAATGTCAACAATATTCTCTTTCTTTTTTTTTGACTCATGATGTACTCAGGAAGTTGGCACAGTTAATTGGAGCAGATAGGCTCACATCTATCACATAGCAAGTATTTGGTAAATATTTGATGGAAAAGGAGTGAATAGTAGTCATTTTTCTGCTATTAATAATACATATCACAGATTGGATAAGCTTTGAAGAAAAGGGATTCATGTTAGCCCATCATTCTAGTCTATGTTAAGGGGTAGTTATCTGGTGATGGCTTTCTGGCTGGCAGAGTGTGAGGGTGTTATAGCACATCATGTGGCGAGAGACCTTGCCAAACTGGTTTTTATAAAGGATTTTCTCTCAAGATCACCCAGAAATTCATTAATCATGTGAACAGATTAGTCTATTCATAAAGGGAGAGCTCTAATCTCTTCTTAAAGGTCCCACTGCTTAGTACCTCACAAAGAAGATTAAATTTTAACATGAATTTCATAGGGACAAACCATATTCAAAGCATAGCAACAACTAAAAAACAGATGCATTGCTCATTTTATTATTCCAGCTCTATTCTTTGATTTGTTCCTTCATTCTTTCATTCATTTAATAAACAGGCATTATATTTAGTTGACAAGTACCTTAAAGGATGCTGAGAATCCAACTTTAAAATATGGGCAAGTATATTTTTATCTAACTTGCTTTTTCTACTTAATCATCTGTAGACTTAGGGCAATGCCCTCGTAGTCCCTATCTTCATGTACAAAAAAAGGAATAACAAGTTTTCTCCATTTTTATAGAGATATTATAAAAATGAAGTAGGATAATATGATTAATAAACTGTAAAGAGGTATACTAATATATCATCAGTAAAGTATGTATCTTATGCTTTTAATTTTTTAAATACACAAATAATAGGGCTCAAAAGAGAGAATCTTTAAACTAAGAAATGCTGATGTAGCTTGCCTGGAAGCTGGATGAGCTGGTGACTTAAAAAGGGGGTCTGTGAGCACAAAGACTGTCCCTGAGAGTAGCAAGTCCACCACCCTAGCAATTGGGAGGACAGAGCAGAGGGTGGTCAGGAGCCTTCTGCTCATCCTTCCTCAGTTACAGCAGGAGCTGTTGATTTTGCCTAAGTGTTTTATCACAATTATGAAATTATCTAGAGGTGTCTGGCCTGCTGCTGCCAGAAACTGAACATCCCAGAACTTCAGATGGACTTTTTAAAGCCACAGGGGAAGTTGCACTGGTTGATGATTTTTGCTCTCTACTGTTTCCTAGATTCTAGGTCAGTTTAATAGCACACCCTTTGATGGTATATCTGGGGGTCCTGGGTCTTCAGCTGGGACTGGTCTGGTTTTTTCTCAGTCCTGAGAGCCACTAAAGCTGTGTCTTCTGGTCTTTGGTAATGTGAGCTTTGGCCTCCTTGTAGCGGTCCACAACTCAGAGAGGCATTGCACTCCTCCTTAACACTGTCAGTTTTCAGGTCTCCACATTCTCCAAGACTATAATATGTCAAAAGGCCAGGCAACCTGCCCAAAGATGGTATCTTCTTATTCAGGTAAGCACAGGAATAAACAGTGATAAACAGACTCACTGGTCATGTTAAAGATCTCTTGACCTATGTAGAGAGCTCAGCTGGAACTTACTTATAAAGGGCTTTTGCAGTAGAACCCCACATGACACCTGTGTCAATGGGATCATCTCCTTGGTTCACAAGGTTCCTGTTGGATCTGTGAAAGATGGTACCATTGTACTAAGACTTCATGCAAAGCATGATAACATTTTCACAGACATTAGGTATCTAATCACAGTGTGGCTCCAGATTGAAATCACCTCTATTTTGTGCTGTATAGCTCTTCTTAACAAACTAGTTGCATAATGTGTCCTTATGGATGGTAACTGCTTTCTGCACAGTCTTTGGAACCATCATAGCTGACCTTCCATGGAGAATAGGGGATGGTATTAAGTTTCTCCACTTTCTTTTCTGGGGACTTTCATGGCAGCCACCAGAATTTCATGCTTTTGAATTCTGTGTAAAGCTCCTGCAGGGCTTCTCTTTGCATTTTTTCAAGTAAGTCCATTCCTCTTTCGATTTTTCTTCATCTGAGTCTATAATTTTCATGTTATTTTTTAAACCAAAAAGAAAAAGAAAATCAGACATTGAACTTGTCCAAACCGTTGAGGTCCTGGAGGGTGATGATATCCTGCTGGCAGATATCATTGGTCAGCAGGTCTCTGAAGTTCTTGTCTTATATGTTTAGCTGCTTCTAGGGTCTCATATGCATAGACATTGACAGTTGTCCTGACAGACAAGATGTCAGTGTTGGTGGTGAAAAGGGCAAACAGCACCAGGCAGCAGTATCCATATTCCTCTTCCTTGCTCTTGGCAAAATTTGGTTTGATGAGAGATCTTCCTTCTCCTGGTCCCTTTCTTAAGCCATGGAATAATTTTCAGCAAGTCAAAGATGATGTCTTCTTCAAGGATACAGACAAGATCATACATGATAGGCAGCAGAGAGCAACTTCCATGACAAGCTCAAAGATAAAAATTTGTTTATGGTAAACTTATTTTATTGCCACCCTTGAAGTGTACTTGGCACATTTAATGTATATCTTGCATATTTGGTACTGTGGCTTTCCCTTGGTGATAGTGGTAGTAGGGATCAATCCAGTGTAGAAAAGAGCCAACTATTCAGAACCCAAAGCATTTGCATCTTCTGATTATTTCTGGGTTCTACAAATAGACAGAAGTGGGAGCTTGGCATGCCGGGAACTCTGGTCATGAAAACAGAAAAACTGTACTTCAGGAGGCAGTATTGCAAACCCTCACTGGATGCCTTCTCCAGGCAAGCAAGGATCACACCAAAAACAAAACAACAACAACAACAAAAACAAATATTTATATATGAATGTCTGTTTTTTATGATTACTTTAAAATGAAAACAACTGAGATGTCCATCAAATAATAAATGGATTTTTTAAATGTAGGGCCTCCCAAAAATAAGTATTATTAGGCTATAGAAGAATTTAAGTACTTACTAATTCATGCTACAATGTGGATGAACCTTGAAAACAATGCTGAGTTAAAGAAACCATCACAATATGCCACGTATTTACATTTAAAAGTGATATCACCCCATAAAATGAAAATATGGATATATCCCACTATTTTAAACCATTATGCTTCTAAATTACAAAAAAAAAGTCAAATGGCACATTTAAAGAAAAATTTGCAAGTTTCCTATTCCAAAACACCATTTTTTCCTAATTAATAAAGAAAATCTATTAACTACAAGAAAAACAGCAGCATCCAAGAGAAAACTGGGCAGATGTTCAATGGAAAGGCCAGCGGGCAATCTATTCACATCTGTTTTTCTCTTGCACAGTGGTGGACCTGTGGCTGGGGTTCAGAAACCATCTGTCCCAGCCCTCTCATCCCTAGCCTCAGATTAGACTGGACTGTGGGGCCGAGGGTAGTGTAGGTGCCTTACTTTTCCAGGAGGACCTAATAAGCTGCTTTTCCCCAGTTCTCCAACTAGATACAGATGAGTCAATGCTCAGGGCTCAGTACCTACATGTATAGGGAACACCACCAAAATCCCATCCTGCTGCTGGTTGATGCAACTGTCTAGGCTCAGAGGACCTCAGAAGAAGCATCATCCTCATTCAGCCATTAGCCCATCCCTGAAGGACCATCCTGATGCAAAAGACACTCCACAGACACAGCCAGTCTCACTATCGGCATCCTACCCTTAATTTCTTACTCCTAACCTCTAACCTTAAACCATAACCATAACATAAAGGAAAAATCCCAGGACAGTATGCCAGTTAGAGAGAAACTAATAAAAAGCCTCACTCAAAATGGTTTGCACAATTAAGAGAATTTATTGACTGAAGTAACTGAAAATACCATAGAAATATTGGATTCAGATAAGATCTAGTAGATCAATAAACTCACCAAGAATCTGACTAGTTTCCAGCTCTTCACTTTGCCCCCTTTAGGGTTAAATTCTAAAGCTTACTCTCCCTTAAGATTTCCTATGACTTCTCTCAGCTCTCTGTCTGTGTATTTCCTCATCTGAGTCCAGAAGGGAAGGAAGATAGAGGCTATTCCTGCCAATCCTTTCCAAGAAAAATCAGAACATTCATTTTTATTGGGCCTCCTTGGAATCATATATCTCCTCTGTAACCAATGTTTGTGTTTAATGAATGGAAGGCACTGATCAGCTTAATCTAGATATATTCCACTCCCAGGGAGGTGGTGATTTCCCTGGAACCTCATGGATCCCCCAGTGCAAAGTGGTTGGCAGCTGGGAAAGGTACAGGGATTAACAATGAACATGTAACAAACAAATAAACTGCCTGATTACCTTTGAGGCAAGAGTCAACCCATAATACTACCACTGGTAAGTAAAAACAATCAGTATTTGGAAAATTTGGAGGCGTGAATAGATTTTCTATGGTATACATGAAGGTTATGCATATAAATATGACTCTAAAAAGTAAGATACTTAGCAGAATTATTGACATAATCTACCTTTTTGCTCTAAATAATAAACATAGTTTTAAATTGTTTTATTGAATTTATTGGTACATTTTAGGTACACAATACAGTTACATTCATTATTGGAATCTTGTACCTTTACATAACAGGTCTTGGTTCTCATTTTTTTTCCCCTTGTTCCTGCCCTCCTTTCACCCCCTCCTCCCCTCCCTATTTATAAACATTTTATTTCCATTTTTTTAGTTTTAAATTTTTGATACATTAAAATTTTGCCTAATAATAGGTACTTTTGAAGATTTACTTTTTTCTTATTTAAACATGAATTAATTAGAATAATAAACATAAGAATAAAAGTGAGTTAAAGGGATTTAGAGATGGAGGCAGATGGGAAGGGTAATAAAAAAAGAATTATACACTTATTCCCTAAAATGAATGTAATGAATGTAAACTTCATATACTACAAACCTGTAAAATAAAAATTTTCCTTGTTTAAGTTTCTTCCTCAAATCGTTAGTGAGTCCGGTTTGAGAATTTATAATTTTTCTAACAAAATTTTGTTAGTATTCCACTGCTATAACAAAATATTTGGGGTAATAAACTAATAAAGAAAAAAGGTTTATTTTTAGCTCATGGTTCTAGAGGTTTCAGTCCACGGTTTCTTGGCCTGGTACCTTTGGACCTTTGGTAAGGCAATACATAATGGAGGGAGCACTTATTCAAGGAAGCTGCTCACTTCATGGTGGCCAGGAAGCAAAGCAAAAAGACAAGAAGGGTCAGGGGTCACAATGTTTCCTTCAAGGCACACCCCTGCTGACCTAACATCCTTCCACAAGGCTCCACCTGCTAAAAGTTTCAGTGCCTCTCACTAGCTTCCCAGGCTGGTGACCAAGCCTTCAACATCTGAGTCTTTGGGGGATATTCAAGAATCTAACCAACAGCAAGGATAAAATGACTTTTACCTCTGAATAAGGTGTCTGGATAAAGTTGAGTCACTTCTAGGCCATCCTTAGACAGCGGTACACCCAAGAAGTAGAAAAGTCGAAATCCTTAAAAGTTTTGAAGTAATATAAATAAATCTCTACTGAAGTTATCTCAGAGCTTCTAAGGAAAATTCTAAGTCTACAGCAACGTACAACAAAATTTCAACAAGCCTTTGTATTCAAACATCTCTATTACATGAGCATAAAGACAAACAGGGACCCTCACCTCATGTGCCTCTGAGACTTGGGTCACATGCAGAGCCAGGACAGTTCCATATAAAGTTATCATACAGCATCTCTACTGTAGGCAGAACTCCTAGCCACTGTATTCAATATGTATTTGAAATATTTTGGAGGTTCACATTACTAATCATTACGGAGAACTTAAGAGAGTAAATGGGCTTGATAGATGGAGATTGATGGCATGATAATTTATTGAACTCAGAGAGTGTCAGCTTTACTACAAGAAAAACTAAAGACAAAATTAATTTAACAGTTTTTTGAGCTAAGAATGATTCATGAATCAGACTGCATTCAGAACAAGAAGAGGTTCAGAGAGCTCCACCTAGCAGTATGAACAGCAGATTTTCATAAGTTGAATGCAAAAGTAAATTACAAAAATAACTTGATGCCAATAGCAAGGCATTTACCTTATTTAGACATGATCAGGTCATTTCACTGCTTATGAGAGGTTGACACCTGCCCATCTGATTCAAAAAACATATTTCTAAGTTGGGTCAGTTTGTTCATACACCAAGTTACAGTGCATTTCCTTACATAGGAACACAAAGTACAGAGACAGCCTCAAGCCAGTGGCCTCCCGCTTATTTAACAGTTATTTGCAAATGAACTCTTAGACCCAAAATGGGACTTTCAAGGAAATTCCCAAAGGGCCCCCAGTTTATAAATAGACAAAAGTAGCCATTATTGAAGGGAATGGTTATTGGGATGATAGGACCGCTATCAAGGCCACTGTACAGCTGGCGTGAACATGATAATGACACGGTGAGTGGTTTGCATGATAAGCACATTCCCTGCAGCCTCCCTGCATCCATTGTGAAGGAGAAGGGGTAATGTAACTCTGGGATCTCTACACTTTTTCGACTTCAGTACCTCACTATTTCTTTTACATCTTAAATTCCTAAGATTTTATTTGAAACTTTCATTTTTTTTAAGTAATGACAAAAATCTCTTATTACTGCTACCTCTCTAGCACCATGTTTTCAAACATGATAGACGATACATGTTAACCATACTCAGGAAATCAGAAAGGGGATTTTTAGGGATCTGGAAACAAAATCCCCAGAAAACTGAAGGATCAGAAGGAAGGAGAAAAAATATAACACAGCTCAAGGTCTTGCTGATGGAGGTATGCATAGCACCAAATATCAGACCTTGCTGAGGGTGGAATTGTGAAGTAAGGTGGCTTAGGCATAAAGAGGCAGGAAGAGGAAGAAGAAAATTACCATGACCAACTCTTCCCCCAACACCCTATAACTATGAATGGATGGAGTGCAGCAAAGAAGGAGGGGCCATGGCCATCTCTATCAGCACACTGTGCACAAGGTAGTAATATATAGTAACAGTGAAACAGAAAACTCAATAGGTGGGCCAACTATCCAAATGAGTACAAGTAAATGAGGGGAGGAATCTCCCAGAAACTAACACACAGGAATAAAAAATGAACTGTAAGAACATAAGAAATATGGTCTACAGACATAGCAGTTGAAAAGTCATCTTTGAGGAGCCCTCAAAAGGAAAACTGGGATAGGGGGCAGTGAGAACTAACATTTAAAGGCTATATGATATACAGAGATATATGATATAGTTTATTGCTTCCAGGGTCATGATGAACAAAACAACAGATTTTAAGTCAAACAGAAGAAAATCATATAATCAAGAGACTTGCAAACAGATGTATGGGGCTGCTGCTCATATAACACAGCATGTGTCTTACAGGAATACACTCTGAAGGAACAATAAAAGTATAGAAGAGTAAATAAATAAACTAGTGACATAGTAATTTATTGTCAAGTATTATGTACTGTTCATCATTGTATGTGTTGCACCTTATACAATGGGCAGCACAGATTTTTTATACCAGCATCACCATGAATACTGTGCTATGAGTTATTGCACTATGATATCACAATGGCTATTGCAGTAGAAGGTTTCCAGCTCTTTATAAACTTATGGGACCACTACCATTATGATGTTCATCATAGACCCAAAAAAATGTCATTATGTGATACATGACTATGTATATGTGAGAATTTGGAAGCAATTGCTATAGATTTTGGGGGAAAATAGCTCAACAACTCAGAAAAAAAGATGAGGGAATTCTTCCATCGTATGTCAACTCTGTAGGAGTGTTAGCTTTCCAATATTGTAACAAAATACCTCAATAATTAACATATATAGAGAAAAGGCCTATTCGGTTCATGTTTTTGGAGTTTCAGTCTGAGACTGGGCATATCTATTGTTGTGGGCTCCTAATGGTGTTGCTAGATTGCAATAGGGAGCACATGGTGGGGCAAAATGCCATTCTGTCTTATCCATTTTCCCATTGGTGAGACGCAACACCTGATATACACAACTTAAAGACAGAGAGGTTTATTTGGGGCTCGTGTTTTTGGTTCATGGTCAACTGGTTCCGAGGCAGAAACAGGAATGGTAGAGGAGCATGATAAAGAAAAGGTATTCAATTCAGGGCAGCCAGAAAACAGAGAAAGAAAGAACCAGGGACAAGAACATACCCTTCCAGGTCATACCCCCAGTGATCCACCTCCAACCAGGCCCCACCTCCTAACAGCACTCTCAGCTACGAACTATCAATGGATCAATTTACTGGTCAGTAAAGCACATACATGATCCAGTCACCTTCCATACACCTGATAATGGAGGCAGACACATTTTAGATCTAAACCATAACACCATCTGATTGCCAAGAAGCAAAAGAGCACAAGGAAAAGGCTTGAGTTCCAAAATTTCTTTCAAAAGCATGCCTCCTGTGATCTAAGAATATCAGTCTCTAAAGGTTCTGCCTCCTCTTCATAACACCACCCTGGAGATAAAGCTTTTAACACAGAGATCTTTGGAGGACCCTTATGCAAACCATAGCAGTGGCCAAGTCCCTGCTACATAGTGTATCTTCAGTTGCCCTCTGGAAGTATAAAGTGCACTGAGGGGAGGTATTCTCATAGTGTCCAATGGCCATGGCCTGTCCTTTCTACTAACTCAATGGGTCACAAAAGATGACCCAAAGGAAAAGCCCAGACATATACTCCTTCACACTCCCCCAACTGAGTATATACTGGGAAGGGGTCCTGAAAGGATCCTCTTACACTGAAAAAGTGGGAAGAGTGTGCTTCTCTTCCACAGGGAAATTGAGCCTCAGCCTCAGCCTCAGCCTCAGTCCTTAGAAAGGACTTCAGGACCTCCATCTTTCCTCCAGACTCCATGTCCATAAGCACTCTTTTAAAAACTGTTTAAACTGTAGTGAAAATGCATACCATAAAAGTGACCATCAGAACCATTTTAAGTGTGCTATTCATTGGCATTAGATTCATTGACATTAGAGTCATGGGCATTAGATGGTGCTGGCAACCATCACTGCCATACATCTCTAGAACATTTTCATCTTTCCAAATTGCAACTCTGTATTTTTCAAACACTCTCCCTCCCCGTTTTCAACCAGACAGGGTAACTATCATTTTACTTTCTATCTCTATGAATTTGAATGGCTCTAGGTGCCTCCTATAAGTGAATTGTGCATACTATTTTTTCTCTTGTGTATATTCATACAGTGGAATATTAGTTAATACAAAGGAATTAAATAATGATACAATTGAGAAAATAAGTGGTTCTCAGGTTCATTTTGTTGAGTGAAATAAGACAGAAAAAACTTAATAATATTTGCTTCCATTTGTACACTTCAGAAAATGTAAACTGGACTTCTATGAAGATGGCATGAAGTAGTGAACATCACAGAAATAGCTTCTCTGAGGTTCGGTGTTCAGATGCTAGAATATAGCAAAATGAGGAAGGGAAGGAGAGAAACAGGTCCCTGAGATCCAGCAATGATCTGAAGCAAGAGGTTGAAGTCTATGGGAAGCGTGAAGAGAGGGACCTCAATGCAGAAGAAAGAGGCAGCAAGTGGTGCTTGCTCCCTGAGCCATAGTGGCTCACGGTGTGGGAGGATTGGCTTAAACCTACAGACATATGCTGACTACTGGTTACCCCAGAGGTCTCCACAGAGAAACACACCAGTGGAACAAAGCAGTAGACACAGCGGACTGCAGCAGCTGCTGAGTTTATTTGGGTTCAGACATCCCCCAGGAGAGGTGACTGGCCAGTCACACTATCTTGGACAGGGGCTAACTGAGCTCAGAACTCAGAGAAGCTGCAGATTAACTCTGTCTAGTGACTCTCAGTGTCAGGGTCAGGCAGAGCTGAGGTCTAGCCTTTAGGAGGCACACAGTGTATTGCCAGCTGAATAACTCAGGATCGAAACTCATAGCCAGAAACTAGATTGAACTTCAGTGGAACTTAAGGTGCAGGCTTGTTGGGATTTTCCATTACCCCATTGTAAATCTACTACTGCCTTACTGGGATTAATCAACGTGAATCTGGGCTCTATGTGTCCACTCTATCTACCAGTGACAACATAGAAATGCCCTAAAGTGGACATTTTCTTCTTCTTTACTTCCCTTATTTTTTCTTAGTTTTTCTTGATCTTTTGTTCTTGTTTTTATATGAGGGTGAACATTGTTTCTAGTTTTTGTTGTTGCTTTGTTCTGTTCTTCTTTTTTCCTTCCTTCTCTCTTTCCCTCCTGTCTTCTTCACCAGTTTCCCAAAGTTTGTGTATTCTCCATTTACCCTCCAGCCTTGCCTCTAGTCTCTTTCTCCACTATTTCTCTATCCCCACAACCCCTTTAAATTTTCTCCCCTGAAGGTAAAACCACCATAATGAGGCATACTAACAGTATACACTTGTCTGTTGTTTTTAGATTTGTTATATAACCACAAAGCTAGTTCATATGGTTAAAGGTGGTAAATTAATAGTTACAATAGTCTGTCATTTTCTAGTGTGTGGTTGATGCTATTGTTATTATTGATTGTACTTCTGCAGTCAAGGTGATATAATTGTTCTAATTACATGTTTTTCCTGATATCACAAGACTGAGATTGCCTGAAGGTCATAATACTATAGGTCAATGCCAAAGAACCAGGGCTAGGCCAAATAGGCAGAAACTTCTCATCCCCAATTACTTAAAGAGGTGTCATCTTACAACTCAAAACCAAAAAGATAACTATACCTGGAAGACATCTCTGAGGAGTTATTTTGTAAGAATTCTCAATACTAGCAATAAAGCTACCCTTCCATAAACAATCTACTAGCATCAGCCCAGGAATTAAGCTAAAAAAATAGAAAATTAGAAGAAACTGAAGCAAGATGTAATCCCAGACTTCCAGACTTCACCAATGGCAAATTCAGAGAGCAATGAGGTGGAACAATTTGAAAGCCACCCGCCTGGACTCTCTAAAGTGGTAACAGTGGTAGTAATGAAGCAGATAAATGAGGCTCTAGAAAAAAATCAAATGAGAAATAATTTCTCAGGTAACTACAGAGATGGTGACCATAATGAAGGAAATGATTACTGACTCTAGAGCACATACAGATTTTTAAAATAGAAGAGTTTGGGAAAATAATGGAAACTATGAATACCCAATAAAATAAATGGAATCCATGAAATAGATACAAACAGATATTCAGGAGATTAAAAATTTCATTAAAGTATATGCAGCAAAATGACCAATGTGAGGGCAGCATATCAGATATAGAAGACAGCACTGTCATTAGCAATCATGAAAAGGATTTCTTTAAAATACAAGGCACCACAAAAAATCAATCCAACAATTGCTACATGATGAAAAGAAGAATAACATAAGATTGATCATGTTCAATGAAAGAGCAAGAGATGGTGCAAACATCATAAAAAAAAAAAAACCCTGTTCACAGAAATAGTGGCAGAAAATTTCCCAAGCACGGAAAAATTATTTGACATACAGATAAGTGAGGCATATAGAACTCTAATCAGCCACATTTTTAAAAAGAATTACAAAATGGTATATACTATTTAAGATACCAAAAATGCAACACAAGAACAGAAATTAAAAGCTGTTAGAGAAACAAATCAATTATAAAGGAACTCCCAACACAATCACAGCAGACTTTGCAACAGAAATCCTCAAGAAGAGCTTGGAGCATTTCAAGCACTAAAACAGAAAAACTTCCAGCCAAGATTGATGTACCATGCCAAATTATTTTTCAAATTTGATACACAAATAAGATATTTCCATGACAAAGAACACCTGCAGAAATTCATGTCTATCAAACCATAGCACTCCAAAATGTTCAGAAGGACATTCTAGAAAGAGAAAACAAGGACTGCCACTCCATAAACCCCAACAGAATGCATCCACCAGACAAGGCAAGTACTCAAACTGAGAGAGAAAACAAGGGAACCAACAACAGGGAAATACCATGACAAGAACAAGGCAATACACATCAGTTATAACCATCAATGTAAATGGTCTGAAATCACCAATCAAAGGAAACAGACTGAGGCCGGGCATGGTGGGGCATGCCTGTAATCCCAGCACTTGAGCGGCTGAGGCAGGAGGATTGCTGTAATTTTGAGACCAACCTGGGCTACATAGTGAGTTCCAGGTCAGTCTCAACTATATAGTGAGACCCTGTTTAAAAAAGGGGGTGGGACAGACTGGCAGAATGGATCAAGAAGCACAATCTGACAATATGCTGCATAAAAGAAACACATTTAACTAAAAAAAAAAATCCAACAATTTAATGTCAAAGGAAAGAAAACAATATTCCATGCAATAGGAACCAAGATAAAAGCAGGGGTAGCTATTCTATTTGCAGACAAAGTAGATTTCAAACCAAGACTAAGAGAGACTAAGAAGATCACTGTGTCCTTGTAAGGAAACAATCCAAGAGTAAGAGATAACAGTCATAGACATATATGCACCAAATACCAGCACACCCAACTAAATAAAGCAAATATTACCAAGTATAAAAAATCAAATAAGCACTAATACAATTGTAATGAGGGACCTCAATATCTCACTGTCAAAAATAGATCAATTAGATAAAAAAATCAACAAATGTCAGAATTGAAACAAACTTTTAAACAAATAAATTTAGTAGATGACTACAGTCTTCCACTCCACAACATCAGAATACACATTCCTCTCAGATGCATAGAATATGCTTAAGTAAATGCAAAGGAATTGAAATTATCCCATGCATATTATCAAACCATAGTGCAATGAAATTGGAAGTAAATGGCAAAAGAAGCTATAAAAACTTCATAAACACACTGAAAATAAATAATGAATTTCTGAACAACCAATGAGTCACAGATAAAGAAGAAATTAGACAGTTTCTACAGTTACAAGATAATGCCAATACAACATACTGGAACTTATGAAACACAATGACAGTCAACCTACCAGGGAAATTTATAGCTATAAATTCCCATACCAGAAAAACAGAGTGAGCACAAATGACCTAATATTGAACCTCAGGCTTCTAGAAAAAGAAGAGCAAATCAAGCCCAAAACTTGTACAAGGCAGGAAATTTAAAAAGATCAAGCAAAAATTAATGCAATTGAGACTCGCAAAATAATACAAAGAGTCAATGAATCAAAGACTTGGTTCTTTAAAAGATTAAATAAAATTGACAAACCCTTTTCAACTTCATGAGAAAAAGAAAGAAAAGACTCAAATCCATACAATTAGGAATGAAAAGGGTGAAATCACAATAAGTCCTTCAGAAATCCAGAAGATCATCAATAACTATTTTGAGAACCTACATTCTAGTAAGACAGAAAACAGAAGAAATAGACAGATGCCTAGATACCTGTGAATTATCAAAGCTGAATAAAAAAGATATAAATATTCTAAATAACTCATTATCAGTCAGGGAAATTTAAGATGTAATTAAGAACATACCAACAAGGGAAGGCCTAAGTCCTGAGAGATTTACTGCTGAATTTTACAAGAAATTTAGAAAAGACCTAATGCCACTATTTGTCAACTCTTTAATGAAATTGAAAAGGAAGCAATACTCCAAAATTCATTCCTGGAAGTAAGCATTACTCTCATACCCAAAATAGAGAAATATCCAACTACAAAAAGAGAACTACAGGCCAATCTCCCTACAAATATAGACACAAAAGTGCTCAGTTAGACAGTGGCAAACATAATGCAGCAAATCATCAAGAAGATTATGCACCATGACCAAGTACTATTCATCCCAGAGATGCTGGGATGGCTCAACATACACAGATCATCAAATGTAATAAACTACATTAGCAGAGCCAAGGACAAAAACATACGATCAACTCAATTGCTGCAGAAAAAGCATTTGACAAAGTCCAACACCCATTTATGATAAAACCCTACAGAAAATTGGAATAGATGGTCTTTATCTCAATTTGTTAAAGCCTATCTATGACAAGCAAACAGTGAAAATCATACTAAGTGGACAAAAACTGAAAGCTTTCACTCTAAAACTAGGAACAAGAAAAAGATGCCCACCATCACCACTCTTATTCAATATAGTTCTGGTAACATTAGCCAGAGCAATTCAACAAGAGAAAGAAAGGGGTGGGGTGAGGGAAGGAGAGAGAGAGAGAGAGTGCTAGAAAAGAAAGAAAGAAGTTAAATTATTTTTTGCAGATGACATGCTACTATACATAGAAGACCACAAAAACTCCAACAAAAGGTTTCTAGATTTAATAATCAAACTCAGTAGCATAGATGGATACAAAGTCAACACTCAAAAATCAACAGCATTCCTTTGTAGATATAACAAACTCATTGAAAGAGAAATTAGGGAAACACCTTTCAAGATAACACCCAAAAAATGAAATACCTAGGAAAAGTTAAAAAAGGAAGTGCAATACCTTTATATTGAAAACTACAGTACTCTGAAAAAGGACATCAAAGAGGATATGAGAAAATTAAAAGATATCTCTTGCTCTTGCTTAGGAAAAAAAATCAATATACTAAAAATGGCCACACTTCCAACATTGTTATACAAATTGAATGCAATCAGATCAAAATACCAATAGCATATCTCACAGATTTAGATAAAACAACCCTAAAATTCATTTGGAACCAAAAGAGACCTAGAATAGCAAAAGCAATTCTTGGCAATGAAGTAAAGCTGGGGACATCACAGTCCCTGCCTTGAAATTATATTACAAAATTACTGTGATAAAAACAGCATAATGTAGAAGGAACTGGCAAGTGACATGCACATAAAGATGAGCTGAATGGAAGTAAAATAATAAAAAGTTTATTTTGTCAAGAAAAGGTTGGATCACACCACAAAGGCAGTGCCAGTGATTGACCTCCTATTGGGTTGCAGCTCCCCTTTTATAGGTTTTACAGCCATGATCTCATTCAGGTGGTTACATTTCATTTCCTCAGTTCACATTACCCATGTACAAGTTACAACAACCAGGCATTTAACTTTAACCCAGATGTAACAGTTCCTTGCAGTTAAGGAATTTACCTTAAGATTTGGCTAGCTATCTATTCTAGTGCACAGGAAGGGGATGTTCAAGATTTGGGATGAGGCCAGATGTCCCATTTCATGGTCTAGTGTCTGTTAATTTTGAACTAAACAAAACAGATTGCTGTTAGAGACAGCGAAAGTCATTTTACATTTTTCTAATATTTTGTATGTTTTTAGATTATTTATCAAAGTTCTTTGTATCATTCCTCCCTTTGATTTTTGGGGTAACTCTTTACACCTCATTGAATTCATATCAATTATATCTAATGGGTAGCAGAGAAAGGGGTACACAGTAAGCTTTATTGGCTCTAAGGGCAGGTCACTCATGATGCCAATTATCTGATAAGTCATCATGGAGAGTGGTACACAAATCCAGCAATTAGAGGCTAATTCCTGGTCTGTCTGTAGCAGCAGTGAATGAGTCCCATCAATTAAATCCATTATAGCTATTCCTGTATAATTTTTGGATGTCCTTTTAAGATATTTTGTATTTCCTGCAGTGCAAGAAATTGTTTTTTTTCTGGAGGGGGGCTCTTTCAGATCCTTGTAATCTGTAGAATCCATCTTTTTAGTCTCTGAGGCCCATGCCTAGCAGTTGACTGATACCCAATATAAACATGAAAAAACTATTCCCTGTAGCCAGCTTTTTTTTAAGGCCAAGCTATATACAATTTTAAAGGGTTATATTGTTCCTGTTTACACTTGTCACAATTGCCAGTACTTCTTGTTACAGTAGAACTGTTTAACCATATTTGAGTTTTATCTGAACAATACATATTTTTTGTGTATATCCCCCATAGTCAAGTATGGTACCAGGGTTTCCATAATGTTCTTTTGGATAGGCATCAAAAGGAGTGTGAGGGGATTTCCCTCCAGTTTTCACTGAACAGTTTTAAAAGTTATGTGTTTTGTATAAAATTTATCATCTTTAGGCTTATAAACTCTTGATTTAAAAACAAAATAACTCATAACCATTTGACTCAATAAAAGAGTCCATAATACCTTGATTGCAGTCCTCATTTTTTAGCCGTGCGTGGACTCATAAGCTTCTGGTGTGGTGAGAGCAGGGCTTTGAGTGCACTGTCTCCTGGAGTCACAGTCCGTGGAGTTCTCAGTTGCTTCACTCTAGAGTGGTGAATCCACAGTTGGTCTTCAGCCATCTTGACAGCTGTGGGAGTAACTATAAGTGCCTCATATGGTCCTTTCCATATGGGTTGCAAAGGGGTCTTTTTAAATTTTTAACATAAACTCAGTCCCCCGGCTTTATTAAATGGGCAGGGGCTAGCACAGGGAGGCCCTCTTTATCTGAGTATTTTATAGCAGCTAGGGGCCTTTGTATCTCCTTCTGAAGTTTCTGTTTAGCTGCCTTTTTGGCTTCTAAATCTGCCTTAACATTGCCTTTTGCTATTGCAACTTTTCCTTTCTGGTGCCCAGAGCAATGTATTTTTGTTACTTTATCAGGTTCCCACATAGTCTCCAACAACTGTATTATTTCCTGCTTATTTTTAATCTGTTTACCCATGAGTTACCTCTTTGCTCTGATTGCACCCTCTGATACATCTGAAGCCTCTTTAAACCCTCACCAGGAGTGAGAAAGCCTCTCCTCTCAAACTTCCTCATACCCTCTGACCCCACTACAAGGTTCACTGGTCTTGGGGGTATTCAGCCAAACTAAATTTGGGCTTTAGAAGCTTCTGTAGAATCCTACATAATGAACCGCAACCAAATTCTGTATATAAACTGAATGCCTAATAGGAATTTGCTTTTCAACAGACAGCTGAGTCTCAGCCAATCACAGATACACAGTGGCCAACTAGCCCCTGTATTTCATTTCCATTTCCCATTCTTCACTTCTCTTTTTCTATCCATAAATGTTCAGTTACATGGCAGCACCAGAGTCACTCTGAATCGCCTCTGGTTCTAAGGGCTACCTAATTCCGGAATCAGTCTTTGCTCAATTAAAATCTGTTAAATTTAATTTCTTGATTTTTATATAATTTTTCTTTTAAAAGAGGGCTTCCTGACGCTGCATCCTCCTGCCTCCCAGGTGCACCCAGTCCCGGTGAGGACTGTGAGAGTGTCAGGTGCTTCGGCCAGCTGTGACCTCTGCTGCCACCAGTGGTATTGTTCCCAACATACTTGCCATTGAAGCTGAATGCAACACCCCAACATGAGGACTTGCTAGCTCCTTTTTAAAAATATGGAAATTGGCTCTGAACTTATTTCAGAGATAATTTTTTAAAGAGAAAGATATATAGAGAGAGATATATAGATATGTCTAAACATGACTCCTCTGCCCCCGACTGATGGAAAATAATATGTAGAAGATTGATTGGAAGCAGTTGTACATGATAAAGTCAGGTCACTACCTGAACATTTTGAAGGTAGACAGCAAGGTTGGTGAGAAGAAACTCAGAACAGGAAACACACCAAAAAGCCAAGCTTTAGGAACTCTTCCCTGAGGAACCCTTTAGGGAAGTTCAAGGTGGTCTTTGGCTTATTGGGCAAGACCATTGTAGAATTGGTTTGGCCTTTAAGCACTACTTCCCTCAGCACACACTTGTAAGTTTGGCCTAAAGGTTTCTCCTTGCATAATGAAGTACAACCTAATGTGTGATGTGAATAGAATGGGAACTACCCTTGTAACAAGTAGCACTTCTCAGCCAGTCACAAGCAGCCAAGCATTCAACCCATGTTCAAATAAGTCAGGAGTTATTACCAATGGAACCATTTCTTCCTTACTTTCATTTCCATGTGTGTCTCCCTTCCTTTTCTTTGGCTATAATATAACCTGTCCAAGCAGTGAGTATTCTGAACCATTTTGGTCCAGTTAGTTGCACAATTCTATAATTATAAATAAAGTCTATTAAGGGCTGAAAAATTCAATTAGTTGTAATTTTAACACCTTTGTTTGTTGGGGAAGGAATCCGCTGAAGAGGAGAAACACACCCAGAATTAGAAAATAGACAATAGTTAGGGCCCAATTTTCCTGCTACGACTTGGGGCTGTAACTTCCTCTCACCAAGCCTTAGTTTTCTATATGGAAAATCAAATCCATAATGTTATAAAATCTTACTTTTTTGTTATGTCATACAATTTACACAGTCCTTTCAATACATTATCCAATTTAACAAAATAATACAAAGCAAAGCACTTGGGAGAGAATAAAATGCTTAACATATTTGTGGAATTCCTTTCCTCAAAAGCTGCTGTGGGTGGTTTGGCTATTGTTTAGTTAAGAAAATCGTACACTTTTGAGACATGGTTCCTTATCTTGTATAGACTGAAAGGCAATTAAACAATTATTCATGTCAGAATCTGAAGTAAGGAAAAGGCTACTTCAAAGGGGCCACTTACACAATGAAAAGCAGTTGAGTAGAAACAGAACAGTGTATAATTTCCTTCTGGCGTATCCATGCCATATGGCCCCAAGCAAGACTTTCAAATCATCTGTGGGGAGAAAGAGAAAAAAATAAAACCATTAACTTTACTTTTTAACTCTGATTTCTAGCAGCCATTTTCTAAACAGGCTATGGAAACCATTCAGTCCTCCACCCAAAACTTAACTAGAAGACAGACAGGATGTTTTGAATCTCTGCATGTAGGAACTGTTCTGTCATGAATCAATGTGCTAGCAACAAAAGTTGCTCATAAAAAGGACATTAAACTTTAGTTGCCTCTGCACTGTTCCTTCCCATTACCAGCTGCCAACAATGTAAACAACTACAAAGATATAGTAAAATAAAGTTATCCAACCCACAGCCAGGCAGCCACACAACCAAGACTCCAGGTTCCCCAGCAGAAGATATATAAAGCCAATAGCAAACACAGTTTGATATCAACCAATGCCACCCCCTCCACTTCCCCTTTTCACCTCTGCCTGTTGAATTTACCCAAACCCCCAATGTCTGCCTCAGCCTTCCAGTTTGACTTGCAGGAAGGTGGTAAAATTTCCCAGGCTTGCCCTGAGATGAGCAAGCCCATAATCCCCTGTATGTGTGAAGCTGACACAGCCTGGGCCCTCTGAGCAACCAGATAAATGCAGTCCTATCAACAAAATAACTTCCGTCTTTGACTAATTTTCCTAAAAGTCAGAGGGGATCCATATGCATAATCCACAGCATACTTTAAGGAAGCATCCTCTCCTGTATATTTCCTGCCCACCCCTCAATTTCTCACCACATAACTATAACCTAAACTTATCCAAACACCCAGGTTTTCAGCCTCTCTGCTCTCCCTCTCCATACTCCACTTCTTCCATTTTTAATTACACAATTATAGTTTAACCAAATATGCCTTCTTCCTTGGGAAGAAAGAATGAGGAGCAATTGGCTTGGCAGTGACAGTATGTTTTTTCTTTGCAGGCTAAACGGGTAAAGGCTGTAACAATTCCAGTACAAGTGGTTGCAGGAGCCTTGAGTCCTTTAGTTCCTGGCTGAGGAACCAAGCTCTTCCAACACATCATTCTAGGAGAGAGGATAGCATCAAAGCCTGAGGTTTTAGATGAGGAGGAAGCACAGCACAAAGCTTGCTTTGGAAGATTTGAGGAGTGCTAGTAAAGGTTCTCTTACTGCTTCTCCTTGCCTACCCTGGGCCCTTGCTAGGCTTCCACTGAAATCTTCTTTTCCAAAGCAAGGAAATGGTGCTGGTGAACAGCTTCTGCCAATGATGAGTTTATTTCCAGAGCACTCACTCACATCTTCTTCAGAGCACCATACAGCCCCAGCACTCATGGGTCTCTGATCAGGTGGAAAAGAAACCACCACTGTGCTTATTTCTGAAATCTTTCTCTTTACATTGTTGGGGAGGAAAGGGAATGGAACTGAAGAGGAGTCAGGGCAAACTTGGAACTTTTTTAAAAAAACAGACTTGTTTGTTTCCAAGTGTGGGAATCAGTGTATAAAAGCATGTTTCCAATGAGCTCTGTTCCATAACACTTGGTGCAACATGTGGCCCTCAGCATTAGTCATTCGCTGCTGGGAAAGAAGTTAGAATTCCAGAAACAAGGTTATTGCAGCACTGGCTGTGTGGTTCACTAAACCACAGGGGAAAGGGTGGAGAAACAGCTGGAGCCCTATTTAAAGGTCACAAAGCATTATTTTTACTTTAATATCCAGACTCTGAGTAGAAATAAAATGAAAAGGTTAAAATCTAAGTGAAAATAAAATGAAAGCATCCTACCATTTGGACTCTCTGGCACACGCTCACTGTAGGAAAATACAAAGTACTCTAGCTATAGTCCCAGAAGTACAGCTGTACAATGAATAGCCAGTAGTAAGGTTAAGTATAAATATTATTAGGAGATGATGCCAAAAAGTGGGTGGATGTCCCTTCCTTGGGGACTCTCAGGACAGTATAGATGTCGGAATTAGGTGCAAACACATCTGGAATTGAGCAAACTTCTTTCTGTATCTCTACCCTGTGTAATCTTAGTTCTTCAGGCAGCTACAGTGTTCTGAGTCATTCTAGCAGTACAGGAAGTAATAAAAACCAACTGGATCTGAGTATTCCTCTAAAAGAACAAACAGTGCCTTGTTTCTCTCAGCAAGGTCTCGGGGAGTTCACACCTTGTCCCTGGTGATTAATACAAAGTTCCTGGCTTTTTTCAGGCTGCCTGTCTGTAGCCTCAATTTACCACCGCTTCTGTTACCAACACTCAGTCTTGTATCAGCCGGATCACTCTTACAAATGTTGGTGTTGGCTTTTCCTGCACTGAATGTTCCCAGAGAGAAGTTGTCTTCTTCCCTGCATTTCTAATCCAAAGAAAGGGCCTTGCATTCTCTGAACATTCCCTAGTGAAGCTGGCCATGTGGACTTTTTCCCCAGAATGTGTAATAGACCTCTCTCTACAATAAATTCATGTTCCAGGAGAGACACTATGGGCAAATCCAAGTATATAGCAAGTACACTGCATGCTTAATGTTTTGCACAGGTTATCTCATTTCTTATTTCATGATTATTGTCCCTATTCTACAAATACAGATGTGTAGAGACCCAGCACTTTGACTCTCTCACCTTAGGTTGCAAGGATAGGGATGGTCTGGTCAGCTCTTCATGTTCAAAAGGATTTTTCATTCTGTTCCATCAAGTGCTCACTGAGTCATCAAGGCTATAGCTCTCCACTGTCCATCCTTTGGTGCACCTCATAGAGGTGGGCATTACACATGCCTTCGGTTTTCTCTTGGTTTACAGTTCAATTCAAAAAATGCAAATTAAGCCTCAAGAAATAGGAAAATGAAAGCAACAATAAAAATAGTTAAGATATTGAATATTTAATGCAGTCAGGCTCTGTTCTGTGAGGACTGAGTTCTTATAACAACTCTAGGAAATATGTACTATTATTATCCTCATTTTACAGATGCACAAAGGTTAGGGAACTTGCATGAGGTTGCATAGCTCTTATGTGGAAAATGCTGGCTCTCCCATCTACCAATAGCTTGAAGCTGTTCCTTGCATGTGCCAGATATGGCAAGGCTTTCAATCTGTTCATGTGCTTGTTTGTTAACAAAGTTTAGGAGAATAAAATACACAAAAAACACCAGAATTATTAAGACACACGAGAAGAAGCTTAAATGAGGGGTGCACATTCAATGAGTACCATGATGTCCCAGCTTTGTATTTGGTCCCTCCTCTCAGTAAAGCAGTGAACATGAGACTACACATTAAAATGTAACAAAATAGAAAGGTGTGGCTGCCTTAAAAAGGATCCACCTGCATCCCTCTGGGAGGTTAGACCTAATTCAGCAAGAAAACTACTGCTGAATTAGGTCCCAGAGAATCAGTGGTCCTTCCATGAACAAGATGGGAAAGTAGGCACTCTCTAAGCAGAAGAGGGACTTGGAGGTACAAAGGTATCCTCAGGTCCAGAAACAGTGAATTACTGAGATCAGATGGATGGAGAAGGATGATTCCCGGAATAAAAACAAAACAAAACTGGGTTTATCAGAACTACTGTATAGACCAATGTTCCTATTGCTGGAACAAAGTATCTGACACCCACAATTTAAAGAAGAGCCTTGTTTGGCTCTGTTTCAGAGGATTCAGTCCATCGTCAGCTGGCCCCAAGGCAGGAAAATGGTGGTGGAAGAGCCTGACACAAGAAAGCTGCTCAGCTCATGGCATCTGAGTCAGAAAGCAGGGGAAAAGGCAGAAAGAAAGGGGCCGGGAACCAAATATAGTCCCCAGTGTCATGCCCCCATTACCTACCCTCCCAGATACATGCAAAAGTATGCTTTACAAATCTCCTAAGCACCTCTTAAGCCAATCAAGTTGATAATCAAGATTAACTATCACAACTATCATCAGATGAAAGTTTCCAGCATTTACAGCACATCTTCAGCCTGCCCAGGAGGCAGAAGAGTTCCATATATCTAACTGTCCTGTTGTAAACCTACTGTCAGAAAGTGATGTTTACACCTGCTATCTAGCTCCACTGTCTTCTCTCAAGAAGGTCCTTTCATGGACAGCAAATTATATGGCCACCTTCTATCTGGCAAATTGAAAGATATCACCCAACACTTAGGTGTATTTAAGGGACTTAAAAATAATATTTTAGAGTCAGGTGTGGGGGTGCATGCCTGTAATCCCAACACTCAGGAGGCTGAGGCAGAAGGATCGCTGTGAGTTCAAGATCAGCCTAGGCTACATAGTGAGTTCCAGGTCAGTCTCAACTACATAGTGAGACCCTGTCTCAAAAAAACAAAGAATAATAATAATAATAACAACAACAGCAGCAGCAGCAGCAGCAGCAGCAGCAGCAGCAGCAATAATAATAGTTTTTAAAGTCTACATCACAATGATTAGCCCAGAGTCATAAATGTAAAGTCTCTGAATTCTGCACTAATAGTTACAACTATATTGGTTTTGGAACCTAGAGTCAATTGTTCCCTCTATCCCATTCAGTCTGGATTGTTCAGTGCAAAGCAATCCAGTGAGTTTCTCTCACAAAGATAGGCAGGAAAAGCCAGTCTTGTAATGGGTAGGTACTCCCATATCTATCTGCAAACAGTAAATAATGAAGAAAAGTTTAACATAGGGTTAAAACACATGCTAACACAAACTAATAAAGGCAATTTTTACCCAAGGCTATTTTTGAGTTTCAAATGACTGAATTCAAGAAGTTAACTAAGGGGTAATCCATTTTCCAGTCCCCTTTCTGTCTCTCTTAGACAGAAGCTATCTTTCTTTCAATAAAGTTTTTCCTAGTCTTCACCTCCATTGTTTGTAGAATTCATTCTTTGATTTTAGACAATACAAACTCCCATTTCAGATATCTAGTAAGTTTGGGACTTACATCCATTCCCCCTGTATCAGTCTGAATAAGAAGCAGAAAGACACCATTAAGGACCCCTGTTGCCCTTGCTACCTTGTGCATACTACGTTTTTTCTCCTCTGTGATGCCTGTTTGCCATTCCTGCCTTGGAGCCAGCCGATCATAGACTGAAACTTCAACAAACTGTGAGCAAATAAATCCTTTCCTCCTTTAACTTTGGGTGTTGGGTATTGTGTCTAAGCAATGAGAGAAAGATAACTAACAAAGAAATTTGGTACCGGAGAAGTGGGGTCATTGCTGTGACATTACCTGGCCGTGTAGCTTGAGAGCCTTTGGTACTGGCTTGTGTGAAAAGGGTAGGGTTAGGAAAGATTCAGAGACATCAGCTGTGGCAGTAGAGTTGGAATATCTTAGGTTGTTCTATGTGGGACAGTCTGGTCAGAGCTCAGAACAGAAAGCCAGCTAGTAAAGACCTGGCTCAGGATTCTGCTGGGAAGGATTACATTGGCTACTGGGACTCCAAATGATGTGTGTTATGGATTGGCTGAAAGTTAGTCTATATTTTGCGCATGTCCAGAGACTTTGCCTGAGACTGAGATTAAGGGGAGTGGACTAATTAATCTTCCAGAAGAAAGTTCAAGGCAGGCTAATGTTGAGGCCATAAGTACAGCTACTGTTAGGGGGCCTTTTAATCAGATTTATGTTGAGAATCAAGAGCAAAGAGCTTAGCAGAATGATTTAAAATGTTCTGAATGCCAAGGACATAGCTTAGTGCCTGGCATCCAGCCAGATTTCAGAAGAAAGTCTGGGAGGCCAGGCAGTGTGCCCCTGCAAGGGCAGTGCGTAAAGCTGTGAGTGTAAAGCCAAAGGTGCAGTGTGTAAGGTCAGAACAAGGCACAATTGAGATCACTGAGGCAGGCAAAGTCTAAGCAACACTCAATGAGTTTATTGCCATCTGGGTGCAGCTGGGCCAAGAGCAAGAAGACTGTTGGCACTGAGAGGAGGGTGCTTGTGGTTAATATGGGCCATTTTAGGTAGGGGAGGGGGCACTGGTCAAGAAGCTGGAAAATTTTAGGAATCCCACAGGTAATGGGTCTGGGGCTTGCTCATAACAGGGCAATGGTGAGAGCAGCAGGGTGGCTGCTGGCTTCCTGTTATCTCTGTGCTTCTGTGGATGTGGGTAATGGGTCTGCTTGAGGGGGGTCCAACTTGGGGACCTGTCACAGTGGAGACCCCAGAAGTTTGGAGAAGCCAGGACCATGGATCTGAGGAAAGCTGCAAAGAGGGAGCAGAGACAGCCTAAGAGAGAAGCCATGGGAGCTACAACCACCAGAAGTGCTGTAGGGATGAAGACACCCAAGACCTTTGCCACAGAATGCCTTGGATGCTGGGCATGGAACTACAAGATTTAATGTTTGCCCTATGGATTTTGGCTTGACTTTGTTCCCATTCCTTGTTATCCCCTGAATGTAACTTTTGGAATGAAAATGTCTATCTTGCATCACTGAATGTTGGAAGTGTTTAACTTTCTTTTCATTTGTACAGGGGCTTGTAGCTAAGAGTTTGCCTTAAATCTCAGAGACTTGGGACTTGGATTTTTCAGCAATGATGAAACTGTTAGGACTTTAGCAACTCTTAGAGATGGACTAATTACCTTTTGCTAGAGGGATGTACTTGAGTCTTTGTGGGGCCAAGGGTAGGATGTTGTGGCTTGTGTCTAGATGTCCCTCCAAAGTTCTGTGCAATCTTTTTAGAAGGTAGCTAAATCTGGAATGTATAATGCTAGGATTAAGGGCATGTGATTACTAAACCACCACATGTGAGTGACTCTTTTGGCACTGTCCTAATCCTGGTGCTCAGAATAAGATAAAAAGGAGCAGAAAGACACTTTCAAGCTCCCTAACCCTTTCCCCATAAAAAAGAAGATGTTAACTAAAAATAGAGTTGCCAATGAGTTTTAAAATGAAAAACAAAGTACTCTGAAATAATGAGACTTATTAACTCTGTGTTAGACCAGTCACCTCTCTGGCAAATGAACTAGCCTATTTGTATATGAACTAACATATATCTAGGAAAAAGAGAAAATTTCAAAGCCCTTACAGAACAGAGAAATCGACATGGAAGAGGCAGTTCTAACCATCCTTTCAACTTGAACGTAGACTCTGGCTCCCTTGGGAAGAAGTATGGGCTCTTTCTTTTAGCAAAGTCTGATTTAGTTGATTGATGCTGTGCTGTTGCTGGATTTTATTACTATGCAAAGTCAAAAGGTCTGATGTTAATGGATCTTAAACTTCAAGGCTCCAAATGTGCACTCCCATTTAAACTTGGCTGTGCAGAGCTGTGTGTTTTGATTGGCTGAATTTGTTTCTGCCATTTCCTAATGTATGCTGCATGCTTTGAGCACTACAGATAATGAAATCACTTTTTCTCTGGCTCTTTTCTGATTCTTCTGTTTCTTGTTCATTGGAAAATTGATAGTACAATTATTAATAAAGTCTTGTTCTCAGAAACTTTATGTTTAAAAGAATGTGGGCTGAACATACAAAAATCAAGCAATTTGAACCAATTTTCACTATGAATAAGGAACAAAGAATTTGTAACTTCCCCATTTCTAGATTCCAGATTCCAAACATTTCATAAATAAAATATGACCAGCTGCATGAATTGCAAGGTACATAATGTATGAGTTACCTACACAGGGAGAGGTTGTTTCTAAAAGTTCCTGCTGGCAAAATCAGACTTATTCTCATTGCCACTTTTAACCCTGTCACATAAAACTGTTCCAGATTGTGAGGTTGGAAATGCTTCATAGTACATTTTAGTACAAAAGCTTAAAATTTATACTCCAGAGTAGGGCAAAACCTGACTACATTCATTTATTCTCTATTAGGAGGATAATACCCAGCTATATTTTTAAAGAAAAAAAAGTATGCTACATTTGTTTGTACATTAATTTTCTAAATGTATACATGGGAGTCACTATTCTAAATGTCAACAAATAGCCACACAACAGAAATAAGACCATATGTATAGTCATATATAGTTGTACTCCAATAAATATGTATCTTTTTAATCTTCACAAATACAGCATTACCTTGGCTCATGAACTTCATTTGTTCTACAATTTTAGAAAAGATGGCCGTATTTGTGTTTGTATGGGAAACATAGCCTTGGCCACATTTGTCACTCAATGCAGCATTTGCAAACAAAAACAAGATTTGGCAAAACACTTCTGTTTGCAAACCAAATTATTGCAAACAAAAGCATTTGTGAACCAAGGTACCACTGTATAGTGAAACATATACAGGAAAGGTTATCTTGTAAATAAAATCCATCAAATTTTCAGAAACTGAGAGTCTGAGAAGACCCTATTCTCAGAGAGAAAAAGACTTTCAAACAAATTTACTAAGCCCATGTAATTCCTACATTATTAAAATGTGGCAAGTCGAAACAATGGCATAAAATACTCTAACAGAAATCCCTAGGGGAAATAAGAAACTACTTATTCTAATGAATCTGGCAACTGTTTTTATACTCGAGGAATGCTGAAGACATTGAGTTTATTCTAAACATAAACCATCCGTTATTCAGACCTGGGAATGGAGCAAGTCCAAGTTAAATTCAAACCATCAGAAACACATACACAAACAACTGATGAGCTCTATGCGGCAGGCACTGCTGGATGCTGAGGTATAAATGAGCGATACTGTAGTGGGTTGAATAGTGGCTGTTTCCAAAAGATTTTCCATGTTCTATGCCTGGAACTATGAATGTAGCATGACTTGGAAAAGGGCCTTTGCAGATGTAAGGAAGTTAAGGTCCTTTATTTGAAATCACCCTGGATTAGCTGGGTAGTCCCCAAGTCCAATGACAAGCATACTTATAAAGGGCAAACATAGATGTGACACAGGGTGAAGGGAAGAAAGCCCCATCAAGATGGAGGCAGAGATAGGAGTCAGGTGCCATAGCCAAGGAACACCCACAGCCAGCAGAAATTGGACAGGGCAAGAACCTGCAGAGGGAGCACAGCCCTGCTGTCAAAGCAGTTTCAAACTGGTCTCCTGCACTGTGAGAGAATAAATTTTTGTTCCTTTTGAGAAGATGGGAATTGAGCCGGAGACACGAACACCTGAAACTAGACTTTTATTAGGGGGATGGGGTATCAGGCTGTCTCAGACAATGGAGAGAGCAGTGGGGAGGGGCTGGCTGGGTGAGGTTTTATATGGCCATAAGCAGGGCGGGCGGCACATAGTGGAGGTATATGTTTGGCTGTAGCCGGAGGTAAGGTTTAAATGCACTGGCAGGTTTGAATTTCCTGGTGGGAAGGACTAGAGGTAGGAGAGCTTTGGGGTGGGAAAGTTGGGTCAGTTGGGTCATTGTTTCCTCAGAGTGACTTATTTTCTGCTAGGAAGAGCCATTTAGGATGTGGGGTTAGGGCCATTTCATCTAGCAGAGAACTCTTTAAGCACTGGCAGCAGCCTAGTATATCTCATGTGTTCATTGCATTTCTTGGTTGTGTCAAGAGCCCACCTGGAGTGATGAACCCAGAGTGACCAAATGTGAATCTCTCAGAGAGGGTGCCCCCAGAGTGTGCCACCATTATTAACTGATGTTTAAGAGAATGAACAAGGCTAAGTGAAGAGCTTGCCCAATGCAAGTGAATGACACTGGGTCCTGGGCCACCTCCAAATACCATGCCTGGCTCCGGAGCTGTGGGTACCTCTGCTCTCACCTACAGTTCATCCAGATCCTTTTCACTACAAGAAACAGGAAGATCAGCTCCTTTCTTCAAACCCTTACAAAGAAAAAAGGAAGCAAATGCATGTTTTTGTTATGTTTTGTTGTTTATGTTCTTATAGAGGCAGGTAAAAACTAGAATATAAATTTATATACAATAAGTTTTCTATGAAATAGAAAAAGAGCTTAGGAAGTTTTCATTTTATGATTTGATTAAAAAAAAAAAAAAAAAAAAA
>NW_022900950.1:34414137-34436634 GCF_012274545.1 Fukomys damarensis | reverse complement strand
TAAAAAAAAAAAAAAAAAAAAAAGCTCAAGCCTCAGCTCTGGTCTCTATTGAAAAAAGAAGAAACCAATCCAGAAGAGTAAGTTGTTGAGAAGTATAGTGAATGGCTGTTTCCCTCAGGCCCACTCAGCCATCACCATGGAGACTCCTGAAGGTTCCAGGAATGACTCACAGGATTCACTGTTGAAGCCTTTGAAATGGAAGCAGCACAGAGCACAGAGCATAAGACACACTTAGTCTGCAGCCCTTGAAGAAGGCGCCTTTGACTCCTGACTGGCAGCCCGGGGCCAGGAAGGCCGACTGCAGAGTGCAGTTTTTCCTGCTTCCAAGTCCTTGTTATTTGGGGCATTTTGGTCCTGAAAGCAAGGAATAAATGATGCATTGCCTTGGATGGGCCTCTTCCCCTACTATTGGAGAAATATTGATATAAAGCCCAGGGCTGTAAACACTTGAAAGAAGAGACTTGAGCCCTGAGAATGGAGGGAAGGTGCTTTTCATAAAGCACTGGACTAGAAAAATTGTGTTGCTGTTACAGGCCAGGGTTTTTCTTGGGCAGCTGAAACTTATTCCCCTGGCTGCCCCTCAGATTGCATAAAACTAGCTCGAATTTGGTTCCTTCAGATCTCAAGTATGTGGGCCAAGTATGAGAATGGCCTTGGATTTCACCTCCACCGTTGACAACAAGGTCTGAATTCAGAGAGCCTCAGGAAGAAGCACAGAGTGAGTAGGGTTGTCTGCCAGGGTGTGAGGGCCGAATGCCCGAGAAGCATCACAGGCAATGTGTGGCTTGGGTGCTGCAATAAGATTCTGGCCCTGGAAACCCATAGGGGATAAGCAGCATGACCAGCGCCACCTGGAGAAATCTTTGGCCACACGTTTGGGCACTCTTTTCCTAAAGGATTGCAGGCATCATAGGATATCTTGCACAGAGTCCACACAGATGCTAAGGATCCTGGCCACAGTGAGTTCCCATGGGGCCATGTCAGCACCCTGAGTGACTGCTGGCTTCCTCATCCACAGCCCTATGCCAGGTCCCATAGGTGTCAGGCCAGCACTACCAGTCACATGGCAGGCACAGCCATGCCCACCAGCCACAGTGGGAACCCTAGGAAGGGAGAGAAATGACTCAGATCAGGCCCAGGTCTTCTTTCAGAGGCAACAATAGCACTGGATCTCAGACTGGAGGAAATTTGTTAGGGTTTTCTCCACAGTGCTTTTCTAAAACAGGAGCTCATGGACATTCCTTAATCCAAAAGGCATGGAAATTACTCCCCTTTCTCTCCTCTGAGGGGAGGACCCACATGCTTGTATTCTTCCCTTCTCTCCCTTTAACATACACCCTGGTGACCAACGACCTGCCTAACCACGAACACAAATAAGAAATAAAAGTCTGAGCAAAAGCCGCAGTCACCTCTTCTAAACTATTTATTCTGATTTCTCGACAAGTAAGTTAATTGGATGGGCCCCTGTGACAGACATTCCATGCTAAAATTCACAGCTTTCTGAAAAAAAAAAAAACCCAACATATTGTGTGCTGCTATATTTTCTATGTTGGAATTTGTAGCTGCTATAGGTTCTGAGTGGCAAAGGGAAACTGAAGGCACAGACACCCAGGTGGTAGGTACCTCCTAAGGTTCCTGGATGGCCTGACTCCTGCCCTCTGCAACAGCACCTGTTTCCTTTGTTTTTTATTCTTCCCAGGGCTTTGCAGTGGAAAGCAAGCCACACTGAATGAAAACACAGGTGCCTGTTTTGAGGTGTTCCCAGCTGCAGCCACCCAGAAGCCTGGAAAGGACTTGTGCAGTTGCTGGTTCCTGCTATGTGACCCCATCCTGTGTCCCTCTCACTGCTCCTGGGGTTGGCAAGGCTGGTCTGCACCACACAGAGCAAAGGACACTTGCAAGGGAAAACAAGGGCCGCAGGCTCACCCACCTTCAATGACCCATCTGCGGCCTCCAGCATCATCTGAAGGTCCCTTTCCCTTTCTGAAAAAATTCAACAGCTGTGCCGTAGGATGTATATTGCCCTGTGAAATACCATTCTCTTCATTTTCCAGGATTTTCTGTTCATCTCAGAATCTCCCTATCTACCTTCCAGGGCTCATGATCCACCGTCCCTCTGTTTCCCAGGCCCATAGGAATTAACAGAATTCAATGCTGAGATGCCAAAGCCCTGGGTGTCTCCCCAGTACTTGGGGCTGCCCCACATTGTATACTGTGAGCACTAAACAGGTGGAGGGAGGAGGGCCTTTGTTTTCCTCTGCAGTTCCCAGATGGTTCAGTAGTCAGTAAGCAAGCAAATGCCAGGCCAAGATGCTCTGGCACTGTACCCAGCAGAGGCCTTGTCCTGACCCCACCCCACAGAGCCCCCCACACCAGCTTACTCAAGTTCGCACCACAGAGCTCTGTGGTTTCCTAAGCCTCAGTGTCAGTATTCCCTGTTCCCAAATGGCTGCTTCTATATGACCCCTAAAAGGGGTCTATATGACCTAAAAGGTCATGGTTTGCTAGTCACAGCTTGTAATGTTTGGCAGCTCCCACCCAGAGCCCTGGACTTGGATGCTGATCCCTTTTACCCCTCCTGGCTTGCTGAAAAATCCAAACCAGCCAGGAAAGCTGATGGTGTCTGCCTCCGACTGGGACAGTCAAGAGTGCTGATTACCCAGCGAGATGAAGTAGGAGGAAATGGACTTCCAAAGTGACAGAAGGAACTGAAGAATGTAACATATACTAAAGGGAATAACTTTCTTACGAAAGACATGGACTCAACACAAGCTCCTATTTGGAAAAACACATTTGCTCCAAGAAAGCAAATTTTTCAACAGTTCTGCCTGAAACATCTACCATTTCGAAACAGAGCTTGCACCTGTCCTGTCCTGACCTGGTCCTCTGCTTGCTCTGATTGGAATGCTCCTCCCCATGTCTCCTGGCCCAGTTTCCTTCCTGAAAACCAGCTCAAGTACACCTTTTCCTGACTCCTCTCCTGACTCTTCCACTTCCTCCAGTGTCCTCTTCTCCCCAAAGATGCTGGCAGGTGTCTACATGGCTTGGCTTGCTTTAATTTGACCTAACTGGTATTCTGTCTTGAGAGAGTCCTTTGATTGTTGTATATGTTTTAATTCCAGCTCCTTCTTCAGGGTATAAACCTCTTGAAGGTGAAACAGTATCCTGCACTTCTCCTTTGTTTTCCATGAAACTCCTTTCTGCAGGTCTCTCTTTCACCTCTCTGGATGTACCATCTTGACTTTCTTTCCTGGCTTCCCTTACTTCTGACTCTAATTTAGGGTTCTAGTCCCCCTGCCCTCTCTGGACAACCTTGTGGATGCATGGTGACCAAGGCTGTTTGCAGGCTGAGACTGTAGCCAAGAACCTAAAGCCACATCTGCATTTCTGACTGGACCTCTCAAAGTTCTGAGTTCAAGTCATTGTGTCCTGGAGTCAACTAATCAGTCTCCCTACCCTGCTCTTTTAGTAAAACTTTCTTAATGAGTGGCTCCACCAGTCACCCAGAAACCTGAGCTCGCCCCCAGACTCCTCCCTTCACATCTTCACCAATGAACCCAGCCCTCTCAAATTCCCCACAGGCCAGGTCTTAAGCTAATCCCTGACTCAACCACAGTGCTATAGACAAAGCACCATTTTAATACCTACCTTGAAAATGGGTACACCAAGATTGAGAAGAGTTAAGAAAGTTACACAAAGTTACAAAAGGAGAAAGTGCTATTCAGATTCACATCCAGATGAACTGATGCCAGGGGAGATGCATGTATGGCCCTACACTCAGCCAGTACCTGTTCTCCCTGGTGAGAACCCCGTGCAGTGGAAAGAACTAATTTTATAAAATAAAACACTGAGGTTTAGAGTAAGTGGGAGCTGCCCTAGGCCCACAGAGCTAGGACTCTTCTGATTTCCTATGGCATAGGCTACCTCTGAGCGAATGGAGCTCCAGAACATTTATCAGAGCTTCCTTGTGTTAAATGCCAATTGAGTTTAGAATTTCCATGTAAGTTATAATTATTCCAATGATCATGGGCAGTCATTCATTTCCATTGATTGGGAATAAAAAGAAGCTTAAGTTGCAACATAAAAGGTAATGTAGAAATTTTTAAAAAAATCTTCGAGCTGAAGAGGGTAGATTTAGCACTCCCTTGTAAAGGACTTCCTTGCTAAGGGAGTCTTTAAATTCTCTCTCTCTTCCTCCCTCCCTCCCTTCCTCTCCCCCTCTCCCGCTCTCCCCCTTTTTAAGTGCCTCAGAATTCTGATATAGCTACAATGAGTTTGGAGGAATCGAACATGAAGGTAGCCCCAGTACCAGGTAACAAACAGGCTGGATGCTTTTGGTTTGTAGACATATTTGAACTGGCACACCTAGTGTTTCCCAGGAAAATACTAACTTCTGTCTTATTATGAAAAACCAGTCGATATGACAACCTAGGACTCTCTGCCCCAGTTGGCACACTCCTTGCTGGAGTAAGATCAGTCTGCCTCCTTGGGCAGGCCCCATGTTCTACTTGGCCTCAGACCTGCTGGCCAGTTTAGCTACTGATATTACCTCCCTGGCCTCTCCACACGTATGGGATGGTGACCTCACCTGATCCTGAAAGGTCCACATTTCAAGCATGTACCTTTCCACTTGGCCAAAATCATACCAAACATCATCCAACAGCATCAGAGCATAGAATACAAACTTAATTGCTTTTCCATTGAAGGGTCTGATCTCACAGCCCTAATGAGCTCCCATGTAAACACAGCAAAATGAAGTTTCCTTTTTGCTTACCTTCTGGGGAAATCAGAGGTATTCACCAGGTGTTGAGATACACTTATTTCTTAGAATTGTCAACTTTGCTACACTGAGGCCCGTGTTGATTGCTACCTAATGAGAACTCCAGAACAGGCTGGAGCCTGACAGATAGAGCCCAATCCACTGTTTACTCTGGTGCTAATCACAATCATGTTTACAGGAAAATGCCCTCATCTGCTTCCAGCAGCTCCAGCCACTCAGCCATGTGAGAGCTGTCTTCAAAGTCAATTGCCTGTCATTTTGCTGATTTATGTTGAGCAACTGCAAGGACCCCTCGAGGTATTTGTAGCTAGCTTGATGATTCCCAGCTTATAAAGTGGCATTGGGCAGAGTATTTCGGTTCAAATTCCCATCAAGACAGAATTTAAATTCCCAGTCCTGCTGCTCATGTTTGCAATGTGAGCACTTTAGATAAGCAGAAGCCATCAAACCCTAAATGCTGGGGGAAATACAACCTGGATGTCTTCAAATGGAGCCTGAGCCCAAATCTTTCAGGCCTTAGATATGAGAGTGATTCTAACAATCTTTAAAATAGCCATCACATATGCTTTCCCCCAAGAAATATGTGTGAGGCCAGACGGGAACTAACACATATGATTGGGGGAGCCCAGAAACACATTTTCCTGACCACCTGCCTGGAGTCCTACATTTCAACCAGCAGAATCTAATTTCTTTGTAATTACTTTGCCCTGTAAAATAAATTTTCTTTTTAAAATGAAAATATTACTGAAAAGAGTGATCTATCAAATTTCTAACCCATTAACTTCTGGTTGAGCTTCAATTTTAATGGGGTTCGGCTTCCTTTCTATACTAAGTCTCTCCCAAACCCTCCCCCACATGCACCGAGGAGCCAAAAGCTTGCAGATCTCCAGGAGCTGGCCCTTCTCTGCCCATGCTGAGAGTTTTGATACCGCGTGAGAATCGCCAAAGCCCTGCAATGATCCTTTCTGTACATCTCCCAGCAAGACCCAAACCACCCAGAGGAGAAAATGACATATTTTTTTAGATTTTTCCACACAGCAGTTGGAAGTCACAACAAATGATTCAAGGATTGCCCACAACTGACATGTTCTGTATTTCACTGGGTGTTTCAGATAACAAATGCACATACTGTCGGGGCTGGAAGATTTAAAGGTCTAGCTCCGCCCCCCATCCCAGGTGAAGAAACAATAGCTTTCCCAGTCAGTGGAGACCAAGGATTCTTAATAACCCGGATATGTGGGGTGGGACTGAGTCATTTTAATTGAGGCAGACTCCAAAAGAAATTCCATTGACTCATCTTCCTGTCATCTTCTCCAGCTCTCACTTAGCGAAAATATGTATGTGCTCCTTCCATTTTGAAGAGACTGCTCTGATGGCTATCTCATATTTCTTAATTCCTTTCTTTGTATCTCAGCTGTATTTTTCCGCGTTTCTGTTACCTGTCTTATTTGGCTATCTCCAAACTAGAAACAGCTACTGTCTTTGCATCATGGGGTGTGCTTTTCTGCAAGGTACAATTCAAGGCCAGCTTTTGTCCCCTCTTCCTCTTGTCTGAGTTTCTCTGCTGTTGCTGGGCACTGTTATGACTCAGCACGCCACTGGGTGGCAGTGTTTCAGAGCGTTCCTGAGCCCAGTAATGTGTTTTGGGCTGGGCTGCTACATGCTAGTCTTTTACAGCACGTATAGGGCTGTGTGAACAGGCAGAGCACGGATTTGCTGTCGTGCTCTGGAAAGTATGAGTATTAGATATTATAGTAACAAGGGACAGAGGTCTGTGCACTGTCTGTGTCCTTTCAAAGCTTGTTCTATCCACAAAGCTGACATCTGCCACCGTTGTAACAAAGGAATCACAAATCCAAAGACTGTTTGGGAGGTATCCTTGAAAAGAATGACCATAACCCTATGCCCTCCTCATTTTGATTTTTCAACCCACCATTGGGTCCTGATTCATCCATAAAAACAACAACCAAAGGGGAAAAAGTCAATCCCCATGAGCATTATGTGTTTGCTGGGCAGGATAGTAATGGCCTAATCCTTCTAATGGCTTTGGTCACTGCAGGATATTAGCTATTAGAAGGGTCTGTTTTAAGAGTGGGGGGAGGTAAGGCCATCTGCTGATTACAGCATGCACCAGGAATGAAAAGAAATTTAAAGAGACACAGCCCATTGATTTGGACACAAATAGTTTGTAGTTTAAAAGGTATATTTGGGGCTTGAATTTTAGTATCCAAGTTGTTTGTGTAGTTCAAACTCAAATGTGATATCTCAGATTGGAGATGATCCCAGGAACTACTTGGTTCCACTCCCTTTTCTTTTTTGTAAAGAAAGTCTCAAGGGACTCAAAAAAATGTGGCCCGAAATGCTTAAACATTTACAACATGACTTGGATCCTATGAAAATGAAGCCAAATGTTTTCATAAGCAGGTCAGCCCAGGACCACACTGTGGCATACACATCTAATTACCAAGCCTCCTGCCCAGGCCCCAGCTCTAGCCTCTGCACAAGACATAGCCTCCCACATCCATGGTCCCCAATCCATGGGATATGGTCTGATACAGGTTCATGGCCTGTAAGGAGCTGGGCTACACAGCAGTAGGTAAGAGCAAATGAAGGTTCATCCATACTGACAGCCTCTCCCCACTTCTCATATCTCCACCTTTGGCCAGATCAGCAGGCATTAGATTGTCGTGGGAGTGCAGACCCGATTTCCCTGCTATGAACTGCACATGTGAATGATCTAGGTTGTGTGCTCCTTTGAATTGTCCCAAAACATCCCCCTTCTATCTGTAGAAAAATGGTCCTCCAAGAAAATTGTCCCTGGTGCCAAAAAGTGTGGGGATGGCTTGGGGGATCTTCTCTAATTTCTTTCATTTATCCTTCACTTTCCTTTCCAGGCTTGACAATGAACTAAAGAAATTGGACTATTGTGGAGTATCATGAAATATTAGGCTTTCTATTCAGGAAAACAAGGGACAGACTGACCTCACTTCCCAGTTGCCTTCAGCCTAGACCAGAGGTGAGCAGAGATCTGAATTCCCCTCTTGGACAGTCTCTGGTTCATTGGGGGAACAACTGTTACCATGTTTGGAGATTTTATACCCCCAACTTGATGCAAAGGAAGATAATGAGCTTGTATTTCAAGTCAAATGCATCCTGTCATCACACAAAATACGAGTAAAGATTTGGTGTTAGAAGTGATAGAATGTAAAACTTTGGGGAGAGGTAGTTCCTGATTTTGAGAAGAGAATACTACAAAATGTATGGTAGGATAAGCTTTATTTATTTCTAAATTTTGGCTAATTTCTAACTTCTATCCTGCCCTAAGATGCCTCAACTCAATCCAAAATAAACCTCTCTTCTCTATAAGTTTATTATCCTGGGTATTTTGTTACAGTAATTCAAAGCTAACTTGCATAGCACATATGGAAGAGAGGAAGATATGAACTGGGCCAAACACATTATAGCAACCCACTCTGGTGTGAACTGATGCCTTCTCATGAGGAAGACATTAGCGCTTCTTAAAGTCTCCCCCATTTACACACATGCCACTACATTGACAACCAAATTTCAGCATGAGATTTGGCAGGGAAAAAAAAAAAATACATCCAAACTACAGAATCAGCAGTTTTTGGCATCCTTGAAAGGTCATTGCATTTATTTCCTTCCACAGAATCAAGTATTTCACCTTCACAGCTGTTATGCTAAAAATTTATTCTGACACCTGTTAAAATGGTGAGGAAGACTTTGTTCAGGATTATTGCCATGGGTGTCAAGATTATCACAGTAGGGAGAAAGAAGAAGTTCCCCTTCAAACACAACAAGGACATTTGGAGATATCCAGTCTGGGAGTAGGGTGAAGGGGTCAATGGATTAAAAATTACCAAGAGATGTCAAAAGCAAGAGGATTCTTGCTAAATTGATTTAACATGATTCTTGCTGAAAGCAGGCCAGGGTGGTCGGAGATTAAGAATGGAAGACAAGGAATTTAACCAGTTGTGGAGGGTAATCAGATCAAGAGTGGGGGCTCTTCTTTTTTTGCTATTTGTTTTGTTTTGTTGAGACAGGGTCTTGATTTGTAATTCATGCTGGCCTCAAATTCACAGTGATCCTCCTGCCTCACCCTCCAGAGTGCTGGGATTACAGTCACACACTACCACACCCAGCCAACCATGGGGGAATTTTTACCAAACTGATTTAGCAGGTGTCAAGACAGCACCAGACCTAAGTTTGAGGTCTTGTTGAGAAGATAATTCAGGGGAACCTGGCTAAAGTTTGGACTTTGGGGGTTTTGGGGTGTGACTATGGCTCTGATTTTATGTATGTTTCTGTGGTTATGTAGTTCACATCTACCTTCTTCCTAAACTATAAGCCAGTGGAGCAGGGGCCTGTGTTGGCCTTTGCTTACATGTGTTTGGATGGTTTGCCCATAAAGACTTACTGTGCCAGAAGCTTGGTCCCTGATGTGGCATCTCAAAAGATGGTGACACCTTTCATAGGTGGGACCTAATGGACAGAAATTACATCATGGGCACAACCCACAGACAGCAATGATGCCTTGTAGGAGTAGGTTAGGTCTCGAGAGCTGCATTGGTTATCGCAAGAGTGAGTTGCTATAATGACTGTAGTTTTCTCAGCTTGTTCTTTTGCTTCTCTCTCACCTGTGACCTCTCACTCTTACACTGCCTTTCACCATGTGATGCCATCTGCCACATTATGGTACATCATGAGTACTTCACCATAGGTAGTTGCGGAACCCTGGACTTTCAGCCTCTAAAACTACAAGTTAAATAAACTTCTAAGTGTTGGTGAGGCTGCAGAGGGGCAGGAAAGAAGCCTTCTGCACTGTCAGTGGGAATATAAATTGCATGAGCACTATGGAAGGCAGTGCAGAGATGCCTCAAAAAACTAAAACAAGAAATTCCATTTGACCTAGTTGTCCCACTTCTCAGTATCTTCTAAGAGTGAAAGACATCGTATTACACGCATACCCACATTTATAGCCCACAATTATAATAGCTAAGTCTTGGAGGTGGCCTATACACCTATATGAATAAAGAAAATGTGGGATTTATACACAGTGGAATACAACTCTGCCATAAAGAAAGATAAACCTGGGTCATTTGTAGGGAAATGGATGCACCTTGAGACCAAAATATTAAGTGAAATAAATCAGATACAGAAGCTTAGATACCACATGGTTTCTCTTATGTAAAAAACCCAAATTATAAATAAATAGCAAAATAAAGGATAAATAATAAGAAGTAAGGAGACTGATCTTTCTCAAATGGGAAAAGGATCAAAAGATGGAGGTGGGAGGGGAAGGGGTTGAAAAAAAGGAATTAAGTTGCATTATATACGTGTACCAGTTCCACACAAGGAATGTAATCATTATGTACTAATAAAAACATTTAGAATTTTTTTAAAGGGAAAAAACACACAAAGTTCCAGTCTCAAGAATTTTGATGCAGTGACACAAAATAGGTTGAGATGACATGGCATGGGCATCTACTCCGGATTTGAGACACTGAATGTGCTCCCTAGATATTTACTGGCTGAATGAAAGGGTGAACTCCGGCTATACTAAGCCAGATGAATGCTCTACAAGGCAAGAAACAGACCCTGCACTGCGGAGATGCTGTTATTCCCTGCTTCTTTGTATCCATTTGCCTAATCACACTTTTCTCTTTGGCTGCCTGGCTGGGAATTCAGCTAGGCTGGGACACAAAAGTTCAACTGTGTACTCCCTCCCTCAGCACTGGTGACTCAGTGGCTCTGCCTGCAGAGGCCCAAACCCCACATGCAGCAGAGTCCAGAGAAGGGATTTGCAGAGCTGCAGGCCTCCTTTCTGCGCAGATGCTCTCTGCCTGACGCTACCGCCCTTGCCCGCACATTCTGAACTCCCCTGCCAGCCTGAAGCTAGGAAAGGCCCAGGGGGGCACAATGACCACCTAAGGGGTTTGTCATATAATTTGTTGGTGAAGAAGAGGGAAGGACTTCCCAGGCTCAGAGGTCAAGGATCTGCTCCCCTTCTCATTAACTAAGCCTTTAAGAACAAAAGACAGACTTGTAAGGTTACATTTCCATGTTTCAATCCTTTCCCTCCCATTTCCTTGGCACTCCTGTGTCATCAGTCTCAGCCTCTACCATCCACAGACCGCACCATTGCCTCCTCTTCTTCCTTGGTTCCTTCCCATATTCTGCTCACTAAAGCCTGGAGCTTTGCATGTTGTACTGGGTGATACTAAAAAGAACCCCAAGATCCCCACTACCTAGGGTAAGTTCAGGTGCTCACACAGCTTCACTAGCACAGATGGGCTGGTTCCAGGGCCAGGGTCTATCTTGCCCACTTGCTCTTGTCTTGCCTGCTCATTGTGATGGCAGCTGATTGCACTGTTGTGAGTGACCAGCACTGTGGGAAGTCTCTAGACAACAGTTATGAGTGCCTGAGACCCTGTGAAGAACCTACTCCCGCCAACAGCTGTGTGCATGAGCTCTGAAACAGATCCTCCCCAGGAGAACCATCAGTCAGGACCACCGCTCCTTCAGGCAGACTTCCTGGCAATTATCCTGCTGTACTGCATGGATTGCTTGCAGTGATTAACTGGGAACTCTCTGCAAGGAGACTGTGTGCCCACTGGACCCACAGACAGTCTGGGCTGAGAGAAGAAGGACAAAACACCACAAAACAGCACCAGAAACACACTATTTCAATATTAATAAAAACTTACCTCGGTCACCTAAACACTTTTCAGATGAGATTCCGAGCAAGCACTAACGAAACTAGGGAATATTTTCAGCTTTTTGCTTAGGTGAATAGTTTTAAAATTCAACACCTGAGCTCATCTTCAATGCAGCTCCATTCCAGAAAGATATGGAAGGGGAATCCCAAAACTGCAAGTTTTGAGATAAGCTCCTTCTGCATGCTTTGTGCTTTTCTAGCACCTTGTAATGAGATTGTGCGCAAAACATAGTATGTCCTTTCAATTATATCGATTCATTTTAACCTCCTGCAACTTGTAAAAGCAACAGAAAATGTGCCAGCATGGCCATTTAGAGTGGCAACTGAGGCTCAGCAAGGTTAGTGACTTCCCTCAGGTCACACAACTAGTCCGTTCTACCTGGAGTCAGGTTTCCTGACACATAAGCCAGGTATGCACCTGTCCCTATGCCATGGAGGACCCTGACTGACTTTCCACTGTTTCCATCCCAGGATTTAGTCAACATATCAGTGAACAAGACCATAACCATTACCATAATTTTGGAGATATTGAATAAGTTCTCAAGAGAAAATCCACACTGGAGGAAGACACCAGATAGGTCTTGTATGTGTGGCCAAAGGGAGCTGAGCTCCTCCATGAGCCCTGGTGGTGACAATAGATTTGCCTCGCAGGCCAGCATATCAAGGGACTAGATACTCTGGAAGACCCCACTCTGGAGTCCTGGTGTCCCACACAGCATAATACAAAAGGAGCAGCAAGGAAACCCTTCTCCCTCATGTAGAGCTGAGCTCCAGGTAGCTTTGATACACATCAGGAGTTCCAGGGTCACAGGTGCAGCCCTGCCAATGGGTGAAGGTGGTGGTGGTGTTGATGTGAGGTTGGGAGCTTGTGAATACTGCAGCAGCACCTGGAGTCTGGCTGTGGACCCCACATTCTCACTACCCAGACATCATGGAGCCATTTGCCTTGCCTGGTGAGCATCCCAGAGTCTGAAGATCTTTGCAAAAATGGATAGGTTCCACAGGAAGGAAGAAAAAAAATGAAGATATTGAGTTTGGGGTCCAATTTGGTACCTAGTGAAAGAGCATCAGCAACTACAAGAGAGGAACCGAGAGAGAAGCTTCTAGGGCTTTGCACAAATTCAACAAGAACTTTAGGCATCCAGGCCATACAAGTGGAGATTTGTATCTTAAGGTGCAGGGAGGTCCCTGATGTCCAACTACCTTGATATTGAAATTATTATCAGGAGGGTTCCAGGACTTTCCCAGATCATTAAACACTCAAGCCGTGGTTCCCTTTACTCTATCACGCTCCTCTATATCATGCTACATCACACCTCCATGAGACTCCCCCCAGATGGCTCAGAATGACAGCCTGGTATCCATGTGATCAGCACCCCAGCCCTTTCTGGTTCAAGGCCTTTTATTCTAACTGCCAGCTTCTGCCCGTCCTGCAGATGTTTACTGAATCTAAAGGAATGCTGGTTTTCTAAAGGTTTGGTCTTCTAATACGTGAAATGACAGGTCTTTGCAAATCCACCTCCAGCTTATTGATTCTGACAGTTGCTCTAAAGGGCATGGAGTAAGCATGGATCACCTATGTGGAGACCACCCAGGAGAAGTCCTCTGACTGTGCCTTTCTGGGAGGTACTAAGTACTTCAGTGGGCTGCTCATTCTTTTACTGGCAGCTATTCTCACAGCCCAGATCTGAGCTCTCCATCTTCAACAACATACGTTAGGGGCTGCTGGCCCTTTTTCAACAACCCCCCCAAAGCGATGGAGATAAACTCAAATCATCCTACAGAACAGAAACATTTACAGCTGCTATTCGTAACTTCATTCCACCCAGGTTGATACAGTAGGCTTTGTGCCAAGCACTAAGCCTCAGCATGCTTGGAATTCACTGGTGAGTGAGGTTAACACATGGCCCTAACCCCTGGACAGAATGTGGCAAAGACAGACCAATAAGTTATACTGAAGAGGCCAGCCAAAGCTAGTCATAATCCTGAAAGACACAATCCTGAATCCAATAATCCCAAATGTTGAAATCCTGAAAGATTCAAATCCCTAAGGACTAAATCTCCAAAGCCTAAAATCATGAAGGGCTAAAATCCTGAAAATCATAATCCCCCCAAAATTAAAATTCCAACTGTTGAAATCTTAAAAGAAGAAATCTGAAAAACTGCAATATTCATTTCAAAAGAAGCTGCTATAAGGAGAGGTAGAAAGTAGAATTCTGGGGAAGGAATTAATGCATTTTTATTGTATACAAGATAGCTGCATCACATTAAGTGGAATGAATACCTGCCAAAATGGTAAAGCACTATTTTGTTTGTGCGTGTGAGGGTATTTCCAGAGGGGACTAGTGTGTAAACCTGAGTGAACCCAGTGGGGAAGATCAGCTCACAGAAAATGAACATCAACATATTCTCTGGGGAGAGAGATGCCCTAAAACAATAAAGAAGCAGCAAACTTCTAAATACAGCTTAGGATCATGAAAACTCACACCTCCTTGCACCACCTCCATGCAATCATCCATAATCTATCCATGAGTCTTCTTTTTTTTTTTAAGATTTTGGAGGGATTGTTTGGGATTTAGGCTTTTCCCTCCCCCCTCCTTTTTTTTTCTTTCTTCTTTTAAATTTTTCCACTATTTTAAGCTGTCAGTGCAATTAATTTACAATCAGTGTGGATGTTTGCATTATTTTTAATACTACAGGTATTGATTACACAAATGAAGACTTAGAGAGTTTAATTTGTTATGTACTTTTTTAGAAGTTTGGATCCTTGAAAATGCATTACCACATTGAATATCTGGGTAAGCTTTGTGCTTGTGTGTATAAATGCTTAAACTTTCTCAATAAATGAAGACATGTCTTTTTTGTATATCTGCATTTGTATTTTTTTGTTTGTTTGTTTTCTTTGTGATACTGGAGATTGAAGCCAGGGCCTTCACACTGAGCTATACCCCAAAACCTATTCATTTTTTTATGGTGAGACATGGTGTTTTAGTTACTTTTCTTGCTCCTGAGACAAAATATCCCCACTCACAAGTTAAGTGAAGAAAGGCTATGTCAGCTCACAGTTTGTAGAAGTTTCAGTCCATAGTCTGCTGGCTCCAGGACAGAGCAGCATGGCACAGGAACATTTCAGAGGAGAAACAGTCCACAGCAAGGTAGCAGGAGCAGCAAGCAAAATAGCAGGCAGAAACAGGTAGCAACAGGGAGTCTGTCTTTCCTTTTTAGCCCATCTAGGATACAAGCTTTTTGGGTGGTGCCACCCATATCCAGGGTGGGGCTTCTGTCTCCAGTAAATTCATTCAGCCACACCCAGAAATATGCCAGTTCCAATCAGTGGGCTAATTTAGTACCACACACCTGTAATCCCAATATCACACACCTTAAATCTAGCCAGCTCCAAAAAGTTTCACCTATGAGTGCATGAGAGTTTGGAGAACATCTAGATACAAATCATAACACAAGGTCTCACTAAGTCACTAAGTTGTGGAGGCTGGACTCAAACTTGCCATTCTCCTGCTTCAGTCTCCCAGTAACACACACATATACCACATACCGTGGTCTTTTTGTTCAAGAATTAATTTATTCTAAGAATTTGAAAAAGATGGCCACATTTATGTTTGTGTGGGAAAGATGGCTGCAGTCATGTTTTTCACTCAATGCAGTGTTTGCCAACAAAAACAAAATTTTGCCTAACACTGTTTGTGAGCCAAATTGTTTGAGAACAAAAGCATTCATAAACCAATATAGGTAGAAGAAAGATAGATAGATAGGTAGATAGGTAGGTAGGTAGATAGATAGATAGATAGATAGATAGATAGATAGATAGATAGACAGACAGACAGACAGACAGATAGATAGATCTGTATTTGTGAGGACAAAATTTCTCCAAATCTTTGGTTATTTTGGTGAATGACGAATGATCAGTGTTTTGGATCCATCTCATCAAAAAAGTTTAAGTTGTCCACTACCACACTTCAGATGACTGCAGTTACAAAGGGACACATGCAATTACCAACCATAGTGATTTGTGTTCATATGCAATGTGAAATTACAGTGAATAAAGTGTTTTTTAATGTATAGTAAATCCCCAACTTATGAACATTGGAGTTGCAAACTGTCACAGTATAAGACTGTACTGTATAAGACTCACTTTGTTAGCTTTCTATGAACCCAACTTACAAACAATTCTCCTGGAATGGAATTTGTTTGTAAGTCAGGGACTTACTATATTTTATAGTAAAAAGACACATTGCCACTAATCTTCCTTAAAAAACTGCCCCTTTTCTTCAAACACATTTTTCTTACCACTTCTTGAAGCAGTTCTGGAAGTCGTCTTTCATGGGTGTCTTTAATTGTGATGTTGATGCTGCCTGGGCATACTGAATCAAACACTTACCTTTCACAGTTATTTTGATTTTGGGGAAGAGCCAGAAGTCACATAGTGCCAGATCCCCCAAATAAGGTGAATGCAGACTATTTTGGTTTTGACCAAAATGGCCCCAAAGCCTCATGCATTTGGAAGGTGATTAGATTACTGGGGCATTAGAGCTGAGACTTGCTGTTAGGAAGTAGGGTCTGGTTGGAAGAGGCGGGTGACTGTGAATGTGAACTGCAACAAGGGTAGATCTCTCTTCCTGTCTCCTCCCTTCAGCTCTCTGCTTCCTGACTGCCGCAAGGTGAGCAATTATGCCTCTGCCATGCACCTGTACCATGCTGTCTTGGAGCCAGCCAACTATAATGTGAGCCAAAATAAATCTCTCCTCCTCTAAGCGGTGGGTGTCCGGGATTTTGTTCCAACCATGAGAAAGTGACTAAGACAAAGACATAGCAGCTCAACAGAAATTGCCATGAACATTCTGAATTGGTTCAGGATATTGAGGCAGCCATGATACTAAAGATAGTCACAAAAGATGTCTCCCAGGATCTCTTCAGAAAGTGACAAGCACGATGGGATAAGTTTGTGGAAAGTCATGGGGGAATATTTTGAGGGGAATTTAATGGCGGTGTGCCTTTTACTGTAATAGTTTTTATTTTTATTTAGACATTCACTGTATATTTTTATCATACCTAATACTTTTAACTTTTTGATGTTTATTTATGAATACATTTCATCTGCTCATAACTGTAGTACACACCCTTGTAACTGCGAGTAGTAGACCTTAGTGTTTATGAAATATTATTGCCTGTGTAATATTATTATTGCAATATATATTATTGCACTAGGAAGTGCTTTGTTGTGTTTTTCTCAAATGAGTTCTCTTTTTCAAATGTAAATATATATATTTAAATAAATTTAAATTATTTAATTTATTATTTATTATTTCAAAATTCAGTATTATGGTGTTCAGGATCCTGTTTTTTGGGATTACTTCTCAAACAAGGGAAAGCCCTATACAGGTTCTCTGTGGGAACCTTATGCCAAAATCAAACATGAATCAAACAAGTACACAATCTGAATGGAGGTGGGAAGACCACGTCATTAACTAGAAGTGTTGAGAGCGGACAGGAATGTTTGAAACCAAGAATTTATTATCAAGGGGATAGAAAGAATTTAACTGACTTGGGGAGAGCCTGTGAGGGGAACCACAGACTGTTATTCCTCAGGAGAAGCCGGCCTAACGATAGTCTGGTCCAAACACTGAACACTCTTCTAGAGGCTGAACAAAAAGACAACGTGGTGTGACCTCTTGAAGTTAGTTTTTGAGATGGGAGAGACTGACAAAACACAAAGTAAGTTATAATGTGTATAATGTTTGAAAATTATACGTCCTGAAGATAAAGTAAGACTGAAAATGGAGATAGAGTATTGCGGGGGAAGGTTGAGGTACAGTTTTAAGAACAGAGGTCTACTCTTTTCTGAGAGAGAAACTGAGTCACTACTTAGTGGAAGTAAGGAAATGAGCCAATCGAGTATCTGGAGGAAAAGTGTACCAGATAAACAGAACATGCAAAGGCCCTGGGGTAAAGCTTACTTGGTGTGTTGAGGCACAACAAGGAAACCAATGAAGATGACTGCACTTAGCAAGAAGGAGATCAGAAAAAACAAGAGAGGAAGTGAATACGATCTCATGAGTTCTCTGTATTTTGTGCAGGAATCTTGCATCAGCAGCATTAGAACCATCCAAAAGTCTGATAGAAATGTAGAGTCATGTGTTCCCCTTAGAGTCACCGAGGCAGAGCTGCACCGTCCAAAGACCTTCAGTGGCTTGTGGGCACTTGAGCATCTGTGAAGTGCTCATGTAGGGTCTGGCCCTCTGTTAGGCCTTCGCTATTTACTCTGAGCATTGGTCAGATACCAGTCGAGGTCTCTGAGCATTGGAAGACCAAGATCTGAGGATCCAGGTCTGGTGTAAAGAAGATAAACTGAAAGCGGATAAGGGCAGAAGCCAGAAGCCAGTTGGAAGTGCCCATCCTCTGTGAGAGGTGGTGATGAGCACCACTGAGAGGAGGTGGTGGGATGGGCAGAAGCCGGATGTGTTGTCAGTAGAACTGACAGGACCTGCTGAGGGGTGGGGCCCGGGTGGGAGAATGAGAGAGCCAGCGGGTGGCAGCATCTGCCAAGTATTTGCCGTGTGCCAGGCACTGAACCCTGACCCCTCATTGCTTCATTTAATCCTTATGATGACCTCCTGAGATTCACTACTGTTACTCCCAGGGGCTAAATCGCAGGGCCAGCAGGAGAGGAAGCCAAGTCACGAGCCCAAGAGTGCTGCCTCCAAAGTCCAAGTTCCTTCTGTAGCCCACCCCCCTGCTGCCACCCTTAGCCAGAACCACCCTGAAGGCCCGAGGAATGTGAAGAGTAGAGCTGGCCACCGCGACACATCACCTGGGTGGCCCTGGACAGGTCCCTTTACCTCCACAGCCTCAGCTTCTCATCTGTAAGTGGCTGTCTTGATACTCTAAGATTGCTGCGAGATGAAGATGCCAAATCTCAAGCAAGGGGCCATGGCTATTTCTGTTTACAAGCTACTTTGAGTTTTTTGCCCACTGCATTGCATTTTTTTAAAATTTATGTCTTATTAGTACACATGTGTACACGAGGAAATCAAACCAGATCTTAAAAAGAGAGAAAAAAGAGCAAAAGAACAGAAATAATGCTATAGAAAGAAGCAGACAGGGTCCTGAGCAAGAGCGTGGGGAAGACACACAGGATGGGGACAGACAGCCCAGAAGATGAGGAGAGAGGTGACAGCGTCCATGGAGGCTGACCAGTGCAGGCCAGAAACCTACCAGCAAAGGTGTGTTAGCATTTCCAGCCTTCACAAGGTCTTTCCTATGGTGGGTAGCTTTTGTTATGTCCTAAAAGCCTCACAGAGCAGCAGTGTTTCTTCTTTGCATTTTGTAATTCTGATCCCTCCCCCCCACACACACACAACTAGGTAAAAAAGGGTTACTGTGCTGCTTGGCAGGGCTTTTGTTTTTGGAGATCCCCCCCCCCAGCAAAGATACTTTAAATAACTACATCTGTACAAATATTCAATCTCCTACTTAACTCCATCAAGACCCATTCCCTGTCAGGTTGAAATCTGAGATTCGCAAGGGAATGGGTGAGTCATCCCTTCACCCAGGGACTTATCTTCCTCTCTTGATAGTGAAATTCCCACAGAGACACGGGGAACGTGTGGGTAAGGACAGATGCTGAGACTCAAATTGCGTGCAGGTGCACTGGAACTCTGCTTGGAAGACATAAGGAAAGGAGGAGTCAGATGTGCTCTTGTCACTATAACGAAGAGGGAGCCAACACATTCCAGGCTGGCCGAGGGACAGTGACTCAAGCAGAAAGGGAGTAGGGCAGAACTCCCAGGTCTGGGCCCTCCGACACTGTCCTCGTGAATGGAAGACAGGCGGCCTCTGGGCTGGAGGCTGCTTGGGGAATGGCCCAAATTGCCTCCACTACAAATTCACTGGGGAGACAGCTGCTACTGCAAAGCACAGTTTCTTCTCAGGAAGATCACCCCCATAACATCGCTAATTTAAAATTTTCCCTTTCTGGTGCTCACTTCTTCCCATAGGACTTTTTATTTTTAATAAAAAAATCATTAATTTTCTAGGAACATTAATTGTAAGAAATGCTAAAAGATGGGATGTTCTAACCACATTCTGGTTTTCTCTAGGATGAGTGTCATCTTACATGAACGTCCATCAGCCTAAGATCCAAATTAAATGGAAGTCTATCTCCTTTGCCAGAACATTGCCAAGTGTCCTTCTTAGCTTGGAACAAGGTTCCCCTCCATCAGGCTGGTTTGTAATGTATACTATTGTAATATCTGTGTGTTATTTATATTTGAATACAATAGCCGTGTCCTTATGCTGGGACCTCTGGGGGGGTCTGAGATTTTACCCCACATTTGAGCTAATAAGTTTCATGGATACTGACAGAAGGCGTGCAACTCTTGGATTGGAGATAAAGGCAGCTACTCACAGGATTTCCACTTCACAAAGTGCCAGTGTGCTGTGCCAGTGGCCCTGTCCCAAGTCCCACAGCAATAGGCCCCGATGGGTATGACACAAGCAGTTGTCTGCCCAGCAGTCAAGAGACCTGGGGACAAGGGCCCTGCGCTTTATGTGGACAGCAAATACTGTGGCAGGCAGCAGACAAGCCATTCTCTGCCTGCCGTGGAAGAGTCATGCTGTGGGCAACTTGACCTCCCTGGACATCTGTGTGATGACACAGACTCTGCTCGGCGCGAGGAGATGTGTGAGCCTTGCACTCCAGCATGCGCAGCAAGAACACGCAGGGATGTTGGGCAGCCAGGCGCCTGCCTCACCAACATTTTCATCTATCTGGTGCTCTCTTCTCCAATCATTCCATTGTATGAAAGCTTTTAAAATAATGTCCATGTTACTTCACAGACAACTCAAACCCTGGCCTGATAACCATATCTCCCAGGCAACCCATCTCTCTCCTGAAAAAAAAACAAAACACTTCTCAGAAGAGCAAATTAGAATTAAATAGCAAACCAAGGTTTTTCTCCCATTCACATGTGTTTGGCTTAAGCTAACTTCACTTACACAGTTATGAGGTCAAGAAAGGTACGTAGAAGGGCGGAAGTGGATCCATACAATCAGTTGTTATATGTAGCTCTTAAAGCAGATGCCTAGCAAATGGGTTGGGTGGTGTGTAGGGATAGCTCTCAGAACAAATGCTTTTTAAAGTATCATTAAACATTCCTCCTCTAAGCCTTGTTAGATTTTAGGCCGGTTTGAGGCACACAGTGTGAAAATCTGTTACCCAGGGTGGCAGTTTGCTAACCATGGCTTTTACTCTCTGGATTCTGATGCTGTGGCATCTAAGGTCTTGCAAATCCCAGAAGCCTCCCTCAACCCTCTTTTAGCATAGCCAAGTCCTAGAAATACAAACAATTTTCCCAGGGGCTGTTTTTCATAATGCAGACCAACTAATCCTGGCCAAACCTCAACACCTCCTCCATGAGCCTCTCATTCTCAGGGCCAGTCCCCATGGCCAAGGTCTCTGAACATACCCAGAAGAGCCAGTCCTGAGCTGTGCATTTCCCCTTACCATGGAAACTACAGTAAAGACTCTTGCTCAAAAACCCTCCCTTTCCCTCTGCCCCTGAATAGCGGGAGCTGCTCTGAGTGCCCTCCTCCCACAGCATCGTGGGCCCCATCCTGCAGGGACGGTGAGTACCAACACCCTTTTCAATACAGTCACGTCCCGTCCTGTCAAGCCCTACCACGGCTCCAATTTCATGCTGATAGATTTTAAAGAGGAAGTAACACTTGTAACTAGACAAAGATCTCTGGGTGAGAGGAGATGATCCTGGGTTGTCATATTAGGAACTACTTATCTGTAGGTGCAACAGTGGGGCTTTTGCTCATCTGGGTTGATAACGAGATTTAAACCCATCCCCAGCTACCCACCTGATATCCCCACCAGGTATCTCAGATTGCACTACACCAATGTACACTCACTCACACATGCATGTGCACTCACACGAGCACACACACACATACACACACACACGCAAGCAGTCTGTTCCTCCCCCAGCCTGCCTACCTCCATACATAGTATCTCCATTCCGTAAATTGCTCAATCCAGAAATTTTTCTGTCCTCACCTCTTCTCCCTCCATTCCAATCCATCTCCCTATCAGCTCTACTGCCAAGATGCCCCTCAATGCTGCCACTTTTCTCCTTTCCCACTAGCCTAGTTCTAAGCCAGTATCACTGTCAGCCATGACTTCAATAGACTTCTTGTCCATTTCTCCCAACAATAACCAAACCACCTTTTAAAGCAATAAACCATACATCTTGCCTCCCTTGCTTTAAAATCCTCAGTTGTGATTGGAATCGAATTCATAATCCTGCCTGAGGAAGACCTTACCCCAATCACCTCTTCAGTCACTCTCACCCTTTACCTTTGTCCACCACACTCCAGCCACCATATGACTCCTGAGCTCTTTTCCTGCTGTAGTTTCCTATTCTCCACATTTGGCCTGTATGGTAGACATTACTGTACTCATCAAGACCTCTGGTTCTCTCTCATCCCAGCCTTACATCCCCTCAGAATTAAGCATGGTGTGGGGTTTGCATTGGCCAGGGAGATGTCAGTGAAAGGAACATGCACCACCTCCCAGCTGAGCCATCTAAGTGCTGAGCACATTTTTCTATGCTCTGTTCCCTGCTCCAGTGCTGTTGGAAGACAAGTTAACACAGAGGCGCTGTAAGATCAAAGCCTCCTGGAAAGCTGAGACACATCTGGAAGGCAGCTGTCCTGAAGAGTCAGCCAGACTCTCAGCTGACTAATGTGAGCAAAAGTAAGGTTTTATTATATTAAACCACTGAGAATTGGTGATTGGCTGTTACTACCTATTCTAAGTAGCATAGGCTGCCTGACAGATTCTCACTCATCCACAAAGAAGCCTTCGCTGGCGCTGTTTTACAAAATCAGTTTCTCTCCCTCTCTCCTCTCCCCTCTGCCCTCTCCTCTCCTCCCTCTCTCCCTTTCCCTCTCTCTC
>NW_022900950.1:34347732-34413829 GCF_012274545.1 Fukomys damarensis | reverse complement strand
CTCTCCCTCTCTCTCTCTCTCTCTCTCTCTCTCTCTCTCTCTCTCTCTCTCTCTCTCTCTCCCCAGACACATCTCTAAAGTCATTCACAACCTTTATGGTAATTTGTAATTACATACTTATTTTGCACTTATCTGTTTATTCTTTGATTTACCACATTTTGTAAACTCCACAGGCAGGGGCCATGTCAGATTTATATGCCAGGAAGACTACACAAAGCCTGCACACCATAGAAATGTAAAGAATACTTTTTGGTGAATGAACGAATGATTGAATGAGCACTAGGAAGGGAGAGTTACCACCTGACAGCCAAGACAGAGAGGGGATATGGAGGAGGCTCAAGTGGGGGCTGGTGGAAACACCAAGAGAATGGCGAAGGACTGAAAGCCTGATGCTCCTATTTCAACTGTGTGTGGTGCTTTGGCACAGCCATCTGGCATGGACCTTTTCGCCTTTCCTCTTAATTTCAGGTAGGAATTATTCCTGTGTCTGATTATTAAACGGACCTGGGTGGGTGTGCTGTAGGAAATCAAAGGTGATGGGTCTATCCTATGATCTGTTTGACCTTGGGTAGAGATCTAAGAACATCCACAGATACCAGGAGGAAAATGAGAATTCAAAAGAAATGGGAAAAGTATAAATGATATCAGGGATGCCAAATGTGGGTATGGTGCATCCTTGGGGTCTTTTTCTGACTCATTCTGATCTCAGCTTCTAAAATTGTTCCCATTCCTTGTGGAGGAAGTAGAGCAAGGAAGAAAAGGATCCTCTGGAAAAGCACACATCATTCATCTCATCGTCACTCGGTCATGCAACAGGCATGTGCTGCATGTCAGGCTCTGTGCTAAGGCTGAGGAGACAACAGATATCAAAGAGAAGCCCAGCTCCTTGCCTGCGGGTCTAACACCATTTCTCCCTGTGTAGTACCCCTGCCCCCCTTTTTGTGTAGAGGGGGTGTGGGCTGCAATGCAGGAAGAAGGTATCTCAAGAAGTTGGGTCCTTGGAATTATGCCTTTGGTTCTTTTGGGATGTGACTTTGTGCCACCTCCACCAGGTGACCTGACACCGTCACTGCCTTTTGTCTTTGACAGTCACGTAGGCCCTATCTGAGTGGGGGGTGTTATGGCATGAGTAACAGCTGGAGCTTCACCGTGTTCTCTCTTCAGGGCTGTGTATTCTCATGGCTGCTGTGTGCATAAGTGGCGCACAGGTGTTGGCTGCTGAGGAACATTCACGTGGACCAACGTGCCATTAATGTTGGTAGTCACTGGGTTTGTTTGGGCCATTTTGGGATCTACACGTGGGGGCCCTCTTCAGATGGGGGCCATCCAGAAGATGAGAAACTCCCATAAAGAAACACCACGAGCACCTCCATTGCTGCTTGGTGACCACTACTTCTCTGTTTATTCTGGGATAAATGGTTTTATGGAGACCGGAGAGCACTGAACTGGGAAGAATCTAGGGAGAATACTGCAATGCAGAGGACTTGCTGGCTGAATAAATTTTTATGAAAGATTCCTCCTTTGAGTTGAATTGGAGGCATGTTGTCTACTACTGGCAGTAGAAGTAAAGGTTTATAAGATTCTGAAAGCTGGAAACTTTTGCCTTCCTTCCCCCTAAAAAATAACCTTCAGCCATTGAAGGACATGACTATGGGAGAGGAAGTGGAGGGGAAGTCAGCTTCAGTGATTAGAAGACAAACAGAAACAGATAGGAGGAGAAATATACATCCTCACCCTAAGCCAGGACTCACAAGGGACAGCTAGATAAACAGGAAGCAGTACCTTAGTAATGAGGATGAGGAACATCTGCCCTGAAGATGCTGACACTTCTCAAAGGCCTATAAGGCAGGAGCTGGCAGAAATCCAACCTGACTGAACAGTGATGTCTTCCAAAATGGATTTAGAGGTCAAAAGTCTGGTGTGTGTGGCACATCAAAGACATGGCCACCATTCAGATGGAGTCTATCAGGATGCTCAGCCCAAAATCTCTGCAGATCACTGCAGTCACTGATGGCTTTGTTCCCAGGGACCTGGAGCAGAGCTGACACCCTCAGTGGTGCCATGGGGTACATCCAGGTGCTGGAGGTTCAGGAACACCCCAGTGCCTTTGGGCCTCTGGGAAATGCTCACTTTCTAAGACTGTGTGCCCACCACCACCCATCACATAAGAATTTACAGCACACTTTCCCAGAGTGGTCAGGGATGCCAGAGTCTGCTGGGAAATGATGGAATCAGCCTACCAAAGGAGTTAGGCTTTTCACTTCAACTGCTAGGACCATGGTCACTGCAAGATGTAAAATGCTGAATTCTCCTCACATATGGAAGAAAGTAGGGAAAAAGGGACACAAGTGCCAAATACTTTTCCCTTTCCATTTTTTTTCTTTAGAAGTACATTGTAAAGCCTTCTGCCACATCAAACCCAAGGTTTTTTTGGAGTTAATAGCTGTGCTTGTGAACGGAGCTGGGCTGAGTGTTGTGGGAGACAGAAAGGTGCATTACGGGCCGGGGATTTGGCTCAGTGGTTCCGATGCCTGCCTCTCAAGTGCAAGGACCCAAGTTCGATCCCCGGTACAAAAAAAAGGTGCATTAGATAAAGGTGTGGTCTTGAAAAGCCCAAAGGCTGATGGAACAGAAATAATGGGGGCATGATTATTGCAGTGCAAGGTAGAAAATGATCAATAGAGTTAAGATTCTAAGGTAGTTTAGAGGAAAGAATGGTTTATAGGTAGGGTTACCAGATAAAATACCCAGATGAATCTGAATTTCAGAAAAACTTTGCATAATTAATATGTCAGAAATATTGCTTGAGACACAGTTCCATGGGGGCATTGGTTCCAGACCACCCCAAGGGTACCTAAGTCTGCAGATGCTCAAGTCCCATGTAAAATGGTGTAGTATATGAATAAAACCTACACACACTTTCCAATATACACTGAATCATCTCTAGACTACTTATAAAGCATAATACAATGCAAATGCTATGGAAATAGTTACTATGCTGTATTGTTTAAGGAAAATGACAAGAAAAAATGTTGTACATATTCAGTAAAGATACAACCACGGTAGGACTGACTATATATTTTTTTCTAGGATCCCATAGATACAGTAGGCTAGCTATATTTATACTAAAGATTCATACATTGTTTAGAATTATTTACATGAAATTTGAATCTAACTGGGTGTCCTGGATTTTTGTGTATTAAGCCTATTTACCCTACTTATAGAAGTCTTCTTGGTATAAATATTTCATCTATGTTTTTAAAGATGGGTGCGACAATAGTAGGAGAAAAGTCACACTGCTATGCATTCAGAAACCTGCTTCCCAGACTTTCCTCTGTACACTCACAAAGAAAATCCCTTTACAGATTTACAAAGGGACAGGAAATTGTATCTCTCCCACCTGTCTTCACAGCCTTTCTGGAGCTAGGAGGCTGGGCTATGCTACAGTCAGATAGGCTAGGTCATCCTGTAGTAGCAGACAAGCTTCAGAGTCTGCAGCTCACTGTGCTCATTCCAGGGCCCAGACTGATGGGGACTGCAGAGGACATAAGGAGAAGGCTAATATCTAGGAAGTTGCCAGTTACCATGGCAAAAGGAAAGAATGTTGCAAAGCAAGGTACAAGGTTTTCAAGCATACACTCAAGATCAGCACAGTCACTTCGCTCTGCAATCCCTGCCTGGGGAGAAAGAGACACAAGCCTTGTGAACGCCCCTAAAACCCACCCCATGCAACTCTGACTTCCAGTTTTACCAACAGCCTGGCTTCAAAATGCCAGAGACACCTTACCCTGTGCTGGGGGTTTCCAGTGCCAAGAGCCCCCACTACTAGTGGCTTCTCAATACCAGAGGGCTCCCCAATGACAGGGCCCCCCACCCAGTCCTAGCTTCCTATGCCAGAAGTTCCTCAATGCCAGAGCCCCTCAATAACAGGAATCCTGAATGCTGGTCCTTCAAAGGCCAAGAGACCATTAATGTCAGTACACCCCAATGCCCGGCCCTCCAATGCTAGGGCTCCCCATAGGATGCCACCAGTGCCTACCCTTCCCCCAATGCAAAGGACACCTTCTCCCTCCATGTTGGGCTTCTGAAGGAGGTTCTTCAGGGAGGTCTCACCCAGACATGCTGGGCAAATTATTTTACTCCCTTTGTACCTTTTCCAACAGCAGCCATGGTCTTCTTCTACCCCTGGATGTCCTCTGGGACAATTGAGAAACCACCAGCAATAAGAAGGCGCCAGTGCCTGCTGATGGAGCAACAGCACTGAGGGCACAAAGGAGCCACCTGGAGTCCTCCTATGAGGCAAAGGGATTCCTAGTGCTGTTGGGAGCCCTCACTCTAGCTGCCCATTGGGGTGGTGGCTTGGTGCTCAGGTCAGCAGAGGGGCCCTTGCAACCAGAACCTCGAGGGACAGGCTCAAGATCCACACAGAGGAGCTCAGCACTAACAGTCAGGCAGTTTAAAAACCAGCAGGGGAAGGAAATGAAAACCACCCTCCCAGGGCCTCCTGGGCCACCCAGACCCTGGCCCCTGACCAGGGGCTTTCTGGAGGAGGCATGACTAATCTTACTACTGACAGAGCCTGGCCACATGCCAACCACACTGTCACCACCTCATGGTGCTGCCATCAGGTGTGGGCAGGAGACAAAGGGGCCTTCTGTGAGCTGTGGGGATAGGGACTTGGTGGGAACTAGACAATGGCATGGGAGCCTGGAGAGACTGAACACAGTCCTGGCAGATGAAAAGAGGTCCTAGAGCAGTGCTCGGCCGCCATGGATCATTCACAGCTGAAAACGAGAGATGCGAAAGCATCTGCTGCCAACCAAGGCAGCCCATGGGAAGCAAAAATGACCAGGCAGTGCCCAGCCATAGCCTGCTTTGTTAACCAATGAGCCATGCACTTTGGGCATGGCCACCCTATTCCCTTTCTGAGACTCCAGGGCAGTAGGTCTTGCATCCCCGACTGTGCCTGAATCCCACTAGTTATTTTTGCCCTCACCGGGGTCCTACCAAGCAAAGTTAGTAACCCTGGTGAATAACACTCATGCTCAGGGATTGGAGTGGCTCTCCCATGGCCACACTGCTGAGGATGCAGTACAGATTCAAGTCTATCACACCTCAAACAAAGTCTAGTTCCATAACCAGAAGCCTTTAATTGTGTTAAGGCCACTTCTTTTCCCCTAGAGAAAGACCAAGATGCCAGGGAGCTAATTTCAGAACAAAATGGCAAGCAACACAAAATTCAGCAGTCATTTTAAATAAAATAAGGTTTTAATCCAAATCAAAATTAAAGTAAAACACTCATATGACAAAACTGTGAATAAAGGAAGGACCCACCGTGCAGTTGTGCAACCTGAGGATGAGTCCTCTCTCGCCTCACCCAGATGGGCCCGGGGTGCACCTTCATGCTGTCTGTGCTCCTCCACTCAGAAACAGCCCCCAAAACATCTTCATCCCAACACACAAGCACCCCCTGGCCCACTGCGTTACTCAACATCCTGCAAGTTCATGCACCTTCTCTGCCCCCACATGGGTTGCACTAGGCAGAACTGAAAGGGGCTTTGGCCTCCTGCTCCCTATCTTGATGCTGCCGCCTGCCTCTTCCCTGTGCTGTGTTGCCCTCGGCTGAATCTTTACAAACTTAAGAAATGAAGATTTTAAACAAACCCCACCACCCTGGCTGTTCATAAGAATCTTCAAGCAGTAGCCTGGTCCCACAGCATCACTTGGGGCTAGTCCAGGTAGCTGTGTTACTGACCACTCTCTTGGCAGCAAGGTTGAGAGCCAAGGTGGACAAAATTACCGTCATTTCCCTTTACGCTGGGGGGAGTCCACTCCAGGACCCCCAACAGATGTCTGAAAACACATATAGTACCAAACCATATATATTTTTTATATGCATACATATATGTGGTAAAATTTAATCTGCAAATTAGGCACAATAAGCAATTGATGATAACAATAAAATAAAACAATAATAAAAGTGCATTGTAATAAAAGTTATGTGAATGTTCTCACTCACTCTCCCTCACCCACTCTTTCAAAATATATGATTCCCCATTTAATATTTGCAGACTACAGTTGGCCACAAGGGGCAACCATGACAAGAAGCTAAATTAAGGATATGGATCACTGTACCCATTTCTGTGTGTGTGTGTGTGTGTGTGTGTGTGTGTGTGTGTGTGTGTGTGTTGGGGTGCATTTTTAGAAATAACTCCAAAAGTGAAGAAATCCATTAAGATACAAATTCTGAACTCAAGTTCTGGAATTCAGGGCTCAGTAGGTAACAGACCATTCCTGACATCTCTCATCATTGCACAGGGACAGGTTCTTCCTCAAAATAGAGACTGCAGCTTGTATCTTAATTATGTCAGCAATAGGAGACCATGACATTGAGGGAAATAAAGCAGCAACAGCTCCCAAACCTTACATCCTTCAATAGCTTTAACTCCTCAGAATGCTGAACAAGGAACAACGTTATGGCTTATATGCTGATTCCAAGAAAAAAATCTGCTGAGTAGATAAATAAAGGTGAACTGTTGCTTTCCTCCTTTATTCAACCATTTGTGTGATCTCAGACTGCACCTCACTTACATGATGAGGGCTTAGCTGTTGTTCCCCCACCTTCAGTCTGCTCAACACCTGCTCTCTGCCCTGGGAAGCTCACCTGAATGGACCGCCTCAGGGCCTCCCTGCCCCTCAGATAAATGGCTGGCATAGCAGAGGAGAGAGAGGCAGACAGAGATCAGCTCACTCCCTGTGATGTTGCCTCCATCTCTGTGTGGTCTGTGTCCAAACATCAGTACTCTTCTCAAAATGTTCTCCTCTATGTGATTCTGTCCTTCCCTGTCCTTGGCTTACAGATGGGAATAGCTTAGATATTACTAATGTGGAACAATGTAAATCACTGCACACTGTGCTTTTCCTGCACCCTGTGCACAACTTTGTAACAAAGTCCTTAACAGATCATCCCAATGTGAGTGTTCTATTTCTTTCCTTGGAATCATGATTGATGGTGGAAGAGGGCACTTAAAACAAAACTATCTGGTGTACCATTCAGACATTAAAAGCTTCCCTTTCAGGGACTTGACTTACTAGAGACCAAGTCATCTCTGAGTGTTAGTGGGTCCTACACACATCTGAGCTTTCCCTGCCGTGATGCCCTGGGAATTGAGCCAAGCTGTCAAGCACAGCCCCATGGGCTGCTTCTGCTGTACCTCAGAGAGGCCACTAGCCACTCAATGAGTTGTGTAAATGTCTTCTTGGACAATCAGGCTGTGGGCCACAGTTCCTTGGGTGTGAAGCAGTTCTGAACAGACCTATGTCATTGACCTCCTACTTCAAGGACACTTGCTTCAAGGAACATGGGCGACCAACAGCCTCCAGCTGCTGCACCTTGGATTCTCCTGACCTTGATTCTGAGCCATGCCACCTGAGCTACTGCCAGCCAAGGATGAACACTGAAGACCCTAGAGATGGGCCATTGCTGCTCAGGGCAGGACTCTGCCAATGGACACACTTGACTCAGGTTGCCCAACTTTGAGCCTCCTACCCACTTCTTCATTCCCTCCCTCCCTCCTTCCTTCCTTTCTCAGGTGTCACCCTGCCTCATGGTCTGAAGGCTATCTCTCTCCAGTCCTGCTCTTCATCTTTATCCTGCACAGGTATTTCAATGAATCTCAATTATCTAACTTGGCATTGGATTCTCAGAGAACCCAAACTGATCCAGTTGGTACCAGAAGTGGTGTGAGGAAAGACATAATAAGATGATATCAGACATGGGCTTACTTTCTGCCCCATCTGGAAAGTATATGGAGCGAGGGGATCCCTGCCCCAAGTGACAGACCAAGTGCTAATGACATGTCCTGGGTGAAGTGGGACAACTGTGCCCTCACTGTGGAGTGAAGCCCATGGACAGAACAACACCCACATAAAGAGGGGAGGGAATTGATTGTTACTAATTTGATCTGACACCTGAAGAGGTATGAGGAGACACTGAGGGCAAAGAAAATGGATAAGGGGCCTGGGATTTTGAGTATCTTAAAAAGAAAAGATACTTATCTTAATGGAGGAGCTGAATGTAGACTTGATAGTAGAGTCACAAGGCCCCAGAGACAGGTCCATTATACCAAGATCAGGGCTACAATCCCAGAGTCTGTTACACCTGGGATCTTGAAACTCAGAATGGAGACCTCTGGAAAAATGTCTTCCAGGATCTGTGCTCTGCACACCCTCTGGTGCTCAGAGCTCACAGAGGTGACTTTCCCCTCCCTAGAGAAAAGACCAGGACATAGGAGTGCATTGTTTTCCCTCCCATCTGGCTCACATCTCTTTTTGACTGAGAAAAGAAGAAAAGGAAGGAGACATAAACATTAGGGACAGTAGTCAGCAGGGACCTGTAGACCAGTGCTGCTTCTGACATTTTGTGACCCTAGAACCTCACCTCATCCCACAGAGCAGCCCTCTGGCCCAGAGGTCATTAGCTGGGTGCTGTTGGCATCGGCAGTGGAGAACAGGCTGTCAGCAGGAACTTCTTCATAATACAGCTGTTACAGGTTGTTCCCAAGACAAATTTCATTGACCAAATCCTTCAAGGGCAATTGTAGCACAACTCCCACTGAGGGGTTGATTGGCTGGGCCTGGGCTTAAGGTATTTTCAGCAGACCTGAATACTGAGGAGCCAGGGTGTTTCTGAAGGAACAACATGACAGATTACAAACCAGGGCTCTCAGATGTGACTGGGGACATTCAAGGGCTTGCTGTAAAGAGACCAATGCTGCAAAAATCAGTAAATAGATGGTAGACACATAATAGAAAGACAGATGGGTATATATATATAAAGGATGGATGATTGGCAGACATATTAGATATAGCTGGATGATAGGTTAGAGAGACAGATTCACTACTTTGCATGGTTTCTGTTACCTTAATGAACCACAGTCCAAAAATTTGAAATGGAAAATTCCAAAATTAAACACTTCAAAAGTTTTAGTATAGTGTATACTACAGTTTTTCTCTTTTGTTATTATTGTTATTAAGCTCTTGTTGTGCCTAGTTTATAAATGAGACTTTATCATAGTTCTGAATAAGAAAAACTGTAGTGTAGGGTTCAGCACTGTCTGCAATGCCAGTATACACAAAACATCTTGGAACATATCCCTGCAGATGAAGGAGATAATGGATAGAGCAATAATAGATGACAGTAAAGATAGATGGACAGATACGTAGATAAATCAATAATACTTGGCCTAATGAAGTCAGTAGTACATAGTCCAAGATGTTAGGATCTCTTAGAATGACACAGTTTCACAAGCAAGTCCCAGCACAGACTTTCATTTATTTCTCTTCTGATTGTTTTGTCAGCTCTTTAAAAAGTACAAAGATGAAATGTCATGTAGTTTGTCATGTAATAATTGCTCTTACTAAAAGTCTCTACTGGCATTATATCAGGAAATCCAAACTGTGCAGGTGACCGGAAACCCATGCTGAACTTTATCTAGAAACAGTTCTGACTCTGGCCTTGATGTAATGCAGTGGCTCCTCTTTTCAAAGAAACCAGAAAATCAATACTGCACATTCCAATCTATTTGGAGCATGATTAAAAAACAAGTCATTTCCCTCCCTTTCCCTATCTCATAGATAAAACTGAATCCATTTCATTAATTCCTCAAAATAATTATGAAACTTCACCAAGGTAACTTTGGTGGGAAGAAAGTCCTGGACTCCTGAAGAAGATGGCTTAGGTGAAAAGTTTGAGGCTTCATTATATAAAAATCACTTATCAGCGACTCTGCAACAGCATGAGGGCAGCTGGCTCCCAGTATAGAAATGCCTACAAGTTGGCAGTATTTGGATTGCAACTTTCCTAGCAAAACTTGCCTTCCTGTGTGACAGTTAACTCCTTCTTCTGGGGCAGCTATGGAGTCATAACAAGTAATTTGAATACATTGGCTTTCTTCTTCAGTGAATAGAAAGCTGCCCAAACTTAAGACATCATTTGTTTCTCTCTACCATCTCTCCACATCCCTCTTTGCATTAATTTCCAACCCTCTGATTTCTCATTCAAGTTTCAGCCCCTTTCTCTTGCATTCCTTCTTGAAAGGACACAGAACTTCAGATTAAGTGCCTGCCACAATATTTGTAAAAACCTGTTCCCCAAAGAGACACTAATGGTCTGCAGAACTTCTCTGGCCCTAATTACTTGGCAGTAGAAATCTCTGCAGGCTGGCTTCTCCCTACAGTCAGTTCACTGGGTAATTATCACAGGCCAGAGGGCTGAAGCTGTATGCTGAGGCCTGGGTGATACTGGGCTAGGCCAAGACCCTTACTGTCAACTTCAGTGTATTCATGAAGGAGAACACTTGCCAGAGAGACAAGAAGCAGGAGGAGCAGACATTTTAAAAGACAAAGTCACTGTGAATATAAAAAGAGGATTTGGTCTTTGAAGCAAATACTGTTTTTCCTTTAAACAAATCACCCATTCTTTGGTGATTGATACTCATATTTAGTGTCAGGTTGGGGATGCTCATCATTGACTCCAGAATTCTGTCACAAAGGAATAAGACATCAAAAGAAACCAAGGAGCAACAGGCAAGAAGACATGGTTCCAGAAAACCGCCATTGCTCCAGTGCCAGGAGGGGCTGTTTGGGCCCCAACCCACTGCGGGAAGGATAGCCATACCCTCTTCCAATGAGAGCCGCCATCACTTCAGTGCTAGGAAGGTAGCTGCGTGGGTGCCCCTGAACCCCCACAACTCCCCCAACTCCCCCCACCCTGCGCACTCTCAGACCTCCTGATTGTGCCAGTCTTTGGGACCACTCTGCAGAGGCCGAGGTGGTCATAAAAGGTATTTTTCTGAGTTTCCAACTTTGAACACCTTTAGAGAAAGGGCATGGGAAACCTGTAGTAGAATGGTGTGGAGTTCAACCATTCAGGAGGTCAGGGAACTCAATCTGGCCTTGCAGCCCTAGGTCAGTCTGCATTGTGGGGTTCTGCCATCAGCTAGCTGAGATGAGGGTCTTGGTTCTGCACATGGCTACACATGCTGTATATTATGAAAGCAGAGATACAGTCTGAAAGAGGCCCTTAAAATCCTTTTTTTCTTTCTTTTCCTCATTCCGCTCTGCAAATTCTTTCTTTTTTCTTTCCTCTTTCCCCAACTCAATCTCTTGCTCTACCATATTATCCCTCATCTGCCTTTCTGTTTCTGCTCCTACCCTAACTCAGATTTCTTCTTTTATCATTTTTTTCTCTTTTCTTTATGTTCTTTTCTTCTGTCATTCTACTCACACAGGGGTCAGTGGTTTCAAGGGAAAGTGAGCCCCTATTGCTGTTAAGGGGATATATTCTTGTCCTTGTACTTCTACTCTGTCTATCCCTTTCAAATTCAACAGTTTCCTGAAAATTGTGTGGTCATTCTATGTTCCCTGGCTTCAGTTGAAACCTTCTCCAATTTTTTTACTTATATACTCCTCTCTTCCTAGATCTATCTGAGCCCCCATCCTAAATGGTAAATGTACCACGTTGAAAAGTTTGTTACTGCAGACATGTTTTGGACTGATTCTTGATTTCAATTTAATTCAAATGGTTTAAGGGTGATAGACTAGTGACTACTACAAATGGTCAGTTTCCAAGTTGTGCTTGATCATATTGTGTTGCTGACTGTATCAGTTGGGATAAAGGATTGTGGTTGATTTGATGAGCTGTTTTCTCTGATGTTATGAAGATGAGAATGTCTGTGGGTCGTTAGAGACCCAGAAGCTAGGGCACAACTATATCAGGAAGATTGGGGTGATAATCCACAGATTAAACCAAGGACAGCCTGACAACAAAAATTAAAATGAGAAAACACTTAAGCAAGACACAAAGACAGACTTCCAGTTCACCGATGGCAAATAGTAGGGAAAATGAGGATGAAAAGGCAAATAGTGAACCACCAGGACACCCTGAACTCAAAGCACAGGAAGCAACAAAACAGATCAATCAGGCTCTTGAAAAATTCAAAACAAATAATTTCCCAAATAACCACAGAGATGATGAGCAAAATAAAAATCATGATTCAAGACTCTAGAACAGAAACTGACAAAAAAATAGATGAGCTCAGGATCATGATAGAAGCCATGAAGGTCCAGCATAAGAAAGAAATGGAAACAATAAATGCCCAACATAGGAAAGAAATAGAATCCATAAAACAGATTCAAACAGATATCCAGGAGATTAAACACTCCATTGAAAGTGTACGCAACAGAATAAAAGAATATGAAGGTAGAATCTCAGATATAGAAGATAAGATTGCAGTCAGTGACTCTGAAAAGAGAGGTCTCTTAAAAACAGTAGGGGATCATGAGAAATCTATCCAACAACTCCTAGATGATGCAAAGAAGAATAACATAAGACTGATAGGCATCCATGAAGTAGCAGGAGAAAATACAAATGAATTTAAAAAGCTGTTTGCAGAATTAATGACAGAAAACTTCCCAAACAGAGGGGAAGAATTTGACATTCAGATAACTGAGGCATATAGGACCCCAACTAGCCACAGTAAAAAAAAAATCTACACCTAGACATATAATAATCAAGATCCCAGAAACCCAACAGAAGAACAAAATACTACAAGCAGTAAGAGAAAAGAAACAAATCACATGCAAAAGAAAGCCCATCAGAATCACAGAAGACTTTGCAACACAAACCCTTAGGGCAAGGAGAGCCTGGAATGAGATATTTCAAGTACTAAAAGAGAACAACCTCCAACCTAGACTGATGTATCCTGCAAAACTCTCTGTCAAAATGGATGGGAAAATAAAATACTTCCACGACAAAGAACAACTGAGAAATTTCATGAACACCAAACCAGCACTACAGGCAACTCTAAACAATATCCTAGAAAAGGACAATGAAGGTCACAACACCATGAGGCCCAACAGACCAAATCAAATAGGCAAGGCAAGAAACTAAAAGGATAAGGCAAAAAAGTAGAAAGAATCAACAAAAGGCCAATAACATGACAATAAGAAATCAGTACATATCAGTTATAACCAGCAATGTCAATGGCCTCAACTCACCAGTCAAGAGAAATAGACTGGCAGAATGGAATAAGAAGCAAAATCCAACAATGTGTTGCATACAAGAAACACACTTAGTGCAAAAAGAAGCCCATAGACTGAAAGTGAAAGGATGAAAAACAATTCTGCATGTGACAAGAGCCCAGAAAAAGGCAGAGGTAGCAATCGTATTCACAGACAAAGTAAATTTCAAACCAAAACTGATTAAAATAGACAAAGAAGGCCACTACATCCTTGCAAAGGGAACAACTCAAGAGCAAGAGATGACAATCATAAACATATATGCACCAAATACTAATGCCCCAACTATATAAAATAAATATTAAGAAACATGAAAAATCAAATAAGCACAATACAATTGTAGGGGGGATCTAAATACCCCACTTTCACAAATAGACAGATCATCTAGGCCAAAAGTCAACAACAAAATACTAGAATTGAATCAAGCTTTTGAAAGCATGGACTTAATAGATATTTATAGAGTGTTCCACCCCACAAAATCAGAAAATACATTCTTTTCAGCTGCACATGGGTCATTCTCCAAGATAGATCACATACTAGCTCACAGAACAGGTTTGAATAAATGCAAAAGAAGCGAAGTTATTCCCTGTATATTATCAGATCATAGTGCAATCGAGCTGGAGATCAGTAGCACAAGAAACCATAGGAACTTCACAAACACATGGAAATTGAACAACACTCTCCTGAACAATCAATGAATCACAGAGGAAGTTAAGAAAGAAATCAGACAATTTTTACAAATAAATGAAAATGCCAATACAACATACAGGAATCTATGGGACACAATGAAAGCAGTTCTATGTGGAAAATTCATAGCACTAAATGCCCACACTAGGAAAACAGAGCAAGCTCAAATAAACAACCTAATGATGAATCGTAGATTCCTAGAAAAACAAGAACAAGAAAAACCCAAAGCTCAAACAATAGAGAAAATTGTAAAGATAAGAGCAGAAATCAATGCAATGGAAACTAAGAAAACAATACAAATAATAAATGAATCGAAGACTTGGTTTTTTGAAAGAATAAATAAAATTGATAAACCCTTAGCTAACCTTATCAAAAAAAGGAAAGAAAAGGCTCAGATCCATGCAATTAGGAATGAAAATGTGAAGTAACCACAGATCCAAAAGAAATCCGGAGGATAATCAATACCTACTTTGAGAACCTGTACAATAACAAAATGGAAAACACAGAAGAAATGGACAGATTTCTAGATACTTATGAATTACCAAAGTTGAACGAAGAAGATAAAAACATTTTAAACACCCCAAATATAATCAATGAAATTGAAAATGTGATTAAAAATTTACCAAAAAAGAAAAGCCCAGGTCCTGATGGATTCACTGCTGAATTTTACAAGACATTTTGAGAAGAACTACTGCTGTTACTCTTCAAACTTTTCAATGAAATGTAAAGGGAAGCAATACTTCCAAACTCATTCCTGGAAGCAAGTATCAGTGATTCCCAAACCAGGAAAAGACCCAACTAAAAAAGAGAACTACAGGCCAATCTCCTTAATGAATATAGATGGAAAAATCCTTCGTAAGATACTAGCAAACAGAATTCAGAGGATCATCAAGAAGATCATACATTCTGACCAAGTGGGATTTATTCCAGGGATGCAAAGATTGTTCAACGTACGTAAGTCAATAAATGTAATACACTATATTAACAGAGTCAAGAACAAAAATCATATGATCCTCTCAATAGATGGAGAAAAAGCATTTGACAAAATTCAACACCCATTCATGATAAAAACCCTGCAAAAAAATTGGAATAGATGGTCCATATCTCAACTTAAAAAAGGCTATATATGAAGAACCAACAGCCAACATCATGTTAAATGGCCAAAAACTGAAAACCTTCACTTTAAAAACAAGAACAAGACAAGGATGCCCACTATCACCACTCCTCTTTGATATAGTTCTGGAAATATTAGCCATAGCAATTAGACAAGAGAAAGAAATTAAAGCAATAAAGATAGGAAAGGAAGAAGTTAAATTGTCATTATTTGCTGATGATATGATACTCTACATTGAAGACCCAAAAAAACTCTACCAAAAGACTTCTAGACTTATTTGACACTTTTAGCAGAGTAGCTGGATACAACGTCAGCACCCAAAAATCAATAGCCTTCTTGTACACAAATAACAGACTCACTGAGAGAGAAATTAGGGAAACAATTCCTTTCACAATAGCATCAAAAAAAATGAAGTATCTAGGAGTCAATCTAACAAAAGAAGCAAAAGATCTCTACACTGAACACTACAGCACTCTGAAAAAAGAGATCAAAGAAGATATAAGAAAATGGAAAGATATCCCCTGCTCCTGGGTGGGAAGAATCAACACAGTGAAAATGGCCGTACTACCAAAACTGCTATACAGATTCAATGCAATGCCAATCAAAATTCCAACACTATATTTCACAGAACTAGAAAAAACAATCCAAAAATTCATTTGGAACCAGAAGAGACCTAGAATAGCAAAAGCCATCCTAGGCAACAGAGACATGGCAGTGGATACAATTCTCTATTTGAAACTATACTACAAAGCCACTGTGATAAAAACAGCATGGTACTGGCAAAGAAACAGATTTGAGGATGAGTGGAACAGATTGGAAGACACAAAAACAAATCCAGATGTACTCAGCTATGTCATCTTTGACAAAGGAGCTGACCATCCTCAGTGGAGGAAAGATAGTCTTTTTAATAAATGGTGTTGGAAAAACTGGATTTCAACCTGCCAAAGATTAAAACTGGACCCTTATCTTTCACCATGCACTAAATTAAAATCCAAGTGGATTATGGATCTAAACATTACAACAGAAACAATAAACTTGCTGGAAGATAAGTTAGGCAGAACTCTTAAAGACACTGACATAGGAAAAGACTTTTTGAACAAATCCTCATAGCATGGGAACTAGCAGAAAGTATCAACAACTGGGGTCTCATCTTATGAAAAAGCTTCTGTACTACAAAATAAACCATCAATAGAACTAAGAGACAACCTACAATGTGGGAAAAATTTTTACCAGATGCTCCTCAGACAAAAAATCTTATCTAGAATATATAAAGAACTCAAAACAATCAGCCCCTCCCCAAATATAAAGATGCAATTCACAACTGGGCATATGAAATGAACAGATATTTCTCAAAGAAGTAAAAGCAGCAAGTAAATATATGAAAAAATGTTCCACATCACTGGTTATTCAAGAGATGCAGATGAAAACAACACTGAATTACTACCTCACCCCACGAAGAATGGCTGCTATCAAGAAATCAATCAATAACAAATGTTGGCAGGGTTGTGGGGTGAAAGAAACCCTTCTCCATTGTTGGTGGGAGTGCACACTGGTGCAACCACTATGGAAATCAATATGGAGATACCTCAAAGAGCTGGGCTTAGAGGTTCCATTTGACCCTGCCATCCCTCTCCTGGATATCTTTCCAAAAGAATTAAAAGAATCATACCCCAGTGATATATGCACACAAATGTTTATAGTGGCACAGTTTGTAATAGCTACAACTTGGAAACAGCCCATTTGCCCATCAGTTGCAGACTGGATAAAGAAGATGTGGTTTTTCTATAAAATGGAATACTACTCAGCCATAAAGAATGAGAGATTAGATTCATTCATAGGAAAATGTATACATATTGAGGATATACTCCTAAGTGAAATAAATAAGTCACACATGTATAAATACCGAATAGTTTCTCTGGTGTGAAATACTACAATAGTACATAAGATCCTAATGATATAATTGACCAGGTGAAATAGGAAGAACAGGGCTAAAGGTGTAGGGAAAATGGGAAGGGTAGGGGAAAGGTAATAAGGGAAAAGAAAAAATATGAAAAAATGGAAACAAAATGTTTGTTAATGGGGAGGGGAGGAGGAGTTGAAGGGAGGGCATGGACAAGGGGAAAAAAATGAGTACCAAGACCTGTCATGTAAAGGTACAAGATCCCAATAATGAATGTAATTATACTGTATACCTTAAATGTACAAATAAGCTCAATTAATAAAAAAATGAATACATGGTTCCATCTGGTTATGCCACCAAAGAACTAAACTTTAATAAAATATTGTAAGACTCAAAGTCTCACTTCCACTCCATGGAACATGAACAGCCAAAAAGGCCTCCATGATGATAGGTCCTCAAATCCAGCGAGGCTCCGGGAGCTGGACAGAGGAAAGAGAGTCACCCAGTAAGGAACACACCAGGCTAGATGGTAAATAGACCTTTATTAGTCTGGCCAGACAGCACTCTCAGAACCAAGTAGCTGGCTCACTTTATAGGGGGGTTAAAAGGGGGGTTATAATTCTAACTTTGTAGGCAGGGAACAAAGGTCTGCTGATTTGAGCTGGTGGTCAGCAGTCACGTACTCGGCAGTCACACATTGATGATTAACAGATACCTGTAGGATGGTTCAAAAGCCACCAAAACATTTAAGATGAGCAAACAGTTCCACAATTAACTTGGGGTCTCTATGTATCTCATATTATAGAATCACTAACTTACACATTAATCAGGATCCAGATGTCAAACAGTACAAGATTGCCTTACATTCCTAAGCCAGGGTTTGAACAAAGGTCAGGGCTATGGCTACAATGGGAGAGGGTTAGAGCACTGTCTCCTATGCCCTTTGTCATTTAGTATGGGCTTGGAATTCAGGTATTACAATATAAGCAAAAATACTAGTTAATAAAAGCCTCTATCACTCTGAAAATGTGCTGCAGAAGGCTCTAGAAGGAAAGAAAGCCATCACTTGTTGTGGTTGCATCAGACATTGCACTACTTTCGACTGCCGTATTGCAAAACCCAATTATAGGCACTCTATTGTCATGTTATGTTGCTCTGAGATATTATTGTTATTATCAAAGTGACCTCTGTCCTGTTTTTCATAGTGCTCCAGTGCCTGGCAGAGCAACTCCATTCACGAAGCATTTGATTTACCCTTTTTTTGGAAGTTCACAGTGTATTAGTAAAGGACAGTCACTGACGTGTCCCCAGCACCTGGGACAGTGACAGTGCCCAGCTCTTGGTGCAGATTTTTAAATGTTGATTAAACAGAATATTGGGAAACATGTTGAGGGGCCATTTGTTTTCCTATCATGATCTTCTGGCTATATGTTCTGACGATCATTCTGTCAACAAATTAATTAATTCAACAAATATTCATGGAGAGCCTATTTCATGCCAGTCTGAGCCTCTGGGGCCACAATAGTGAGCCAGGCAGGCAACCAGCCTTATTAAAGGCACTGTGAGGGAGCTATGGTCTCCACCCTTGAGCTGCTTATAATAGGGTGAGGGAACAGAACAGATCGGAAGCAATTAGAAAACAATTAAGTGTTAAATTATATGCCTCTGCCTAGCCCAAGGGATTCTCAGAGGGAGGAGCAGCTAATGTAGTCATTGCTGTTTTCATGGAAGAGGTAATCTTTGGCTGGAGGGATGCTGGGGATTTGGAAAAGCAGAGCAGAGTTGTTAGAGTAGAGCGATCCTGCAGAGACAGTGGTTCAGCTGCCCAGAACCACTCAAGGAAAACTAAAGCCTTAAATGCCAGTTACTCTTTGAACCAGAATTGCTCTCAGGTAAAAACCTTGAAATACTCCAGTGACTTAGAAGAGTTTGAATTGGACTGGAGATAATATTTAATTGCTGCCAAAGGTTAATTTTTCTTCTCCAACATACTAACACATGAACCTATGATTATTTCCTGTGGGGCACTGTCTTGGGAGAGAAGCTGGCCCAGAGGGACTACAGAAGGTTCTCCCGGGGATCTTTTCTTCCTGGCCCACCTCCAGGGGGTAAGCCTAGAGATGGAGTGGAATCCAGAAATTTGAGTGTTTTTTAGGCTTCCCGGGTGATTCTGTTTACTACATCAGTGGGGAAGGTATTTTCTCAGATTTATTTCAGACATTTCTTTCTGAGATTAGGATAAAAATTGTAGGCAAACAGGAAACAAGGAAGTAAGTATGGCTTAGATCTATAAATTCCCAGAACAGGCAACCTGGGAATTTATAGGAGAAAAATATCAATCTAACAAATTCTACTTCCTGGACCTTATAAAAGAGTCAAAATATTCAAGATTTGCCCAAATGAATTAAAATCTGCCTTTACAGTATAGACACAACCTGGTGAATGAAAATGAGAGAAGAGATTTTCTTCTTATTTAAAGTAATAGAAAGACAAAGCTCTTAGTGAATTGGATTTAAACTTGATAAATGTACTATCCTCCCTCTTTGGCTGGGTCACTTTGTATGTCCAATTCCAGAAATAAAATGTTCATTTGTTTACAAGATGTTCTCCTCATAAAAATCAGGAAGAAGATATTTCTTTGAGCACATATGCTGCTTACAGAATGACGTTATATCTGTCACCATTAAGAGGGTTGAGAAGATGATGTTGGACCTGTGTGTGCCAAGTTTTATTTCTCAGTTCCCTCCTGTATTTAATAGGCAACACTTACTAATGTTTCAAGACCTTTTACTCTTCTTAGATGTGCCTAAAGAATCTCTGGTTCTGTTTTCTTTGACATGGCTAATTTATACTCTGCTAGGGATTGGTTCACACTTTTCTGTTTTTTTGCTGGGTGTTCAGTTCCTATCACTGCCAATGGAAGTTATATGCCCAGATTGAAGGCTTAAAATATGCCTGCAAAATTTTTCTTGAGTAACACACATAGACACATACACCGCATGTGTGCATTTAGACATACCACACACGTACATACATGTATACACACATAGGTGCTGTACATGTACAACATTGTGCACACAGATACTTATCTATGAACATGCATGCTTATATGCATGCATTTCTGTGTGTGCATACAGCACACACATGTACACATATATAAATGCTCTTCATACACATTTGCTCTTCCTCTTTTCACTGTGATCTTGACTGTTTAATCTAGGATACCAAGGTTCAGTTTATTTGTAAGGTCTAAAACCTGACTAAGGGTCCCACGACGTGACCACAGTGTGTGGAAATTAACAGTTTTCCCCATTTTTCAAGCAATATTGTCTTCAGGGGTCTTAATGGCTCAGAGGACAGACTTAGTCTGCAGGCCTACCAGATGTACTTCATTACTTGTTCAGGATTAGTTCTAAATCATCTGGAGCAAGTCTCAATGTATTCACTGGTCTCTGCTTGGAGCAGGTTATCACTCAGTGGCACCTAATTCTCTCCTGAAATTTGTACCTAAAGCGTTGAACAAATAACCAGCCCAATAATTATCAGAGAGTTCTAGTAACACTGAAGAGGAGGCATTGTAAGTGTGTGCACCAGAAACCTCAGCCACCAAACTCCACATAATTATTGCCACGATGTCATTTCATTGCAATTTCAGTATTCAGTTCATTGACAACCTTAGGATTCAAGATTTACATCCATGAAAACTGATATGTGTTCAAGGTAAAGCATGCACATCAGTGCTAATTATATCTACAGTCATGTCACATTAGTCATAATCCTATAGGAAAACAAACACTGAACTAATCATTAAACTGATGAGCTATTCATTCCAGACCCTGTCTTTCTTTTGTATGTGCCTTAGAGGATTCAGGGCATTCTTTTGTTAGAATCCTTTGTGGCATCAAATATTCTTTTCTCCCCCTCTCCAGCAGCCTATTTTAGATCTTTCTGATGAATTGGCAGAGACATCAAAGGTCCTTTCTGTAGGCAACTCAGTGAATTCACTCACTCACCAGCATACATTGTACACACATGTTGTGCCAGGCACCATGCATGTGGCTGAGGGTTCCTGGTGGCAAAACACACTGTCCCTTGGTCACAAGATGAGGACAGGACTAGAGGGGCCTACAAGGGGCTAGATTAATGACATCAACAAATATATAATCACAGCTAGGCTGAGCATTAGTACAGAAAGAGCTGCTCCCTAAGACCAGGTGACTGGCCAGGCACAGGGTCAGAGAAGGTGTGGCTGAGACACGTCTGTCCTGGACTCAGTGGAGAAGGCTGAGTGAGAACAAGGAAGCCACAGGAAGTAGCAGGTACCAAGAGCTGGTGGGTGGGGATCCAGCCCTATTATGTGCTGTGCAAAGGGGTGGCCAGAGTTCAGCAACTGGGAGAGGCACAGAAAGGGACCTGACCTGACAGGGGATGCGAACTCCTTCCACAACCCAATCTGTATCCAAAAGAGACTTAGACCCATTCAAAAGTTGCAGGGAGGTGTGATGCATCAGATTTACACGTGGAAAATTTGTTTCAGTGGTAATGTGGAGCCTAAATCAGAAAGGGGCAGATGCAGAGAAGAATGGGGAGATGAGACAGGGAGCTTATGGAGGTGAGGAGACTGTGTGGGAGTCCAGGACAGCAGGTGATGGGGCACCTGTAATAAGGGGAAAGACAAAGAAAATATCCCAGAAGATAAAGGCACTGGAATTGGAGAGGTTTCTGGAAATGAGGAGAGGCATGTCAGTAAGAAAGGCGACAGTTCTGAATTGTCTAAGTTGATGATCTGACCATGGAGATACTTAGCAGAAGCAAACCAGAATTGAGGGGGGGAGTAGCAGTGAGATACTCGAGTCATCACGTTGAGCTGCCCTTTGGGGATGTGTGGAGGGGAACCTGGGCTGCAGATACATCGACATCATAGATGAGCAAACTCAGGGGAGAACAGACAGATTTGAGGTTTCTGGAAAATGATTCTGAAATGTGGTGTTGGTATGAATCATGGAGCTTCAGATGGAGCTCCTAAATGAAATGTCTATCCAAACTCATTTGTCATTCTGTGCAACCCATCTGTGACCATAATAACTGAATGAAAGGGTCATTGTCCTACGAATGGGAAATCCATAAAAATAAAACTTAGGCACACCACCTATTATTATTAACTGAATTCCCATATTTTAAAGTCTTTCATCACAAGGTTTAAGTCAAATACCATTCGTTCCATGGGCCCAAGGCTGCATTTCTTTCTGGATCATTCAAAGAGATGAAGCTGATGTGAGCTAAAAAAGAAGTCTTGATTTCTGATGTGATCAGGATGAAATGAGCCCCAGAAGTTTTATTTTCATGACTCATCATACAAAATCAAAGTCACATGCTGTACTCTCTCTCTTCATTTATCTGACTTACTAATTTTATTAACCCCTATCAGGCAGGTTCATAGTATATTTGATCTTAGGGCAAATATTTTGATTTTTATTTATCAGCCCAGAGAAGATGTTGATAGGGGTGCAGTGCAATTATCAGTCCATTCACTTATCAGCTCCTTTGTCCTAGTTGACAGATGAAAATTCAGATTTTGAACACTATTGAAAAACACTTCTTCCTTCCTCTCACTCTTCCCAGAGACAGGCCCAAAGCTTAGTTTCTTATAATTAAATCACTATGTAATATTCTGCTTATTTTGATATTCTGATTATTTTTAGATTGCCTTTAACTAGTAAAGTAGCATTTGGAAGACTGGTCCAGCGCGGCACACCTCAAGCTAAGAGAAGAAAAGATATTTAGAAAAGACCACTGCAAGACAGACATTTCTGGCAGATGTGGGGAGTATAACACTGTGCACAGAAAGTGGCAGAGCCTAAAATATTCACCACTGTGTCATGTATTTGGAGTTCTAGAAGTTGGTCCCCTAGAGACTGTACTTTTAAAGACTTCCCCAGCAATCCGGTTACCATACATATTATTATTACCTGTGGTCCTCCAGAAATGCCTTCAGCTTCTTTAATGTCCCGTGCTCCCTCATCTGTCTTCAGGTCCTTGGCACTGTTCTTATCCAAGACCCTCTTTTCCTCTGTCATCCCACTTGATGCATCTAAATCTTTCTCTTCAGGAGTTAGATTAGCTGTCACTTCTTCCAGAAAACCCCTCCTGACCTTTCTTCCTCCTCAAAGCCTCTCCCCTATGTTTTTTCCCCAGCACCCTCCACTCCACCCTCCTAACATCTAGACTCCATTATAAATAATTACTGAATGTCTCCCTCTCTATACAGAAGCTCTAGATTTGCCCACAAAGGACTGTGCAAACATCATCTTCACTGTCATATGCCCCTGACCTAGTGCTATTTGTGCAACAAATGAGAGGAAGAACCAAATAGCTGAGAAACCCTGCCAGGTTCATGTCCTCATCCTCAGACTCCCTACAGGAGAGGAAAATCCAGCTGGACCAACAGAAACAAGGCCAGAAATCAGAGCCATTCTAGAAGCATGAGAGGAAGGACACTGTCTGTCCAAGAGTTCTTTGGAGCTAAACATGGAATTCAGCTACTGTCAGACTGTTTCCTGTTGTATGCAGACACTTCAGCTCTTTTGAATCTGTTTAGCCATCTGTCTTAGTTTGTTTTGTGTTGCTACAGTAAGATTCCTGAGGATGGGTACTTCTTAAAGAAAAGAGTTTATTTTGGTTCATGGTTTTAGAGGTGGAAAAGTTCAAGAGCCTGGTGCTACCATGTGTTCAGCTTCTGGTGAGGGCCTTGCACTGCCTCATTTCACAACAGAGAAACAGAAGGGAGGCAAGCAGGTGCAGAAAGAAGCTGAGGAAGCTGAACCCATATTAGGATGATTCACTCTCCTGATAACTAATCCAGTCCTGAGAGAGAGAGAAAAGCATCAACCCCTTCCTGTGGTCGGGTTCCTCGTGACCTCAAATGCCTCTTACAGGCCCATGCCCGTCAGCACCGTTACAAAAAACTCCACATGAGTTTTGATGGGGCTAAACCACATCCAAATGGTAGCAATGTCTATAAAACCAGGATATCTATTGCCAGGATAAAATGAGACATGTTTTAAGAAAAACCCTTAAAGGAGCCCTTGACTCTCCAAGTGCAAGGAGCTTTCAGCATAGGACATCAGATGCTGTTTGCCAGTCAGATGGAAATGGTGCAACCCTGGGAGAGGGAAATTTGGTAGCATCTAGCAAAATCACACACACATTTGCCCTTCAAAGCAGCAATCCCACTTCTAGGAATTCAGTCCAAAGATAAACTGCCAAAAATTCAAGAAGGAATATGAAAAGACAAATGTGTGTGACTATTTTTAAAATTCTAAATTTTTTCAAAAAGCAATCCCTAAAATCAAAACAAAGTTGAAACAAATTTAACTCTATAACTTCTAGTTTGCATAGCATACAGATGAAACTATGCCAGGTAACATTTTGCTCTTTTGAGACAAGGATTCACTATGTGTCTCGGGCTGCCCTTCAACTCACTATGTAGTATAGACTGGCCTCAAATTCATGGTTATGTTACTGCCTCAGCCTCCCCAGTGCTGGAATTACAGGTACACCACAACCCCCTGCTATACTATGAAACTTTGAGACACAATTATATGACTGTCTATCTCTTGTGGGATATACCTTGAGTAGGGGAGGATGGCAACTGAATTGTTCTCAGTAAACACGATGATGGTAATAGTGGTTTGCCTTTGTATTATGGGATAAAGCAATTTCAACATGGAAAAATTGAAAAATGGCTGTAAACCCAATGTGATTAAGTAAAAACCCCATAGTTGTAAATTGAATGTATGAGTAGAAACTAATGGTATTTTATTTTAAACAAACAAAGTGTATTTTAATTCCTACCTCTGATCATAGAAAAGACAACTAAATTCCTTAGTGGTCAGCAAGTACATTCTCTTACTAAAAAGAATCTGAGTTCCTTGAAGAAGGGGCTGGTACCAGCTCTGGGGAACAATCTCCATAAGGTTAGCCTGGGGTGAATGTGGTGGTACTCTCCTGTAATTCCAGCTCTTGAAAGGCTGAGGCAGAAGAATCTCAAATTCAAGGCCAGCATGAGCTACAGAACAAGTTCATGGACAATCTGGACTACATGGTGAGACCTTGTCTCAAAAAAATAAATAAATAAAATAAAAAGATTAGCCTGGACTCTCTTGTCACATAAAGAAACAATGAAATAATAAAGTCATGTAAGATATCAATTGAAAAAATTCCCCATTTCAGAGAAGGACAGTTTGAGCACCAAAAAGGAGATTATATGCAACAGATTAAAACATATATAATAGCCTTTCATATTAAAAATATGTTTTCATATTAAAAATAAGTTTGTGTTCTTCCACCCAGAGCTGCCATCCTCCAGTGTCCAGAAGGTAAACTGGGCTCCGATCCACCAGGGGATGGAGAGCCGTGCACCTTCTCCTGCCCGGAGCCGCTGTCCCCTTGATCCCGGAGGGTGGCCTGGGCCTCGATCCACCGTGGGAGGGAGAGCTGTGCCTTCTCCCACCCAGAGCTGCCATCCTCCAGCGCCAGGAGCTACCATCACTCCAGCATCAGGAAGGTAGCTGCGTGGGTGCCCCTGAACCCCATAACTCCCCTTACTCCCCCCCCCACCCCATGCACACTCTCAGACCTCCTGATTGTGCCAGTCTTTGGACCCACTCTGAAGAGGCAAAGGTGGTCATAAAGGGTATTTTTCTGAGTTCCCAACTTTGAACAGCTTTAAAGAAAGGCCATGGGAAACCTGTAGTAGAACGGTGTGTAGTTCACCCATTCAGAAGGTTGGGGAACTCAATCTGGGCCTTGCAGCCTGAGGTCATTCTGCATCATGGGATTCAGCTATCACCTCTAACTGAGATCAGGGGTCTTGCATCCTCTCTCTGTCTGAGCCATTAAATGGTAAATATACTATATTGAAAAGTTTGTTCACTGCAGACATGTTTTGGACTGATTCTTGATTTCAATTTAATTCAAATGGTTTAAGGGTGATAGACTAGTGACTGCTACAAATGGTCAGTTTCCAAGTTGTGCTTGATCATATTGTGTTGCTGATTGTGTCAGTTGGGATAAAGGATTGTGGTTGATTTGATGAGCTTTTCTCTGATGTTAAGAAGATGAGAATGTCTGTGGGTAGTTAGAGACCCAGAAGCTAGGGCACAACTATATCAGGAAGATTGGGGTGATAATCCACAGATTAAACCAAGGACAGCCTGACAACAAAAATAAAAATGAGAAAACACTTAACCAAGACACAAAGACAGATTTCCAGTTCACCAATGGCAAATAGTAGGGCAAATGAAGATGAAAAGGCAAATAGTGAACCACCAGGACACCCTGAGCTCAAAGCACAGGAAGCAACAAAACAGATCAATCAGGCTCTTGAAAAATTCAAAACAAATAATTTCCCAAATAACCACAGAGATGATGAGCAAAATAAAAATCGTGATTCAAGACTCTAGAACAGAAACTGACAAAAAAATAGATGAGCTCAGGATCACGATAGAAGCCATGAAGGTCCAGCATAAGAAAGAAATGGAAACAATAAATGCCCAACATAGGAAAGAAATAGAATCCATAAAACAGATTCAAACAGATATCCAGGAGATTAAACACTCCATTGAAAGTGTACGCAACAGAATAAAAGAATATGAAGGTAGAATCTCAGATATAGAAGATAAGATTGCAGTCAGTGACCATGAAAAGAGAGGTCTCTTAAAAACAGTAGGGGATCATGAGAAATCTATCCAACAACTCCTAGATGATGCAAAGAAGAATAACATAAGACTGATAGGCATCCATGAAGTAGCAGGAGAAAATACAAATGAATTTAAAAAGCTGTTTGCAGAATTAATGACAGAAAACTTCCCAAACAGAGGGGAAGAATTTGACATTCAGATAACTGAGGCATATAGGACCCCAACTAGCTACAATCAAAAAAAAATCTACACCTAGACATATAATAATCAAGATCCCAGAAACCCAACAGAAGAACAAAATACTACAAGCAGTAAGAGAAAAGAAACAAATCACATGCAAAAGAAAGCCCATCAGAATCACAGAAGACTTTGCAACACAAACCCTTAGGGCAAGGAGAGCCTGGAATGAGATATTTCAAGTACTAAAAGAGAACAACCTCCAACCTAGACTGATGTATCCTGCAAAACTCTCTTTCAAAATGGATGGGGAAATAAAATACTTCCATGACAAAGAACACCTGATAAACTACATGACTACCAAACCAGTACTACAGGCAACTCTAAACAGCATCCTAGAAAAAGACAATGAAGGTAGCAACACCATAAGGCCCAACAGAGCAAATCAAATAGGCAAGGCAAGAAACTAAAAGGAGAAGGCAAAAAAGTAGAAAGAATCAACAAAAGGCCAATAACATGACAATAAGAAATCAGTACATATCAGTTATAACCAGCAATGTCAATGGCCTCAACTCACCAATCAAGAGAAATAAACTGGCAGAATGGAATAAGAAGCAAAATCCAACAATATGTTGCATACAAGAAACACACCTAGTGCAAAAAGAAGCCCACAGACTGAAAGTGAAAGGATGGAAAACAATTCTCCATGTGACAGGAGCCCAGAAAAAAGCAAGGGTAGCAATCTTATTTGCAGACAAAGCAAATTTCAAACCAAAACTGATTCTAGTATTATTGATGTACGATGGTACTGTATCATACCTCTGTGAATGTAAAATATCTTGTACCTGCTTTATGATACATAGTAGTGACCGTGCTTTATCAGAGCTATATTTAATGATATTATTCTAGAATGTTCTCTTTCTTTCCAGATGATGATTAAAATGCTAATAAAAGAAATGGTGCCATGTACCACACAACAGCAAAGGAACTTTGTTGTTTTCTGGACATTATTCTTTTCTTTTTTTTTTAATGCAATGTGCTGAATGTCTATAATTTTGTTCAGATGACTGCAGAACCTGGAAAAGCTGTTGCTGCTATTGATGCATAACATACTGCTGTTACTGGTCTTTTTATATAAATATATATATGTACACACACACACATATATATATAATTTGAATTTTTGGAAACTTTAACGATGCTGTCAACTTTCGAAAAAGTTATCCCAATTTACTTTGTTGAGGCGGCATTGTACAGAAATGGACAGCCATATTGGTCTAGAAATGTTAATTTTTTATTTTTATTTTTTATTTTTTTTCCATTTGTACAGGGGTAACGCACTGTATTAAATATGTAAGGTCGTATCTATGTGGGTTTGATTACAGAAACTTATAAAGTATTCTCTAAATAATGGAAAAAAAATAAGATAAGACTACAAGAGCAAGAAGCAATTTAAATATGTTAAGGGACCATTTTCATCTTCAGAATTAAGGATTATTTTAATCTTACATCATTGCCTTTTCTCTTTTATTTTCCTTTTAATTTTATTTTATGATTCCCTATTTTTAATGTTCATACAGAGATTTCTTTAACTGAAATACCAAATAGTTTCTCTGGTGTGAAAAACTATAATAGTACACAGGATCCTAATGAGATTAATAATGTGAAATAAGAAGTAAAGGGCTAAAGGTGTAGGGAAAGTGGGAAGGGTGGGGGAAAGGTAATAAGGGAGAGGAAAAAAATATGAGAAATTGAAAAAATGGAAATAAAGTGTTTGACAATGGGGACGGGAGGAGAGGGTGAAGGGAGGGCAGGGACAAGGGGAAAAAATGAGAATCAAGACCTATTATATAAAGGATCCCAATAATGAATGTAACTGTATTGTATACCTAGATTGTACCAATAAATTCAATAAAAGGAAAAAAATAAAATTAAAAAATAAGTTTGTTAAAAATAATAAACTCATTAGTCAAATTTGGAGGTTTTAAAGAACCAATCCAATATTTCGAAAAATTGGTAAATTAAGAAGTAGTTTTTCTTTCTATTCTATCTTTAGATAACTGAAAAGTTGGTGAGAGAATTTTTATAGAAGAGTACCATCTAATAATACAGAATGATAGACTATCACCATTCTGTAAACTTTGAGAAATGAATACATCTATACCAGCAATGATAAATTGGGATTTGAAATTAAAAGCAGAATACTACTTATATTAGCATTAAAAAATGAAATACTTAAAAAAATCTACAAGAAGTTCAAAATCTATAGTAAAACTCTAAAACTCTGATGAAGAACTCAGAGAACATCTAATAAAGGAGAGATATTTCATTTTCATTGATAAGATGACAATAATGAGACAAGAGATTAGGGCCTGGCAAAGCTGGCAGGGGAAGTAGGATGTGACCTGTTAATTACATGATCCCGGAACACATGCACAGAACAGTTCCCAAAGCCCTCACATGGACTTCTCAAGACAATTTGAGCAGAATTTATCCATATGAAGAAAAGTTCTTGTAGGTTTCCTCAAGATGTAGATGGCATAAAAGGACACAGATGACATGAAGAGCTAGCTATCAAGGCTTTCCTCACACTAGCCTGCCCAGCATCCTACAGGATGTACTTTTATCTTTTATCCTCTTTTACTCAGCCCAAGCTCACTCTGCAGCTCTAGTTTCTCCCTCACTCTTTTTACTTTTTTGAATAAACTTTGTCACCATTTTTTTTTTGCTTATTTCATTCAATTCTTTGCTCAAGATGAGAAGAAACTGGCATCCAACTCAAGAACATCAAGCACCACAAAACTGGTAACATTTATTTGGTGAGCTACTTTTAGAAAGAGCTATCTGGAAAAAAAGGCCATTAAGATATAATTTCTTCTTAACTTCATCTGTAAATTTAATTCAGTCCCAATTGAAATTCCAGCAAGTTATTTTGTGCATATAAAAAAATCTGTTTCTGGAATTTTTATGGAAAAGCAAATGGCCCAGAAAGAGCTGGCAAAATAGTGAAGACCATAGTGAGAAGATGGATACTACTTGACTTCACACTCACTATAAAGATAAGGTAATTAAGATAGTGTGGTATTGATGAGAGGACAAACAGATCAGAGGAAAAGAACAGAATAGATCCATACAAATATAGTTGATTAGCCAAGTGTGGTAGTGCACACCTGTGATCCCAGCACTCGGGAGCCTGAGGCAGGAGGATCACTGTGAGTTCAAGACCAGTGTGGGGTAAATAGTGAGTTCCAGGTCGGTCTCAACTACATAGTGAGACCCTGTCTCAAAAAACAAAAAAACAAACAAACAAATATAGTTGATTGAACTTTGACGATGAATAGAACAATGATCTAAACATAAATACAAAACTATTAAGCTCCTAGAAAATAGCACAGGCACTTTGGAAGATGGATGAACAGTTTTTAAAAAGCTAAACATATCTTCACATACAATCCAACAATTTTGCTCTTTAATATTTACCCACTGAGTTGAAAACTCATGTCCGCACAGAAATCTGCATATCAATATTTATAGTAGTTTTATTCATAGTTAACAAAAACTGGAACCAGTTAAGACATTCTTCATTAGGTGAAGAAGAACCATAGGGATAGTAAGAACTTTGTTAGTTGCCAGAGGTTTGGAGGCTCATAAAGGGAAAATCAGGTGGAGTCCAAGGGATTCTCAAGGCAGTGAAGCTCTTGTGTATGACGGTGAGTACCTGACACTGTGCATATGTCAAAACCCATAGAACTGTACGAAGCAGAGTGAATCCTAATGTAAACTATGGATTGTAGTTCATGAGACTATATCAGTATTGTTTCATTAGTTTCAACAAATGTACCATATTAGTGCAAGATTAATTACATAAGAAACTTCCAGTAGAGGGGGAACTCTTTCTGCTATTTGCCATTTTTGTTTTGTTTTGTTTTTTGTCAATCTAAAATTGCTCAATTAAAATTGTCTACTAATATTTTCTAAAAAACAATGAATCTAGGGAATAGTCATTGATGGCAGCTAGTATCACAAAAGTAAAGCAGCCATACATCATGGGCCTCCTAATGGGAGAATGGGGAAACACAGTACTACCTTGGAAGTAATCTTACAAACAACAACAACAACAAAATAAAAACCAGAATCTCATCCAGTGTTTATCTCTAACTTCCAATTGACAAGAAATACCATAGTATTGTAGAAAATACTGAAGACAAAACAAGTCCACCAAAAATACAGAGATGCAATCAGTAAAAGCCAGAATACAGGTAAGAATGTAGAGTAAACCACAAAATTTGTTTAATACCTATTTTACACAGGAAAAGAAAATAAAAAAGAAAGAGATGGAAAGAAAACCCATAGATCAGAGACAGAAAGCATATTAGGCAGTTGTGACATGGGTCTTACTTATATTCTGATTCAAACAAACTAAAGATGAAGAAAGCCCTAACTATATAATAATAAACATTTGTGAGACCATGAGAACAGTGAATACTAATTCAATATATGATTATATTAGGGAATGGTTATATTTTTAGATGTGATAATGATATTGTGGCTTATGTTAAATTAGAGTCCTTTTTAGTGGTACATATTAAATTTGAATATGGGTAAAATAATTTGTTGATTAGGGTTTGCTTCAAAGAATCCAGAGGGAGTGGGGAGGGACAGAGAAAAAAATTGAAAGCAGATTAGCTATGAGTTGGTTTTTCTTGGAAAAACAAAATTGGAAGAAGATTGGCTATGATTTGGCTTTTGTTGGAACTCCATGATGGGGAGAGGTTTTTTGTTTTGTTTTGTTTTTTTTCACTAATTTAGTAGTGGGAAAATTAGTCAGTAGGCCAAATCTAGCCTTCACTGGGTTTTGCATAGCTTGTGAGCCAAGAAGAATTTTTATACTTTTAATGCCAAAAAATCAAAAGAATATTATACAATATGTAAAAAATTACATAAAATTTAAAGTTAGTGGGCATAAAGTTTTATTAGCACATTTTCCTGTTTGTTCAGTTAAGTATTTTCTGTAGATAGGTGTGTGCAGAGATGAATAGCTGAGGCAGAGATCCTACAGCCTGAAAAATCTTAAATACTAACTAGCCATCTACAGAGAAATATTCCAATTCCTGCACAATTGTCTTTTAATAGAAATGTCCTGGACCTATCATAGTCCCAAAGAACACACCTGAAAATATTGTGAAGTCAGAAATGGGTTTAGTCGGTCCAGCCTACTTTTTGGTGGTTTTTCCTCATTCATCACAGGGCTGCCTGAAAGATGCAGTCTCTGCAGCTGCTCACATCATAAAAGAGGACTGACTGCCTGACACTCACCTAGGAGATATCTAACTTCAAAATTCCAAGTGCAATTTCCACTGAATGCATCACTTTTGAAGCATAATAGGGTCAAAATTCAAGGCTGGATTTCTCAACACAAATCCTCAAATCAAAGGGAGCTTAAAGTAAGGTATTTTAAGCCCTAAAGGAGAACAACCTCCAAGCCGTGTTGATTTACAACACAAAACTATCTTTCAGAATTAATGGAGAAATAAGGTACTTCCATCACACACACATACACACACACACACACACACACACACACACACACCTCAAAGAAATTGATAACCATTTAACCAAAACTCCAAAATGTTCTGAAGGACATTCTAGAAAGAGAAAACAAGGGCTACCACTCCATGAATCCCAACAGAATGAATCCACTGGGCAAGGCAAGTAATTAAACATAAGCAGGGGAAACAAGGGAACCAACAACAGATACCATGACATGACAAGGATTGCCATGTCAGTTATAACCATCAATGTAAATGGTCTCAATTCACCAGTCAAAGGAAGCAGACTGGCAGAATGGATCAAGAAGCATGATCTGACAATATGCTGCATCCAAGAAACACATTTAATTCGAAAAGAAATACCAACACACCCAACTATATAAAACCTAAATTATCAAACATAAAAAAATCAAATAAGCATTAATACAATTGTAAAGGGAGATCTCAATACCCCACTGTCCTACTAGGTCCATTTGTTCAAAAGTTTGTAGACAGATCAACTAGACAAAAAAAGAAAAAAGCAACAAACAAATATCATAACTGAAACAAACTTTTGAATAAATGGGCCTAGTAGATGTCTACAGAATGTTCCATTCCAAAACATCAGAATACACATTCTTCTCAGATGCACATGGGACATTCTCCAAAACAGACCACATATTAGCCCATAGAACATGCTTAAGTAAATGCAAAGGAATTGAAATTATCCTGTGCATATTATCAAACCATAGTGCAATGAAATTGGAAATAAATGGCAAAAGAAGCTACAAAAGCTTCATAAACACACTGAAAGTAAATAATGCCTTTCTGAATAATCAATGAGTCACAGATGAAATTAAAGAAAAAATTGGACAGTTTCTACAATTACAAGATAATGCCAATACAATATACTGGAATTTATGAGACATAACGAAAGTAGACCAAGCAGGGAATTTATAGCTGTGATTTCCCATGCCAGGAAAACAGAGTGAGCACAAATAACCTAATATTCAACCTCAAGCTTCTAGAAAAGGAGAGAAAGTCAAGACCAAAACTTGTACAAGGCAGGAAATTATAAAGATCAGAGGCAGAAATTAATATAATTTAGACTAACAAAATATACAAAGTCAATGAATCAAATAATTTCTTCTTTAAATGATTAAATAAAATTGATGAACCCTTTTTTAACCTTATGAGAAAAAAGAAAGAAAATACTCAAATCCATAAAATTAGGAATAAAAAGGGTGAAATCACAACAGATCCTGCAGAAATCCAGACCATCAATAACTATTTTGAGAACCTACACTCTAATAAGACAGAAAACAGAAGAAATAGATTCCTAGATACATGTGAATTACCAAAGCAGAATAAAAAAGACATAAGGATTTTAAATAATTCAATATCAGTCAATGAAATTAAAGATGTAATTAAGAACTTACCAACAAGGAAAAGCCCAAGTCCTGAGAGATTCACTGCTGAATATTACAAGAAATTTAGAGAAGACATAATGCCACTATTTGTCAAACTCTTTAATCAATATAAAAGGAAGCAGTACTCCAAAACTCATTCCTGGAAACAAGTATTACCCCGATACCCAAACCAGAGAAATATCCAACCAAAAAAAGAGAGCTACAGGTCAATCTCCCTATGAACATAGAGAGAAAAATGCTTAGTAAGACAGTGGCAAACAGAACGCAGCAAATCATCAAGAAGATTATACATCATGACCAAGCAGGATTCATCCCAGGGATGTTGGGAAGGTTCAACATACACAAATCAATAAATGTAATAAACCCCATAAACAGAGGCAAGGGAAAAACCATATGATCACAATAGTTGCAGAAAAAGTGTTTGACAAAGTCCAACACCTTCATGATAAACACACACACACAAACACACACACACACACACACACATACATGCACACACAAAATTAGAATAGATGGTCTTCTTCTCAATCTGCTAAAGGCCATCTATGAGAAATCAACAGTCAACACCATACTAAGTGGACAAAAACTGAAAGCTTTCACTCTAAAATCAGGAACAAAACAAGAATGTGCACTCTTATGACCACTCTTATTTAATACAGTTCTGGAAACATTAGCCAGAGCAATTAGACAAGAGGAAGAAAGAAAAGAAATAAAGATAGAAAAGGGAAAAATTAAATTATCACTACTTACAAATAACATGATACTTTACATAGAAGACTACAAAAACTTCCCCAAAAGATTTCTAGATTTAATAACCAAATTCAGTAGGCTGGATACAAAGTCAACCCTAAAAATCAATAGCATTCCTTTGCAGTTATAACAAACTCACTGAGAAATTACAGAAACAACCCTTCCCAATAACTTATAAAATGAAATACCTAAAAATAAATCTAACAAAGGAAGTAAAATAACTTTATGTTGAAAACTATAGTGTTCTGAAAAAGGAGATTGAAGAAGATATCAGAAAATAGAAAGATATCCCCTGTTATTGGGTAGGAAGAACCAATATAGTGAAAATGGCTATACTTCCATACTTCCAAAATTGTTATACAGATTGAATGCAATCTTGACCAAAATTCCAATAGCACATCTCACAAAATTAAAGAAAACAATCCTAAAATTTATTTAGAAACAGAAAAGAACTAGAATAGCAAAAGCAATTCTGGGAAATGATGGCAAAGCAAGAGGCAACATAATCCCTGCCTCTAAATCATACTATAAAGCTACTGTGGTAGAAACAGCATTGTACTGGCAAAAACAAACAAACAAACAAAAAACTCAAAGAATCAATGGAACAGATTAGATGTAGAAACAACTCCAAACACACTCAGCTACTTTATCTTTGGCAAAGGGCCCAAACAACTTGACTGGAAGAAAGATAAATGGTGCCAGAAAAACTGACTTTCCATATGTAGAAGATTAAAAGTAGACCCAAATTTTTCACCATGCACTAAACTAATATTGAAATGGATCAAAGATCTACATATTTAAACAAAAATACTAAATCCTCTGGAAAATGAAATTGGTAGAACTCTTGAAGACATTGGTGTAGGCAAAAACTTTATTATCACACAAGAAATATCACTAAGAATCAACAACTGGGATTGCATCTTTAGAAAAGCTTTTGCACAGCAAAAGAAAACACCGAAAGAGTGAAAAGACAATCCACAGAATGGGAAAAAAAATTTTTTCAGCTGTTCCCCCCAATTTAAAGACCAAATCCAAAACTGGGCATCTGAAATGAATAGACACTTCTCAGATGAAGAAGTAGAAACAGCAAATAAATATATTAAAAATGTTCAACATCATTGTTCATTTGAGAGATACAAATTAAAATAATATCAAGATTCTACCTCACTCCAGAAAGAATTGCTGCTATCAGTTGATGCTGTGGGGAAAAGGAACCCTTCTCCTCTGCTGGTGGGGGTGTAGACTGGTGCAACCGCTATAGAAATCAGTATGGAGATGCCTCAAAAAGATAAAACTAGAGGTTCCATTTAACCCAGACATTCTCCTTCTTGATACATTCCCAAAAGAATTAAAAGAATCCCACTACAGTGATAAATGCACACACAGTTTGTAATGAAACTTGGAATAATAAATCTTGGAAACAGCCCCAAATGCCCATCAACTGATGGATAAAGAAGATGGGGGGTGTACAATAGAGTACTACTCTGCCATAAAAAAGGATAAATGAGACATTTCTAGCTAAATTGATGCACCTTGAGACCATACTCTTAAGTGAAATAAATCAGACACACATGCTTAAATACTTCATTTTTTCTCTATATGAGAAACCAAAAGTGTAAATAAGGATCAAAATGTGTAACAGGTGTTGAAAATAGGAAGAAAAATGTTAAAATGGGGAGGAGAACAAGGAAGAAGAGGAGGGGAAAAGGAAAGAACAAGAAAAAAAGGAATAGAAGGAAAAATGAAAGCAAATCTTTTGCAAATAAGGAAGGGAAGAGGAGTTGAAGGGGAAGGAGGAGAATAGAAAAAAAAACAGAAAAAGCAATATCATGTACAGGTACAAATTCTCTATGATGAATGTTATCATAATGTGTATATAAATATACCAATAAAATTTTAAAAGTCATAGGCTGAACCATTTTACTCACTTTCTTGCCTTACATGAGACAAGATCCAACACCACATCCTAAAGGAGGAGAGGCTTATTTTGACTCCCAGTTATGGTTCCTGGTTGGCTGGCAGTATGGAAGGGACTGGCAGGGGAGGGCTACTCACATCATGGGAGCCAGGAAGCAGACAAAAGGGAAGAGCCAGCTGTGGGTGGGAGAGATGTGAGCTCCAGATCAGGCCTCCAGTTCCCTGACTCCAACTGGTCCTATCTTTAGAAATCACCATAGGTGACTAATCCACTGACAAGTGTAACTCACTGGTAATCCAGTCACCTTCCAAACACACGAGGCTTCCGGGGGACATCCCAGGTCTAATCTATAACAGGGAGTGCCAATCCGTATTTGATATTTCCACAACAAAGAGTTATTTTAAATCCCTGCATTGCTATTTGTCTAAAGCACCCAAACATCAATTAATCTTTGAGTGGGACATGCAGCCCACCAACAATGATATTTTTCCTGAATTTTCCTATGCACAAGAGAAAAATATTGCTTGTCCATGTACCCCATCTCAAAGCATTTCCTACTTTAGCTACTCGGGCTGTCCACACCCACACCTCATCCGGCCTCCTGAACTCCCCCTGCTTTCGAACTCAGAAGGTATCTACTACATTGCAAAATAATATTTTTCACTAAATTAATCTTGACCTTAAGTCCAAGGTTGAAACTGCAGCATTAGCACATATATGGCTTGGCAGCCCAGGCTAGATTCTCATATTAAATTCTCCACCTCAAGCTATTTTTTGATGATCTGCACCCAAACTCATACTCAAGCAAATGAAACTGTATATTGAAGCTACAAACATTTTAGGTGACCCATGACAGCTGTACACACAGAGATTGGTGGGACTTTCTCGTGAAAGCCTGCCAACTCAGACCTACGACTTGCGATTCTGAATTCTTCCTTTACAGGCGCTCTCAAAGTCGGGGTCACCTGCTGCGGATTTCTGCTGAAGTCAGGCGGACTGTGCAAATGACGGACTAAGAAATGGTGCCTCCGCATGAGCCTGGGCAGCGGCGATGTGGCAGCCAGCTCTGCAAATCCTGATCCTGTCATTTCTCATGACAAGTTCAGTCCCTCAGGATGGGTCTCTGGGAAGTTAATTAGGTGCAGAAGAAAAACGATGTGCCTTCAGAAAAGACCCACTGAAAAGTCTGCTGCCCCGCTGCACTGTGGCCTGTGAAACAGCTAAAGCTTCAGGCTATTGTGAGTGCTCCTCAGGGCAGGGTGCGGCTGCTGCCAGCTGGTGTCTCAGGGCAGTCCTGGTCGTGCCACAGTGTCCCCTCTGTCACCCTCTGGCAGGGCTTGTTACCTGGCAACACGCCTGAGGCAAGGTTTCTTGGCCACCCATTGTCTAGGGATTTCTGGTTGTTTTTCTATGAAAGTTGCTTCCCACTGCTGCTGGCTCCAACCTGGGCTTGAGAGGATGCTGCTGCGTGTGTGTGTGTGTGTGTGTGTGTGTCCCTTCAGACACAGAAGCACTGGGTGTGAAGGTCCCTGGCAGACACTCACGGACTTGGCTCTCTGGGAAATGAGAACGGAAAAGGCCAGCAGTAACGTCAAGGTTCAGTCTCCCTGCCAGCCCGCCTCCTGTCTGCAGGGCCAGGAAGCTGTGTTCTGTGCCTGGGGCTGGCCTCTTTCGTGTGGTGCTAGAGAAAATGAAACTGGGCTCTGCTCCCACCAAGAAGATTCCACCCACTCTGGGCAAGGCTGGAAAGACCTGTCTGTAAACTTTCCAGGGCGACTGGGGGAGGGTACGAGTGGGCCTTGGGAACAGAGAGACCGGAAAGAAAGTGAAGGAATGATATTGGAACAAGAGGAGTCCACATTCTCACCCCAGCCCTGGCCCTGCGTGATGTAGCCTCTGCCTTTCTCCTGGCCTCAAGTCGCGCCCTTTCGCTTACCCCTTCGGCCTCTCACCAAGGTCTTTCTGACAGCCTGTGGCCTTTGCACCTGCCTGAAACACTGTTGCTCCCCTCTTCTGCTCTCACTCCCTCTCCCGGCCAGACCTCCACCCTGCCAGTGAGGCAGCTCACCCCTTCTCTTCCCTGGGCCCTCAGAGCGGGTTCACTGCCCCTGCTCCCACTAAAACCACAGCCCTTCCCTTTGCTGTGTCAGTCCTTTGTCTGACTCCTTCACATTTCCAGATCCAACTTGCAACTGTTGCATGTATTGTTTCATTGATTCATTTTTTTCCTCTATGTCCCACACTATTTTATCATTTCCTTCAGCACATGCACTGAGTGTAACTTACTTTCTGCAGTATCCCAAGCCTCTAGCACACAGCCTAGCACATAGTAGGTGCTCACTAAACACCGAATGAATGAATAATTGATTCGAGGGTTGTTGTGTTAAATTTTCTTATTATCAGTCCCAGTCCCTTCTGAGGATTAGCTAAGTGATGTTCTCAAGGGTTGGTTGTTCAAAATATGCATTTTTCAAGAAGCTTCATTTCTCTATCTTTTTGTTCTGTCTTGGGTCATTTTGCTGTTCATTCACAGCTCTTATCATAGAGTGGGCAGAAGTCGTTTGACTCTTGTTACCTGATCCCAAACAAGACTTGATCTGCCCAGGGTTCTAATCACTGGCTGAGCCATCATCTGCAATTATCTATGAGATTTCTGTCCATAGAAGCAAGCAGCTGTGATGGTCAGAATACACTGACAGCTGGAGCAAGTGACCCCTAAATTGCAAAAGTGTAAATTAGTCCAGTAACTTTATTTCTGACTCCTGCCATGACCAGCATGACGGTTCCAGGTCATGAATTCTCCTCCAAGAGATGACTCAAGGGTCCAACCATCCCGTGACACTTCATCTGAAACACCCATGATGTCGGCACATCACAAAATGAAAACACGGTTAATACATTCTCACCAACCGATGGGGCGAGTTCATGTGGTTCGGTAGATGCCAGTCCCATCTAGTGGCAAGAGGCACATTTGGAGATGGCGAGCCTCCTGGTCCTGTACGAACTCCTCTCTGTTCCTCACCTCCACACCGAGCCCTCAGCAGGTAGAGCCTGCTCCGCCTCCCGGTCCCCTGCCACGCCCCTGCCAGGCCCCATCTCACTGCCCCCACCCCACCCCCCGCAAAACTCCCTCAGGGCACATTCCTCTCCCTCTGAATTCTTTAGGAGCCTGTTCTTCGCAGTAGAAAGAGCACCTTCTGCTATTACTTTGTTTGGTTCCTTTGCCATTTAAAGGGTTCTTTTTCCGTTTTGCTTCCCCTGAAAGATACTTCCAAGCAAACTCAAAACTAAAGAGGATGTACTGCCCCCCTTCAGTACTTACAGAGTCAGTCTTGTCTGAATGATAACTCTTGCCTACTTCTCCCATCTTTCCACACTATTTTGCAGCACTCCTTGGCAGATGGAGTTCCTTCCTGCCTTAGTGACCTGTGACAGCTTGATATACAGTGCAGCCCCTCACACCAGCACTTGGAGCCCCCTGACCTGGCTCCCATAAGCTCTCCGAGAACATTTCCTCTCTCTGTTCCTGACATAGCTGCCCTTCAGGTCAGTGGACTCACTAAACATTTCCCTATCTCAGGGCCTTTGCACTTGCTGCGCTGTTGTCCCGAGCTCTTATTGGTCTATTTTCATGTGGCTGCTCCACCTTGGCAGTCACAGCCCACTTCTGATGTCCCATCTGAAGGTTCTCCTCAGTAAGTACATCTCATGTAGGCCCCCGACACAGCCAGCCACTTTTTTTCCTTTGCAGTCCAAAATACTTCACTCGTTTTAAAAATACGCTTGTTCTGAAATCACAGGTCCAGAAAAGCAGGTTCCTTGTCTTATCTGATGTTCAATCCTCATAGCTAGAATGTGGCTAGCATATGATAAACACAACGTTTAAAACAAAATCAATATTGAATTAAAAACAAACAAAATGAATAAAATATTAGCTTAGAAAAAATACATAATAGCATTTGTTAGACAAAAAGTATTTATATTTACACAATTTATTTTTGAGGAAAAATCAAAGAAGTATAAAAAGGCATACACTTCTGTGAATGATTGTCATACTGGCCTGAGTTCTGATTCTGCAAATGGGAAGAAGTCCAGGGTGCGTGACCATTTTAGTCCCTAACCTCCAGCTAAGCATAAGTGGTAGCACTCGTGGCTTATAAGGTCATCACAATGAAACCCGGGGATGTGGTTCATGGGCAGAGCTGCCCCAGGCACGTGCCCCTGGGTGGCACATGCTTGCAGTCTTAGCAATCTGAAAGGCTGAAACCGGAAGATTGCAAGCTCAAGCTTGAGCTTAGACTGAGCAACTTAGTGACATAATGAGAACCTCTCTCAAAAAAATTTAAAAAGGAAAGAAAGAAATGGAAAAGAAAGGTCATGACAGAAAACCAGTGCTCAGAAGATCAAATGAGAGGTAAAGGCTAAAAATTTGGCTTTGTTAGAGAAAAGCACGTAAAGCCTTTTGAGTATTTAGGGATCCCATTAGAAGGAACTCAAACTGTAAATTAACTGTCCCATGTCATAGTCTTTTAACACAAAGCCCACCTGTGCCTCTGTTCTGCCATCCACACAGGCCCTGCCCTGGCCTGCTGGCCCTCTTCTTCCTTCCCTGTCTTTTTTTTTCTTCCCTGGAGGGATATTTTTCTAGGCCTGATGCTCAGTGTTCCTGAACATGAGTGTATATTGCATCACACAAAGAAAGTGTAGTAGAAGTTTTATCCTAACTGTCTTAGTCACATGCTTTAACCCCACCTGCAGGTAGGTCCTCTTAGCAGAACGGCAGCCTTGTGGGAATTCCGGGCCAGGTGAGGGACCTGGTGCTCCCCACCTTCTGTGCTGCTGCGCCCCTGGCTGATAGGGCCTCTCCTCACAGGGCACAGACCTGGCTTGCTCAGGATCCCTGGGCTCTCCAGACAGCTTGGCTGGGTGACAGCGTGCCCTCAACCCTCTCCCACAGGGCTGCTTGCCGCCACAGAGGGAAACAAGGGCGTGATTGATTCAGGCCAGCAGGAATGTGCAGGGGGCGGGCCGGCTGCCAGCGCCTTAAGCCCCCTTGAAAAGAGAACACCAGGCAGCCAGAAGCGCTGCAGGGCCATGGGCCCAGCCAGCAGAGAAGCCACAAGAAAGCAGCTCTTGCCTGACTTCTCAGATGCCACAACCTGGATGTGGATGCAGGATGTCTGTTCAAGGCCTGGTTTGCTAGGCCTTCTTGGACTGTCTGAGAATTCGGGGCAGAAGTTTCTTTACAGTAGCCACTTGGAGTACAGAGGGTGGCTTGGATCCAAAGGCATCACATAATGTTATATTGGGCATTTTTCTGCCTGCCAACAAAACCCTTGATATCATTAGCTCATTGCACAACCTTATCAGGTAGGATTGTGACATCTTACTTTCCGATGAGAAAACTGTGACAAAAGGAAGCGTGAGACCTACTTGAGATCCCACAACTTGTAAGAAAGGGAACTGGAGCCCAGAGCTCTCAGACCCTACCATCCAACTTTCTAGCCAAGCACAGAGCCAGCACAAGTTAAGATAGAGAACCATGGGCCTTTGTGTCACCCTGCCTGAGCTTCCTAGCTGTGTGACTAGCAAGCTGCTAAGCTTCTCTGTGCATTGGCTTCTTTGACTGCAAAATGAAGGCAGCAAGACATAGAGCATGGAGTTGTACATGGATTAAACTCATTAATATATGTATATATTTTGTGTCCACTGCTCTAAGTGCTGAATTCTGTTTCTCATCAATGCTAAATTTTGTTTTGCTGGTTCCTGTATCCATGTGTAATAGAGGACATCTAACCCTGATAAACCCATGCTTAGTATTTCTGATATCCATTTTCAGAGGCCATCTGCCTGCAAAGGGACAGGAACAGACTGCTACCCCTTCTAGACATCATGGTTCCCACCCAGCTTCTGCCAGATGAGTGACTGGGCTATGTGGATCTATGTGGGCCTGGGCCCAGCAGCCTGCCCGCACGGCTGTACAGCACACTTAGGGAGATTGGCTTCTGGGAATTCCCTGCCAGAATCTGTGAACTCAGGGAGGCTGTGGGTCAGATGAGAAGCAGAAATTAGGATAAATTGCCCTGAGTACCTGAAGCTCTGTTATTGTCCCCATGCCCTCATCTTTCTTATTCTTCATCCTAGCCCTCTTCACCTCCCTCAAGTCAGAGGTTCTGAGCCTAACATAAGGTCCTTGGAGAGGCCAGGGGGCTTGAACTCTAGGACAGAAAGTGTGGAAACCCTGGGAAGACCCCAATATCATCATGCTCTAAAAAGAGGTTCTGAAAATGAAAAAATGGAAATGAATTGTTTGTAAAGGGGGAGGGGAGGAGGGGTGAAGGGAGGGCGGGGTCAGGGGGAAAAAATGAAAACCAAGACCTGTCATGTAAAGGTACAAGATCCCAATGACGAATGTAACTGTACTGTATCCCTAAACTGTACCAATAAACTTGATGAGGAGAAAGAAATAAAAAATAAAAAGAGGTTCACAAACCTAACACGTCAGGGATTCTTTCTGGCTTTCATAGGAAGAGTTAGCCATTAGGCTGGGTTCTCCAAGTGAGGTCCTGGGCTGGCACCGGAGTGCAGACAGACTGTGGCTAAGTAACTGCTATAGAAGGGGCAGAGAAGAAGCCAGCGGTCTAGCAAGAGACTCAGGAATATAGACCACTGAGTACAGAAGCTAACACTAGGCAGGCACACCAAGCCCTTAGGCAACACCCTCTCTGAGGCTGGCCTAGGCTATCCTAAGTATACAGCCTTGCTTGAAAGCTGAGGAGCCAAGAGGTGGAGGATGCCAGCCAGGGCTGCAGCTCCGCCTCATGTCCTTCCTGGAAGGGGAATCTCTGTGCCTGCACTGTAGCTCAGGGCAGCTGCCATGCACACCTACTGGCGAGTCTCGCTGCCATGAGACCTGCCAAGGCAGATCCAAAGCCTGCTAGAAGTCCACCTAAGCCAAGTTGGGACCCTCCCCAGCCCCAACCAAGAAAATGTGTCCCATACCCGAGCTGCCAGATCGTGAACTTGCCGCAGGGAAGAGCTACAGGGTCGTGCTAGTCAAGAGAAGTGGAACAACTGACTTACACATGGGAAGTTGCTGAGAATGTGGAAGGTGTTTCCCATGAAAGTCTTATTATAAATGGGGGTAGACGTTCCTAGGAAACTGGTAATGTTGCAGTACTAGGGTGACTCGCCCTGAGGTCTGGGCCGGGGGCGGGGGGCAGGTCCAGAACGCCTATGAGTGACACAGGCAGAGTAATCCTGGGTGAAACAGACAAAGTGAAACACACCCATGTCAAAGTGGGGAGCTCAGCTTGAGGGGACGTCCCAGGGCTTCCTTGGATTAGTAGAGAGACACTGCAGCAGGCAAGATTGCCAGGACAAGGGGTTTGCAGCAAGAAGGCCCCTGCAACTAAGATTCCTTGCCAAAAAGGTTTAAATTGCCTCTTAATTAGCAGGGTTTCTTGACAAAACTCAATGCTCCCAACAGCGCAGGCTCCAGCGCGTGCCACTCCAGGAGCCCTCAGGAGGGAAGCATATGGACGTTCCGGGAGCCGCCACTAGATGGCGCGTCCGTCCTGCCTACTCTCGTCCGCGAAGAAGCACTGAGGGATGAAGCTGGGCTTTTAATTGTCTTTAGTGTGAAGGCTGCTCCAGAAATGCCCTGGTGCCAGGGAATGCTCCAGGGGTCTATCAAGGAGGAGGCTTACATATCCTTTCACATGAAGAAGCTTCAGCACAGTATCGACTAAACACATTTAATGTGAACAGAGTGAGAAGACTAAATTTAAGCGATACAGCAAAAGTGGTTACCATGTACGAATACCGTCCCCCCCCCCCAGTTCTAGATGCTGGAATGGGTCTCAGATTTTCAAAGGTCAGATGGACAAGGTCTGTCTCTGCGCTTGGCAGGCGGCGGGTTCAGGTTTTAAGGTAGAGTGTCCAGGACTGTGGTGTGGCTCAGTGATTAAATGCTCAACGTTCTGGGTTTCATCCCCAGGGCCACAGAAAAAAGAAAGAAAGCAGTGTAATGTGACTTGACCTGGTGGAGACTCAGAAAGGCCTGGACCAAAATAACCAGAACTGAGTAAAAATGGGCCCAGGTATGCAGCGTTTAGGAGCAGGTGGCACCAAGAAAAAGAAAATTGAAGCCTGAGGCAGTATCCACAGCTCTAAACTCTGAACTGCTGGAAGACCACATCAGATACAGGATGCTATTAGGGTTGTGGCTTAGTACATTACACAGGCAGTGGGAAACAGCCCACAGGAGAGATGCCTCTCTTTCCTGGGTTCCAAAAATAGAGGTCTCCTAAGCAATTGATTTGCTTTTATGTTAAACACCCATCCGTTTCCCTTTATCTGTTAACTCTAAGAGCCAAACTGGTACCCACTGGAAGGAAGCACAGAAACCTGCTTAGGGAACCTTTTGCTTCTTTGTAAACTACCTTAAATTATTTCTGGAACACAAAAGATAATAAAATGGGCATCGTAGACAATTTCACTATGGCCCTGCATAAGATCAAAGGGTTCATTATCCATAATCCTTTACAGGAAAGGAGAATTTTTCATACTCTCTACCAGGCTTCCCAAGTGGTGACATTTTCTATACTTGATTCTGTTTCATGTTTGACTTAGACATCCCCAACCAGTGTCTTCTTAACTTTTTGCTTTTGTATATACTATACAAAGGCTTATTTCACTGATTTCCTCATTTCAGGAAGTATATTCTAACTTAGGTGGCTAGTAGGGAGTTAGGCTGATAACTTGAAATTTTTGGAGGTCAGGCAACCACTGTTATGGCTTGGATTTTAAATGTCCCCTAAAGGCCCATGTGCTAAAGACTTGGTCTCCAGACTGTGGCCCTGTTGAGAGGTATTAGAACCTTCAAAAGGTGGGGCCTAGGCCATTGGCAATGTGCCCTTGTGAGGGATATTGGGACAACCCCTTCCTCTTTCTTTGCTGCCTCCAAGTGAGCAGCCACCTCTACCACACTCTCACTGCCCATGACACGATGCCTCACCAGAAGCCCATGAGTGACCAGGCAGACCAAGGAATGAAACCTCAGAACCCAAGGGCCCAAGTAAACCTTTTCTCCTTTAAGTTAATTTTCTCAGGCATTTTGTCATAGTCACAAAAACCTGACTATCACAGTCACAATCGGGCAATACCAGTTCACTGTTCTGGAAAATGCTTTCAAATATACATCAGTAAACAAAGAGAAAGTCATGCCAGAGTGACTCAGTAACTCACGTACCCCAAAGCCACATATTTGGGCTGCAAGTGTGAGGAGTACAGACACACTTTTTGAAGATTTCAATTCCTGGATCTCAAAAATGCATCTCAAAATCATGACACAGGAGTTTCTCCATACTCTGTGTCAGAGAATACATGAGTTAATGCAGCCAAAGCAAGCTCTGAGAAGAACTGATGGATTCACTGGGTCAGTCAGCAGCTCCACTACCTGACAGAACCCAAATGGAATGGAGCAACTTGGTAAAATGTAAAGATTTGCTAACTTGATGCTGTGATTTTCTCAAGGAGAGGGGACTGGGCATCTGAAAATGGGCAGCTTCAGTGGGCCAGGAATCTTCCCTGAGGAAGACCCTGCAGATGCCATGAGTTTGTAAAATGAGCCTCTCTCTTCCCTCTTCCACCTGCTCCCTTCCCTCACTGAGAAGTTGCTTGCCTTATTCATACCAGCAACAAAACCCAAGCAAGGCCCTGTTCTATTTCCCCTGTCTCCTCCTGAATATTTGTTCTTTTATTTATTTACCTTTCTTTTCATGTTCTCAATATCATTGGCCAGGCCCAAGAAGCTCATAAGAACAAGGAAACAAATTAGTCTGGGAGTTCTGGCTGCATTAACAACCCATTTCTCTAATTCAAGATCAAAATTGTGCTTGCCAATATTCTACCTTTGTACTTTCAATATGCATTTATAATAAAAATTTCAGCAGTTTTTTTCCAACTCAGCAGGCACATCTCATGTTTCCTGGTTCCAGTCTCTTCATGCTTTTTATTTCTTCTTTAGGATTTTTGGGTTCCTAAGCATGGCAGGACCTGGCTTTACAGAAAAGCAGCAGACAGTGCCTGGGTGATGAGACCTCTCCACAGAGTGGGAACATTTCCCTCCACACCCACCCTGCTGAAAAATCATCAAGCTTGGGGAAAATGCTTTCCCTATTTTTTCCAAGTACTACATTCACAGTCATTAATTCTCTTCGCAAAGAAAGGGCCTAATGGAGTTTTCTATTAGTCGGTGAGATAGCTGGGGTTAGAACCCTGACACATCAAGAAAGCAATGAGGACTCTAAATGGAAGAGGGAGTGGGGGACAGCAGTGTCTCCACTCCCTTCCAGCTGTCACACTTCTCCTGTTTTAAAGGGAAACACTTGGAATCGCTACCTCGTGCCTTTGCTTACTGCTGTTTTCCCTTTTCAGACCATTCAGAAATATGTTGACACACTGGTTCTTCCTCCATGCATGTGCTTCTGGGGGACATGGTGTTCTTTGTCATAGTGATAGAGGCTACTCCCTCCCGAGGTGGGTGTAGGGGGAGCCAGGGCTGCAGGGAGCCCCCAGGCCAGGCACACTACCTGTGTGTTCAAGCCAGACATAAAAGACCCTATTTTTCAAGTGTTCAAATTACTGCATAGAATCCAGGGAGACTCTTAACCCTTTCCAGGCTGCAGAGCAACAGAAAGCTGTCCTGCTCTGAGCACTTGCCTGTCCATCTCTTTGCAGGTCACCCCTCTGGGCTCTGAGGCCAGGGGATGCACCATTCGGGTTGAGACAGGCTCTCAGGCAGAACCCAAGGGCCAGACCTTCCCGGGGGTCTTCCCTGCCCTCTACAGCATGTCTATGAGCCCAGACAAGATCCTAACTCTGAAAAGGCTTTAAGAAGTGCTGCTGCAGACACCAAGGAAGCCAGGGAGACTTTGCTGGCAGGGAAATCAGCAGTTTGCAAAATGCAGCCCCCAGGCCCTTGCATCAAAATCCTCAGGAAGAGAAAGTTTGTTTAAAATACTGACTTGCCAGCGCTAGCACACAAAGTCAGAGTTTCTAATTGTGGCAGGGATGTGAGTCTTCAGTCCTGGGAAGAGACCTGAAAGTGTCCTTCCCTGGCTCTGTCCCCTGAGATGTGCATCTCTCCTGGGCTCCCAAGATGTCCTAGAAGACTTTAATTGTGGGTGTGGAAATCTTGGGCTCCATAGGAGGAGGGAGTGCCACCAGAAGCTGAGGGGATATCCTGGTGGCTCCTCCTTACAGAGTGGTCTGCAGGCTATGCCCATCCTCCCAGAGCCTGGAATGTTGTGTGCATACGCAGCTAATGTCCTTACTTCCACACTCTTGGGTAGGGTCCTAGAAAGACAGTACAGTCCCTCCACACAGCCCTGATAGCACAGGCTTAAGTGACTCTGGGGCAATCCTGGTGCCCCTTGGCTGCCTGCTTGGCATTTGAAGTCTGACCGTGTACTATTCATATCCCTGGGCAGATATCACCCTGAACCATCTTCAGTAGAAGAAATTCACAGAGAGGCTTTGGGATCAAGGCCACCTTGACTGCAAGGAATTCCCAGCCTTGATTGTCAAATGAAGTCAGGCCACTGGGTCACCCTTGCAGGACCCATCTCTTCAAAACCTGTGCATGTGTGTGTGTGGTATTGAGGATTGAACCCAAAGCTTCACATATGCTAGGTAAGTGCTCTACCTCTGATCTATATCCCAACCTTATTTACTTATAGACAAGGTCTCACTAAGTTGGCCTTGAGAAAAGCAATCTTTCTGCTTCAGCTTCCCAAGTACACAAAGGCTTGATTTGCTGATTTCCTCATTTCAGGAAGTGTATTCTAAAGGACTTAGGTAGCTAGTGGGAGCAGGGAGTTAGCCTGACAAATTGAAATTTTTGGAGGTCAGGCAACCCCTGTGATGGTTTAAATGTTATGCATCTTAAATGTTCCCTAAAGGTCTATGTGCTGAAGACTTAGTCTCTAGGCTGTGGCACTTCTAAGAGGTACTAGAACCTTTAAAATGTGTGGCCTAGGACATTGGCGATGTATCCTTGAGGGTACACCACCATACCCTGCTCAAGGTGCCCTTAGAAAGGATGCTGGCCATTTTTTTTTCTTCCCTTAGTGTTTCCATTATACCACACTATCAAAATTAAGGAACCAAGAGCCAAATCTTGGTCTTACTTCTAGCTGTGTGGCCTTGACTATATTGCTTACCTTGTATGAGCTACAGATGTAAAAAAAGATGCTGGAGATAACAGTGTTGTTACACCATTAATGAGGAAACAAAGCTCGTGTCAGGTGCTAGCTGGCATTGAAATGTGTCTGCTCCCTCTGTCCCTTCCTCTAGCATTTCACAGGTACAGGCACACTGTGCCTGCAACCATGAGCCTGCACCCTGGGGAATGGTACCAGGGAATCATTCTAAATGCCTATGTCTGACAAAGGATCTAACATGCTTGATATTTGCTCCTGAAGTTGAATGGTGATCATTATTGTTAATTTTTGAAAGCAACAGGCTGCCCCGTCTGTTGGGGATACTTCACATCAAGACATATGCTCCACCAAGCGAGGAGTGGAAGATGCCAAAGCTGTCTTGCTTTTCGGATTTTCTTTGAGCCCCGCCATGCTGGGGTGGCTCTGAGCATGGTAAATATTTAAGCACACGTCTTGTGTAACTGTCACAGATCTGGATGCACCGGGAGCCATGGAGCAACAAGCTGACACCTGCCTAAGAGTCCCAGCTTTGAGAGACAGTGTTGGTGCCAACATCGGGAGTCTGTTGGCTACCAGTGGCTGATAGGTAGCAGAATTCTCTGGTCTGTTAATTGTCTTGGAAGCAAACAAATTGAGAGAAAGAGAAAGCAACTGTAATTAAAGCTTCCCTTGGGCAGAATTTCCCAGAGAAGGCAGTTGGCGCATTGCTTATGTACCCGTTAAGCTGCAGGCGCTTTTACATACATTGAATCTTTTCATCCTTACAACAGCCAGAGAAGGGACTATTATTGTTGCCAAGAAAAGGAAGCTCTGAGAGGTTAAATGATCTGCTTCGAGTTCTCAGCTACTCGGCATCAGAACTAAGGGGATGAAGCTAGAGTCAGGAAATGTATCTCTGGAAAAAAGGAATCTATGCCATTCTTTTTAACCCTGAAGCCCTGTAAAGAATATTGCTCAGAGTCTGAGAGTCTGTGAGACTGAGGAGAAAGCTGTTATTCACAGGGAATACCTCCGGCTTTTGATATGATCACAGATGCTAAGCCATATCCTATAGACACACACTAAGGAAATATATGCCCAGAGAGTTGGGCGTGGAGGTGCCTAGAAGCTTGACTACTTGGGAGGCTGGGGCAGGAGGATCACAAGTTTGAGCCCAGCCTGGGCAACTTAACCAAACCCTGTCTCAAAATAAAAAATAAAAAGGGCTCAAGGTACAGTTCAGTGGTATAGAGGGTTCACCTGAAATGTGTCTGCCTTGAGTTCCATCCCCAAAACTGAAAAAGGGGGAAGAAAAGACCCAGGGACATTGGCTCAGTGCAGCAGAGGAGCCCAGCCATGGGCACCAACACAGCGGTGTCCATGACCCCCACCACCATGAACAAGAAAAAGAGGGCCTCTCTGAGGCTCCTAGAAGAAAGTTGAAGCCCACTGGAAAAGTGAAGAAAATCTCTACCATAAAGGCACACCATATCATCATAGTTGGTAAGTCAGCGGGACCAGCACCTCACATCGCAACCTGGTCTAACTTCAGAGGAAAGACAGCTGGAACCTGCAGTAGAACCTTGTAGAGTTCAACCCAGCTGGAGGTCAGAGAGGTCATATCAGACCTTGCATCCAGAAATCAGCCTGAAACCTCAGGGGACAGCTGCTGGCTTGCTGAGACTAATTAACTTAGATCTTCATACTCCTGCCCACAATGTCTATGTGTCAACAGAGGCATACCTTGAAGGAGAGCCTCTATTTTTATTTGTATTTTGTATTTTCAAAGTAATATTTTCTCTTATCTTTAATCATTTAAAAATTTTTATCTTTTTAATGTTCATACAGAGATTTCTTTAACTGAAATACCGAATAGTTTCTTTGGTATGAAAAACTATAATAGTATACAGGATCCTAATGAGATAATTAATAATGTGAAATAGGAAGTAAAGGGCTAAAGGTGTAGGGAAAGTGGGAAGGGTGGGGGAAAGGTAATAAGGGAGAGGAAAAAAATATGAGAAACTGAAAAAATGGAAATAAAGTGTTTGTAAATGGGGAGGGGAGGAGGGGGTGAAGGGAGGGCAGGGACAAGGGGAAGAAATGAGAATCAAGACCTATTATGTAAAGGTACAGAATCCCAATGATGAATGTAATTGTATTGCATACCTAGATTGTACCAATAAACTCAATAAAAGGAAAATAAAAATAAAAATAAAAATAAATAAAAATTTTTATCTTTTTCTTTTCTCAATTTTGTCCTTTTTATCTTCTTTTTTCTTCTTCTTCTTCTTCTCCTTCTTCTTTTCTTTCTCATTCTCTCCCATCTTGATCTTCATTTCTCCCCTTTTTGTTCTTGTTCCTATCCTAATTTGAATTTATTTTCTTTCTTTTTCTTTTCTTCTCTTTTTCCTTCTCTCAATTGCCATTAGTTTTAAAAGAATGATTACAGTCTCTAGCCTCCCTATTACTGTTAGTTTATTCTGTTCTTCTGTATATTTTGTTCTGTCTTCTCCTCTTCTCTGCAACAGCTTCCTAGAGATTGTGCGATCTTCCTGTGTCCTCTGACCTCACTTCTAACCTTTCTGTATCCTATCTATCCCTCCCTCCCCAACTCCTTCTAAGTCTACATCATGAAGGGTAAAGTTGCTATACTGAAGAGTGTATTCATTATAAACTTATTTTGGGCTGGTCCTCAACTTTGATTTAATTCACACAGTTAAAGGTGATAGATTAATAACTACCACAAATTGTCATTTTCTAAGCTGTGCTTGATGCTATTGTGTTACTGATTGTATCACTTGGGCTAAGGTGTTATGATTGATTTAATCAGTTGTCCTCCCTACTATAATGAAAATGAGATGGCCTCAGAGTCACTAGGGACTCAAAACCTAAAGACAAGCTATATCAGGAAGATCTAAGTATTAACCAACGAATTAAACCAAGGACAGTACTAACAACAAAACTAGAAATGAGAAGACATTTAAACAAGGCACAAACACAGACTTCCACCTCACAAAAGATAAACTCTGGGGAAATGTGGTGGAAAAGTCTGACAGTCAAACATCTGGACACCCTGAACCAATAACACAGGAAGTAATAAAACAGATAAATGAGGCTCTAGAAAAATTCAAAACAGAAATAATTTCCCAGATAACCACAGAGATGATAAGAATGAAAGACCTCATTAGAGACTGTAGAACAGAAATGGATAAAAAAAAAATAGATGAGCTCCAGACCATGATGGAAACCATGAATGCCCAGAATAGGAAATAAATGGAATCCATGAAACAGATTAAAAGAGATATACAGATTAAAAACCATATAGAAAGCATTCACAGCAGGATGAACAAATGTGAAGACAGAATTTCAGATATGCAAGATAGGACTGCTGTTGGTGACCATGAAAAGAGAGATCTCTTAAGAACAATAAGGGATCATGAGAAATCAATAGAACTCTTAGGTGATGAAAAGAAGAATAATATAAGACTGATAGGAATCCATGAAGTAGCAGGAGAAAGTACAAATGACATAAAAATATGTTCACAGAAATAATGACAGAAAGCTTCCCAAACACAGGGGAAGAATTTGACATATGCATAAGTGAGGCATATAGGACTCCAACTAGCCATTTAAAAAAAAAAAAAATCTAGGGGTCGGGGATTTAGCTCAGCAGTTCAGTGGCCTGCCTTGCAAGTGCAAGGACCTGAGTTCAATCCCAGGTTTAAAAAAAAAATCTGCACCTAGACATATAATAATCAAGATCCTGGAACCCAAAACAGAAGAACAAATACTACAAGCAGTTAGAGGAAAGAAACAAATCACACACAAAGGAAAGCCCATCCAAATCACAGCAGACTTTTCAACACTAACCCAGAAGTCAAGGAGAGCCTGGAGTGAGGTATTTCAAGACCTAAAAGAAAACACCCTCCAACCTAGATTGATATATCCTGCAAAACTATCTTTCACTTGATCTTAGCCAAAAGGCTGAGATGCAATACAAAACTATCTTTCAAAATTGATGAGGAAATAAGATATTTCCATGACAAAGAACACCTGAGAAATTTCATGAACACCAAACTGGCACACCAAACACTTCTAAACAATATCCTGGAAAAAGAAAATGAAGGCCACAACTCCTTAAGGGCCAACAGAGCAAATATACCAGGCAAAGCAAGAAATTAAAGGGAGATAAGGAAAAATAAAAAATAAAATACCCAATAATAGGAAAATAACATGACAATAAAAAGTCAATACATAACAGTTATAACCATTAATGTCAATGACCTCAATCCACCAATCAATAGAAATAGGACAGAATGGATTAAGAAGCAAAATCCAACCATATGTTGTATACAAGAAACCCACTTAATCCACAGAGAAATTCATAGACTGAGAGTAAAAGGATGGAAAACAGTTCTCCATGCAATAAGAGCCTGGAAAAAAGTGGGGGTAGCTTTCTTATTTGCAGATGATTAGATTTCAAACCAAAAATAATTAAGAGAGACGAAGACCTCAATACTCCACTGACACAAATAGACAGATCATTTAGACAAAAAAAATCAACAATGAAATTACAGAACTGAACCAAGTCTTAGAACAAATGGACTTAGTAGATGTCTACAGAGTGTTCCACTGCACAAAATCAGAATATACATTCTTTTCAGCTACACATGGGTCATTCTCCAAAATAGACCACATTCTAGATCATAGAACATGCTTATGTAAATGCAAAGGAACTGAAGTTATCCCCTGTATATTATCAGACCATAGTGCAATTAAACTGGAGATCAATAGCATAAGAAGCCACAATAACTTTATCTCAACCTGATAAAGGCTATCTATGAAAAATCAACAGCCAATATCATACTAAATGGTCAAAAACTGAAAACCTTCCCTGCTAAAATCAGGAACAAGACAAGGATGTCCACTATCACCACTCTTGTTCAATATAGTTTTGGAAACATTAGCTACAGCAATTAGGCAAGAGAAAGAAATAAAAGCAATAAATATAGGAATGGAAGAAGTTAAACCGTCATTATTTGCTGATGATATGATACTCTACATAGAAGACACAAAAAACTCTGCCAAAAGACTTCTACACTTAGTCGACAGATTCAGTAGAGTAGCTGGAAATAAGGCCAATGCTCAAAATTCAATAACCTTCTTGTACACAAAAGCAGACTCACTCAAAGAGAAATTAGAGAAACAATTCCTTTCACAATAACATCCAAAAACTGAAGTATCTAGGAATCATTCTAACAGAGGAGAAAAAATATCTCTACACTGAAAACTACAGCACTCTGAAAAAAGAGATAGAGGAAGATATAAGAAAATGGGAAGACATGCCTTGCTCCTGAGTAGGAAAAATCAACGTAGTGAAAATGGCCATACTTCCAAAACTGCTATACAGATTCAATTCAATCCCAATTAAAATCCCAACAGTATATTTTACAGAACTTGAGAAAACAGTCCAAAAATTCATTTTGAACCAGAAGAGACCTAGAAAAGTGAAAGCCATCCTAGGCAACAGAGACATGGCAGGGGTATCACAATTCCCAACTTGAAACTACACTACAAAGCCACTGTGATTAAAACAGGATTGTACTGAGAAAGAAACAGACCCAAGGATCAATGGAATAGATTAGAAGATGCACAAACAACACCAGACATACTCAGCTATCTCATGCTTGACAAAGGAGCCAACCATCCTCACTGGAAGAGAGATAGCCTCTTTAATAAATGGTGTTGGAAAAACTGACTTTCAACTTGCCAAAGATTAAAAATAGATCCCGATCTTTCACCATGCACTAGACTAAAATCCAAGTGGATGAAAGATCTAAATGTCAAACAGAAACACAAACTTACTGGAGAATAAATTAGGTAGAACTCTCACAGACATTAGCATAGGAAAAGACTTCATGAACAAATCCTCAGAAATATGAGAACTTGCACAAAGAATCAACAACTGGGATCTCATTGTATTAAAAAGTTTTTGCAGTGCAAGAGAAACCACCAACAGAGCTAAGAGACAACCTACAATGTGGGGAAAAAAATTACCAGCTACTCCTCAGACAAAGGACTACTATCTAATGTGTATAAAGAACTCAAAAAAGCCAGACTCCCCAAATACAAACACCCAATTCAAAAATGGGCATCTGAAATGAACAGACATTTCTCAGACAATGAAGTAAAAGCAGAAAATAAATATATGAAAAAATGTTCAGCATCACTGGTCATTCAAGAGATGCAGATGAAAATCACACTGAGATTCTACCTCACCCCAGAAAGAATGGCTGCTATCAAAAAATCAACCAATAATGAATGCTGGCAGGGCTGTGAGGAGAAAGGAACCCTTCTTCATTGTTGGTGGGAGTGCAGACTGGTGCAACCACTGTGGAAATCAATATGGAGATACCTCAAAGAACTAGGATTAGAGGTTCCATTTGACCCAACTATTCCTCTGCTGGGTATCTTTCCAAAAGAATTGAAAGAATATCACAGTAATATATGTACACCCATGATTATAGTGGCACACTTCATAATAGCTAAAACTTGAAAATAACCCAAATGTCCATCAACTGGAGAATGGATAAAGAAGATGTGGTTTTTCTGTAAAATGGAGTACTACTCATTCATAAAGAATGAGAAACTAGAGACATTTATAGCTAAATGGATGCATATTGAGGCTATACTCTTAAGTGAAATAAAGAGGACACACGAGTAAATACTGAAGTTTCTCTGTTGTGAAAAACTAAAAGTGTAAATAGGGTTCAAACAGTATAATTGATAGTGTGAAATAGGAAGAAAATGGCTAAAGGGGAAGTGGAAAGGGGAGGGAAAAGAAATTATGGGAAAAGAAAAAATGTGAAAAATGTAAAAAAAAATGGAAACAAAGTCTTGTAAATAGGGAAGCCTGAAGGAGGTGAAAAGCAAGCAGGGGTATGGGGAAAAAATAAGAACCAAAATATATCATGTAAAGGGACAAGATCCCAGTGATAAATGTAACTGTATTGTTTGCTTTAAATGTACCAATAAATTTAATGGGAAAAAAACAGAAGACCCAGGGAATGGAAAGGCATTAAGAAGCAAAAGCAAACAGAGCCAAGTGGAATGAAGGTACTGTGCTAACTCCTATAAACAGAGTCCAGACAGCCAATCAGAGAGCAGACGAGGCCATTTCTCTCGGCCCGCCCTTCCCTAGCAGCAGCAGGTCCACCCACTCCTGTGTCTTCCCATGTGCTGCTCCCGGTGTGGTCGGCAGCCACATATTTGTCCAGTAGTTCTTTCTGAGTGGCAAAAGATGTGTCAGAGGCTTGAGGTTTTGGGGCACCCCTCCTCCCTACACACCCAGGGCAACCAGCACTGCTGGCTTTGCCCCACCTCCATGATATTACTGTTGTGTGGCATCCTCATAGTCTGTTTATGAGCTTGTCCCTGTCTCCGAATGTGGGCTCATCAAAAGTAAATCCCGCTGTATTAATCTATGCTCCTCCAGAAGGGGTCCACAGTGCATTCGGGAGATGGTTTATGAATGGCAGCTGGGCAGCTGAATGGAGAGTGGTCTGGTATTAGAAACTTCCCTTTTCCCATTCGTATTGTGTGACAGGAAGCATCTGATTGTTGCTGTAATTGCAGACTGAATGCAATACTAGATAGCCAAAATGACTTCCTTCCATCAGATAGTAAAAAAGATTATTCTGCTCATAGAGATCTAAGGAATAACTAACAACTCAATAGTAATAATCCAATGTTTACAAGATCTTAGAAAAATGAGAATAGGAGGACTGTGTTATTCAGCTCTTTGTCCCTGCAGCAAAATGTCCAGGATAAAGGAAGAGAAGGTTTCTTTTGTTCTAGGTTTCAGCGGTTTCAGTACTAGGTTACTCGGTCCTATTGTTTTAGACCCTTGGTGGCACGATAGCTCATGGTGACAATGTCTGACAAAGGAGACCTGTTCACTTCCTAAGGGGATGGAAGCAAAAGCAGACAGAAAGAGGTGAGGTTCTATGCCCTCAATGACCTAGCCCCTGACTAGGGTCCATTTCCTAAAGGTTTCCAGCCTCCCAATAGTGCCACACATAAGGACCAAGCCTTAAACACATGGGACTTGAGGAAAGGTCCTGTTACGGAGGCCAGCCTTGAGCTGTCATGCTGCCAGCAAAGACCAGTGGTCAGACAGGGGACAGGCAGTGGAGTTGCACTTAGAGGCTGCCTGCACAGCAGAGGGATGGAGAAGAGAGGGTTTAAAAATATATTATGAGAATTCCACCAAAAAGATATATTAGAGTTTGAAAGGGACCTGAGTGGGACTTTAGCAGTTGAGTAGGATATAGTAGGTGAAACCATTGGTAGAACCTTCTTGATGAGAAGGCTAGGTGTGCCTGAGGAGGAGGAAGAGGAGAAGGAGGAGAAGGAGGAGAGCGCAGAGCTCCCTCTAGATGTCAGTAAGGTGAAAGTGAACAGGCTGGGTGCAAAAGATCACCAAGGGCCTCAAAAGTACTTCCAGGTGAGGCATGGTGCCACATGCCTGTAATCTCAGCACTTTGGGAGAGTAAAGCAGGAGGGTCAAATTTCAAGTCCTACTTGAGCAACATAGCAGGACTGTCACAAAATAGAAAATAAACAAAAAGGTCTGGGGATGTAGATCACTGTGGTGACCCTGTGTTAAATCCTCAGTACTGCAAAAAAGAGAGGGAAAAGCTACTTGCAGTTAAAAGTTCATTCTGAGGATTCTGTGGTCTGAATGTGTCTTCCAAAGACCACATTTTGGAAACTTACTCCCCAATGCAATGAGACATGGTCCTAAGAAGAAGTGATTAGGTCATGAATGGATTAATGGTGTCACCATGACAAAGGTTAGTTATTGTGAGAGTGATCCTGTTATAAAGCCAAGTGCAGCCTTCTTTTGCTCTCTCACCATTCTGCCTTCCATTATGAGATGATACAGCAAGAAGACCAACTGAGAGCTGCTGGACTGAATGAATGCTTAGTAGCCAACATACACCAAAAACTGCACCAGAAACAACAGCAACATGATGTGACAAATGCTCAGAAATGCTTAGCAAATATAATATCAAGAAACACAGTATGAAGTTGGACAAGAAGAGGAGCACATTGGTTCACATAACCAAATGATTCCAGGACAAATTCAGACAGAGCCTTCCAATTGCTCTTACCACAGCCTTCACTCTACATTTTGGCTTTATTCTCACTGAAAGGTGGTGGATCCTTTGCCATAGGAAACAGGGAACATGACCATTGGTATGGCTGGCTCTTTTTTTCTCTCTCTCTCATTGAGTTTATTGGTACATTTTAAGTATACAATACAGTTACATTCATCATTGGGATCTTGTTCCTTTACATGACAGGTCTTGGTTCTCATTTTTCCCCTTACCCCTACCCTCCCTTCACCCTCTGGTATGGCTGGCTCTTAAATAGCTCTCCACAGCCCATGAGTAAGGAAGGGGCTTGATTCCCGGGGTAGTGTAGTGGGAGATGGTGGAAACTTTAAGAGGTGGGTCCCTGTGGGAGGGAGGTCTTCAGTCATTAGGGGTGTGCCTTCCAAGGAGGCAATGAGACCCCAGCCCCTTTCTCTCCCTCTTTTTTGCACTTGGCCATAAGGTGAGCAGTTTCACTCTACCACTCATTGCCACAATGATGGCCTGTCTCACCACAGGTCCAGAGCAACAGGACCAACAGATCACAGGCTGAAATGCCCAAACCATGCAGCAAAATAAAGCATTTCTCTTGTAAGTTGATTACCTTGGATATTAGTTACAGTAATAGAAAGCTGACTAGCATGACCATCAACAGCCTCTAGATTCTTTTCCTTCCTTGGTAAAGGAATATCCTCTCCCCACTAGCTGCATTCCAATGAATCTCAGCCACAGACCATCAACCACGACTGGGTAAGGTGTCCTCCTTCAAGGGAATCATGGCTGGGAATGTGGAGAAGCAGAAAGGGAAGACAGCTGTCAGCCCCTTATTTGGACCATTCAGCTGGTATAAGGTTCCATCAAAGAAGGGGTGAGGTAGATTTCAAAGACTCATTTTGAGCCAGGAAGCTAACTAAATGATGTGCATACAGCCTTCAGTAAAGCGATACCTTCCAGGGTTCTGTTACTCCAAGAGATATCCCTGTCTGGGTTTCTGGGTCCCTGCCTCTACCTACCTCTGATTCCTGATGGCCAAGAAACACCTCTTATCCTTTCCACCAACTTAGGGAAAATTTCACCCCTTCTACCTCCCTGCTTGGCTGGATTTTCTGAAGTCATTAATGCTTGCAGTTAAAAATCTAACCTTTTCATCAAGTGCACATTGTGTCAGGCAGATGCAACAATGAGAAATGATGAGAGAAATGTCTAAGGATCTAACATTCTTATCAGTCAAAGGATTTTGGAAACGTGGTTTGAGAATGTCAGATGCAGGCAAAATCAGATTAGTTCAATTCAGTTGCTCATCAGAAATTCATTGACACATCCACCAATGACTATAGTCATGACATCCATGGCCAAGTGTAAATGACCGGTCCTCTTGTTGCTTGTTGCTTTCCCCAGTGGTTAAACTTTGGCCACAGTAATGACACTAGAAAGAGAATTTGCCAAGAGTATGATGTTGATTTCATTTCAGAACAGTACAATTGTGTCTGTACACTGTATACTCCATTGTTGACACAGAGCCTGTACTGTTCACTGCAATTATTTTAAGTTTGGTTTTTGTTTTATTTTTTGTTTTGTTTTGTAGTGGGGATTGAACTCGGGCCCTTGTGCTTGGGAGGCAGGTGCCAGAACCACTGAGCTAAATCACCAGCCCATCACTGCAATTGTTTTAAACGCTTTGGCACCACTGGTCCCTAACTTACTCCAGGTTGTTGAATACCGGGAGACAACCCTGATGTATTTGTCACTGGCCCACATGGCCAGCCCTAGTCCTTTGTGATTATGGCCACACTCAGCAGAGTTGTGTTGAGTACAACCAAAAAGTCACCTCTGGGAGTCAGAGGTTGGCCTCCTCAGTCTTTAGTGACAGAAGGGCCTGCCTGTAGCTAAAAATGCATGTTTTCTTTATGAAACTATTTAACACAGAGGACTTAATTTTCTGGTTATCTGCCCCACAGAAATCCTGCCACTCTTTGGTTACTAATTGTTACTGCCTGCATTGGTAGCAACCTACAGGAATGTTAAGGGTTTTCAGTTCACTCAAAGACAGTCCAGGGCCAGGGATTTAGCTCAGTGGTTCTACCGCCTGCCTCACAAGTGCAAGGTCCTGAGTTTGATCCCCAGTACCCCCAAAAAGAAGAGTCCACCCATTTTTGCCCTGGGTACTCCTAAAGCCTTATCCAGTTGCCTTTGAAAATCTCTCGCAGGTCTGTGGTACAACCTGTAACTCCAGCTACTTGGGAGGCTGAGGCAGGAAGATCAAAAGTTTCCTGGGCAATTTAGCAAGACCCTATCTCAAAATAAAAGGGCAAAAGACGTGGCTCAGTGGTAGAGTGCTTGCCTAGCATTCACAAAGCCATGGGCTCGATCCCCAGTACCATTACAAAGAAAAGAAAGGTCCCACATATGTGAGTGGAGGCCAGGCTAGGCATGGCTGATGCCCCGTCCCAGAGATGGTGTCTCAGTGCCATCTTTGGGCACAGAGAGTAGGTTAGTGCATTAGGAAATTACCCAGTGCCGAAAGAGCAAACGAGAGCTTCCTCTGGCCTTAATGGGCTCTGGGGTTTGGGAAACCATACTTGCTGTGTAACTATAAGCAGCAAGGTGATCAGAGGAAGCTTGATGACCTGAAGGAAACTGCATCAAGGGCCCTGTGCTAAAAGAACAGGGAGCCTGGAGGCCATGGTTTATTGGGTGTTTGCAGTAAAGATGCAGAGCCCAAGGACTCCCTGGGGATCTCCATGGCAAACAGCAGTGCACATTCATCTGGCCACGTTTGCATTTTTAGCTCATAGCAAATCCAGATTGGGAGAGGGGCATGCCCTCCCAGAATCCTGCCAGCCTGCGTCTTCAATCAAAGCTGCAAACATGGGCAGATGCAGACAGGAGAAGGAGCACAGCTGGGCTGCAGAGAACCATTAACCACTCCGAATGGAATGCCTCCCCAATTGTACACTGAAGTATGCTTTTCTCTTAAACCATGAACCTGGAATGTGCCCTTGATGATGATTACAGACCGAATCAACAGTCAAGTGATGGAAACCAGGCCCACACTCTGGAGTCCAGGCTACAGGCAGCTGTGGCCTAATGAGATCCAGAAGCCCTGCTTGCCCCTCTGTCGGGCTCCTGGGAATGGGAGGGGGCAGGCATTGCACTGAAGGTCTCCCTTCCTGAGGTAGAAGCTCAGCACCCTGCTGCCTGACCCTAGGGCTCTGCAGAGCTGCACAAGTTGGCCTGATTCCTACCCATAAGCCTCACTTGGGTGACAGGAGGGGGACTATTGAACATGGGTCAGAGCACCTAAGTGGATTGGGCTTGACCCAGGACCTCTTTTCCAGCTCAAACCATGACCCATGTACATCCAAATCACCTCCTTTCTCATTGCTACCCTATTCACAACTGCAAAATGCAGATGAAGTGTGCTGTCTTTGCACTGGAAGAAATGCTGTCTCTTTGCATACATAATGAAGCTCTGTGATCATGCACTCACAATAACAGATTGGCTAGATATAAAGTGAAGGCTTATTGATTCCACCAGACTCACCTGATCATTTCTATTACCCCACTACACCACAAGCCCATTTTCTTTTTTGGAGACTGAATGTTTTGGTTCCTATTTAGAAATTCAGTGTATTAAGCACTTGAAGTGTGCATTAAAATATGCAAAGCATGCACAGCCACCCTCCACCTGCTGCCAGGCCCACTTTAGTGAGATGAGGCTTCAGTGAGATGCAGCTACCGAGGAAATTTCAGTGTAAGGGAGCCTGGATTTTAAATGTTAGTCAGTTATTGTCTCTAATCAGTGGTCCCAAAAGTAGAGGGCAGCAGTGGAGTCCAGGTGATGGCATTCAGTCCCCTGCAGAGGCGATGGTAGAAAAATGGCTCAACAAAGATCATTTGTTCTGTTCCCACAGGAAAATAGACCCAAACCTGTCTTTGTTAAAAAGATGCCTCCTTATAGAATTCTGGGGAGAGAAATGTGGTCAGTATTTAATTCCCCAATGTTTCAGATAGTAGGTGAGGAGAAAGCACCAGATCCAGCTGTTCTCTGAATGCACAGTTGTACTTTGTAGCCCCATCTTCCCCAGCTCCAGAAGAGCCATTGATTCTCCCAGGGGAGAACGGTACAGAGGTCAAAAGGGAAATTTCTTTGTCATAACATGAAGACAAAAGTGAAGTTTTCCAGTTTCCCAGAATGTCCCAGCTTTAGTCTTTAGGCCAGGACACAATTTGGATGATTTGGATAATGTAGGCAAAATTGGTTGGTGAGCAGGATTTCTATAGCATTGGAGAAACATCCCTGAGTTTTTCTTCCCCTTTTTTATTTAATCCAATAAAACCAAACTAGTCAAATGTTAAACGGATTCATCTTTCCTGCGTACTCCTCTGAGAATGCTTCAGAGCCCACATTCCTCTGGGATATAATCCAAGGTCCTTAAGGCGATCCTCCTGCTATCCACGGACCCTGCACTCAGCAAGTCAAAACGGTTGATGAGATCTCCCTGCTGCTGGGTCTCCCTTTTCTCAGACTAACTAGGATGTGCTCCAGTAGCGTATTTCAGGGCGGCTGGTCGCTTTGGAACTAGAACGCATTTCTCCAGCCAAACAGCTCAGCCCAGCCCCCACCTCGCGCCCCCAGGCGCTCTGCCGGATGGGCTGCAGGGAGGCGCTGGCACCTGGGCAGTTCCCATGGCAGCATCTGAGAAGGCGCTTGCAGCGGGGCGTAGAGGCGGAGCTCAGGAGCCCAAAGAAGGACGCTTTGTGAGTGGACGGTTACCATAGCAACCGCGGGGCACCTCCGCGGCAGGCAGAACCAGGTCGCAGAGGCTAGAACATCTATGGCTGTAACCAGGAGCAGAACACCGTTGGAGGACCAGCATTTCCACCACCAGCATGCCTAAATGTTTCCTGACGCAAACATTTCTTCAGCGTCTGTGTGCCAAATATCGTGGTAGATACTGGGACCTAGGAAAAAGACAAGGTCACTGGCCCTCTCCTGGCAGGCCTCCCAGCCCAGAGGGTGAGCTAAACACCTGTCTATGACACAGACAGACCATTCCCATCTCTCCTAGCAGGAAAGAGGAGGGCAGGATGAAGGCTGAGAAGGCTTCAAGATTTTCCCAACCGGTTTTGAAAGGCAACCCATGGAATATTTCACAAATGACAAAACAGGCTCAGAAAGTAACTGTGATCCATATTCTTATCTTCTTTCTGGAAATTCCTAACCTGGTCTTCCTGGCAACGAGGGAGTAGTCTGTGGCTAGCCACAAAAATATATATTTGCCCAGTAGGTATTAAGAGGAAGCAACGTGGGCCAATCCAAGGCCTGGTCTCATCCTTTCTGTCTGGCTGGGATTGCAGTGGTCCCTGAGCAACCTTGGAAGTGACTTAGTGAGTTGGCAAAGGCTCTACCAGTCTGAGTTCCTAGACGACCATCCTGGAGAGGACTGCTCCATCTACCTCTTGCCCAGCCCAGAACTATGACCTGAATAGGAAATAAACTTCCAATGTGATTATACATATTATTGAAGTGTGTTTAATTCCACAATAACCTTCCCTGACTAGTACATGAAGATAGTCCTATCTAGCTTTCATCTTCACTGTAACACATTTCAGAGATTGACGTTGGTTCAAGGGCAACTAGTGGTAAACGAGGTGTGTAGGCTAGAGTTGGACAGACCCAGAGACACTGGGATTAGAGCTATTCTCTTCATCATGACAATAGCTTCCTATGGTCTACAGACACTCCCAAAAGTTGGTTCCGAAATAGAACATGAATTTATTTTCATGACATATTCTCAGGGAGATTATGGATTTGTTTTGTGGGTGTGTATAAACTAAAAGATGATCTATAAGTAGTGGTGGATGGATGGATGTATAAGTGGGTGCTTGGATGGATGGATGTATAGATGAATAATGGCTTCTACTATAGGGCAAAGAAAAGAAATAATATCCTAAATACAGCCATGAGATCTAATTGAGACACCAATGAAATATATAAGGAAAGGGGGCCACTCTCTTGACATTACCCTTTGTTAAATGTTGGCAAGTCTAGCTGTGCAGAAAGGAGTAGATCAAAAAATGGGGCAGTCCCGGGAGATAGTGTGGCCTGAGTGGCCCTTGCTTCTAGGAATACTTCCCAGCCACCCAAGCTAGAATTGCCATTTTATCAAGTGAAAATACAAGATACTCAGTTAAATTTGAATTTCAGATATGCAATAAGAATTTTCCCATGCAATATTTGTGACATTCTTATACCAAAAAGTGTTTTGTATCTCAAATCAAGTTAACTGAGAATATAATTTTGACCAAACAACCCTAGGCCAGGATCCTAGGCAGGTGACTTTGTGTACATAAATGAGTGAGAAACTGGAACTGGCTGGTCAAAAGTCATTGTTTCAGGGGCTTGCATGCTGTTGTCAAGGGTGCCTTCCCTCCTCTGAATGACCAGAGGAGAGAGACCTGTAGCAACTTCATTTGTTCTCTTTCCTGCATTTTGAAAAGTATTTAAAATACAGTATATATCAGGTCCTATAACTTGTGGTATAAATTAGAGCAGCAAAATCATACACACAAAAAATGTCTTTGGCTTCCAGTCCATTGGATCCAAGGAGGAAATTCATCCAACCCAGTGACTGACTATTCAATGTGAAATGTAAGTTTTCATTCATAGTGATATGTATCAAATGGGAGCACAGGGTGCTTTCTGCTTTTAACCTTTAAAAAAAAGTCTCAGAGTGTTTTTTATCCAAGATTCCTAAAACAAATTGGTTCACCTGTACTTAATACTGCAGTAGACAAACCAATAGAAATATGGTCCATTCTCAGCACAAGAGTCTTGGGTGGCCTAAGGACAGACACCATTCTTCCTTCCCTTTAGAATCAACATGATTTTAGTTTATTTTTTGGATTTCTCCAGAAGCCATAGGAGAATATCCTAGAAGTTTAAGGAATGTTGCCTCGCCTTTCTTCCTGCATTAATCACTTTACAAGTTTACAGTGAAACCTTCATAGAATGAAAAAAGACAAGAGTCCTGGAGGGATAAGCCAACACCTTCCTGGCATGGGCAAAGAAATGGCCATTAACTAGCACCATCCTGGTTGATGTCTGATGGGACCAAGAGCTGTATTCAAACATCATATCATGAAAGACACTTGGTCACTCTCACCTTACTTCTCACATGTATTGCTTGTCATCATGCCCTGCTGATGTTCTTATTTCTATGCTTTCTTCTCCTTAGTACATGCTGCACAGACAACCAGGAAGAGACTTTGTTAAATGCCACTGACCTACTCTGTAAAATGCCAGTCACCATCCAGGGATTCTATAGCCACTTAAGCAATGCCCAAACCCTTTTCCTCAGCCTACAAAGCAGATGATCCACCTCCACTGACCACATTTTCCTTCATTCTTCCCATAACATCCATTCTACTACACACACTGCCTTCTTTCTGCTCCTCAAACACGCCACTTCCATTCCTCCTCAGAGTCCTGCATTAGCTGATTGCTGGGCCTGGACAATCCATACTCCATGTGTTTGCCTTGCAGCTGCCTTTTGTCATTCAAGTAACAGTTTCAAAGTTGCCTTTTGGAACAACTTTCCTGATCATGAAACCTATAGGATTCGCCCTCTCCCTTATCTGTCTCCAACTCATCACCATTTTATTTTTATCAAAGTACTTAGCACTACCTGATCATTTTTTTTCTTTGTTTACTATTCTCAGAATAGAGTGTAAACTCTTGCTCATTCTATTGACCAATAGCTTCAGTCTCTAGAACAACATGTGGTACAGAGACAAATGGATGAATGGATAAATGAAGAAATGGACAAATGAACCTGATGAAGAAATCTTCAAGTTTATTATATCACCAGGCACCCAATACTAATATCTAATACTAATGACGATAGTATAGACACAGCTGTCTATAATAATAGTAAACATATACCCAGGGCTTGCTACTTGCCTAAGCATTTAACATGTATCATTCACATGTAATTAGCCCTGTAAATTCTATACTATAAAATCTCATTTCACAAATAAAGGCATCCATAAAGAAAGATAAATGAGGCATTACTAGGTAAATGGATGCACTTTGAAACCATACTGAAGTGAAATAAATCAGACACACATGTTTAAATATCACTGTGTCTCTGGGGTGTGAGAAAATAAAAGGATAAATAAGCACCAAATGTATAATAAATACATGGAAATAGGAAGAACATGTTCAAATAGGAAGGAGAACAAGGAATGGAGGAGGGGGTAGGAAGGAAGGGAAAAGCCAATAAAGTAAAGTAGGAAAAAATGTAAACAAAATTTTTGTAAACAAAGAGGGGAAGAGGAGTTGAAGGGAGGGGAGAGGATAGGGAAAAATGAACCAAAATAAATTATGTTCAAGTACATATTCCCTAGGAGTGAATGTGCTCACTCCTAGGGAATGTATATATA
>NW_022900950.1:34332485-34347500 GCF_012274545.1 Fukomys damarensis | reverse complement strand
TATATATATATGGCAATAAAATTAATTTTAAAAAACAAATAAAGGCATTAAGCACAGATGGGAAGAATAACTTGTCCTTGATCACATGGAGTAAGCAATGAAGTGAAGTTTTGCACATAGGCAATCCGACTTTTAACTGACCAGTAAACTTCTTATGGTTTAGACAAAACATGTCCCACAAAAGGCCATACTTCACAGGTGAGGCTTTTGGAAGATGATTAGATCATGGAGCACTAATCTTATCAGTAGATTAATACATCATTGAGTTCAGAACTGTTAGGAGATGGGGCTAGGTGGAGGAAGTAGTTCACAGGGGAGGGTATAGCCTTCCTTTGGCTCTTTCCCTGATCTCTGCTTTTTTGGCTGCCATGGCTCTTGGGAAGCTTTCCTCTACAATACCCTTCTGCTATGATATTCTACCTTAGAGCCGGCCAACCATGGATTGAAACTTCTGAAACCACAAGCCAAAATAAACCTTTTCTCCTTTAAATTGTGTATGTCAGGTATTTTGTCCCAGCAACAGAAAATCTGGCTGATAAATAAGTTGCACTCCTAATTACAAAACTATACCCAAATCCTGAAGTTTGACAAAGGGACTTGGGTCCAACCTGGTTTCTGGAAGAGATTCTTTATGAGGCTTTTGGTTGTTCATGTTGTTTTGTTTTATATAGCATTTGTTGACTTCTAATCTCCAATTCAGTGTTTGAAAGAAATATGATGAACTGTGATTTGACAATAATCACAAGAGAGACCAAGACAAAAAATGCAGGTAGCAAATGAAGACTTCAATAGACCCCTGTCTTCTATGTACACCTGCCTATCCATGTGTCATTCAATCAAAAGATGCTCTACGAGCACCCTGCCCTGCCAGGCACTATTCGAGGCAATCTGTCCTCCAGGAGGTGGTGAGTGCTATGGAGGAACAGAGGAAAGAATGAGGTGGGTTATGCAGATACCACTTTACAGGAGAGTGTGGTAAGGATGGCCTCTCCAAGAGATGCTATGTAAGTGCCTGGGAGCAGGTTGCTCTGAGCAGGAGCAGGTAGTGAGGCCCAAGACACAGGGGACATGGGATTCTGGGGTTTCCCATGAGCAAAAAATGTGCCTGAGACAGTGGAGTTGGGGAGGACTAAGGCAGAGGAGTATATAAGTCTATACTATATGTATATAGTAAACATAATATACTTTGTCCTTTTCATATGACTGCTTGCTTTCTGCTTTCTTTCTTTCTTTTTGTACTGGTAATCAAACTCAGGACCTTGTGCTTATCAAGCAGGCATGGCACCACTGAGCTAAATCCCCAGCCCTTGCTTTCTGCTTTCTGCTGTGAGTTGTTGTAGCATGAAGCTTTCACTAGAGGCAACTTCCTGATCTGGGCAATACTGGTAATGTAGTATACATATAATATACAAATTTAATATAATATAAAATACATAAAGGACTTACTAAGTATACTTACAATGGCTAACTGCAGAATCAGGGATAGAAGATTGAAAAATGGCCATCTGGGTCAGGGATTTAGGTCAGTGGTGCTGCCACTTGCCTCACAAGTGCAAGGTCCTGAGTTTGATTCCCAGTAACAAAAAAGAAAGGAAGAAAAAACAAAAAGAAAAATGGCCATCTGGGCACTGGGGTGCTGGATTATTCAGCCAAAATTCAAAAGCCAGAAGTTCACTGCAAAGTCTGATGCAAGTCTTTCTTGGAAAGCAAAAGGGTCTGTGTTGAAGATTGAAGAGTTTGTGCTGGAAGCCAAAGAAACTAGAGACAAATGTCCAAAGCATGGCAAAGACTAGACTTTTGCTCCTCCAAAGAAACAAAAGGAAAATTTTCCTTCCTTCCCTTTCCTTCCATCTAGCCAGGCTACAAGCCTACTGGTTAGTGCCATCCACATCTGGGGTGACTTCCCTCCTCACTTTGTGGCCTGAATGTCAATCATCCAGTCACATCCAGAGCTGGGCTCCCCTAATCTGCAAGGCCTCTCTTAATCCGTTTAAACTGATATCACAACTAACTACCACACCATTTTCTCCCTGTTTTCTAACATTGCTCTAGTGAGGCAATCACAGAAGTGATGCATTCACTGCAGTCTCTCCAGGGATGAGTCATTCTCCGCAGGCTAACACAAAGCCTGGGCTTATAACTGATAACTTACTCTAAGCAATAAATTGAATTGGATGTTGTTTAAGATGCAAAGATGATTAACATGCAGTTCCTGTCCACATGAAGCTGTGAACTACAGAAAACACCTCATCCACAAAACTTTTGCAATACCAAGACTCATTATCTACTATATTCATAGCACCCTGCTTGTTGCTGGAAATATATAACAAAACATAGAGAAAACTCACTCCTCTCACACGATTTGCAATCTAGCTGGGGAGCCAGGAGTCAATTCAAAAGAACTATTTAGAGTAGAAATAAAGGCAAATAGCTATAATGCAGAGGGTAAATGTACTAGAAGAGAGAGAAACTATTCGTTTTAAAAGTGCCTGAAATGACTCCTTTGCTGTGGTTCATACATGAACGGGAATAGGAAGGTTCCAGGGAGGTTGGGGATTCCATAAGAGGCTACAAATAAATTAGCATAAGACCATGCCAACCTCTGAGGAAGGGCTACCTGAGCCCCTGACAATCTGCTGACAGAAAGAAGAGGCTTTTCCTACATGTACATCTTCATGATTAAGCTTCCAGCAGGACTAGAGATGGATGTGAAATTAGGGCCAACGTGGAGCTAATATTTCTTGGTGGCTCTTCCCATTCATTAGTTCCCAACTGCTACTTCCCCAGAAGTAAGCAGATAAAAGGAGCTTTGCATTTGAATGTTGAGCTTCATAAAAATCACTTCCATACCATTTTTTCCCTTAATTCTATTAGAATCCTTTTTTGTTTTTGGTACCAGGGATCAAACTTGGGTCCTTGTGCTTGCAAGGCCAGCTGCAGAACCACTGAGCCAAATCCCCAGTCCTCTCCCTCCGTTCTGATATAGTAACATGAAATTCACACAGACTGGCATTATTGCAGGCAGTTTATGAGCACTAAATATAACCAAACTCACATCAGGCTTAGGAAAGCCTGAAGACTCACAAAAATTCTTTAGAAAAAGGATGACTGAGCCTCAAAAAACAGCCAGGTATTTACTTATTTTAGTCCCAGATAGTATTTAAAGTATGTGTATTTAATATGCATTTGTGTATAATATACATATATATTGCTAAATATATGCACACATGTACATTTTGCTATAGAAATTACTGATAATTTTCAAATAAATGCAAATGAGCAGGAAAGGAATAGAAACCATATGTTTTCTTTTTGTACTAATTTTTGAGATATTAGTCTATTAAACTCAAGATATCTCAGAAGCAAAGTATTTTAAGGAAATTATCGACTTCTTCTATCTCACCTTACTTTCTTTTTCAATTCAGTTTGCTTTAACTCTAGTAAAATGTTTGGATTACCTATCCTGTCAATACCATGCTGAAGGAAAATGACCATTTTACTTTGGCACAAATCATTTGAGAGCAGGTTCATTTTTAGCAAAAGACCATAGAGTTAGAAATGACCCATAAGCCACAAGGGCCTGTGAGAGCATTATCAGGAGAATTCCTTCAACTCTTAGTTTTGTTTTGTTTTGCTTTGTTTTGTTTTTAACAAACAGAGAAGAAAAAGACCTGTGTTTAAGTTTTTCACAGTGTAGAGCCATTTTGATCTCTTTGGGCCCAGTTCTAAAGAGGAAAATTAGGACAAATGAATGATAAATACAAAAGATCAGTTCGTTTCTTGGCAGTGTGATTTTTTTCTTACCTGACATTTTTTCCATAAGTTAGGGCAATATTTCTGTGTTTTTAGATTAATATACTCAGGTCAATAGATCTGTCTACAGAAGAGGAAGCAAAGGGTCCTGCTTGGGTCCCCATTAGGTAGATGACTTATGAGGGGTAGCTGTCGGGCAAGGCCTCAGATTCCTGGGGAGCTGGTTTAGATAATGGAACCGAAAGCCTTAAGAATCTAACAAAAATCATAAAATCTGACCATTCCCTTTCCCCCTCTTCTGGCTGAAACAATATGATTGACAGATGCCCACACACACAATTCTAAGAGTAACAGGGTTTGCAACTGAAGTCCAAACCCTTATCTTTTATGTATCAGGTCCTACCTGTGTAATCGGAGGCAAATTACTTGCTTCCTCTAGGGCTTGCTTTCCTCCTCTGAAAACTGGGTGTTTGATAATGGCACCTGGCTGCTATGGGTTGGATATAGTTTGTCCCTGAAAGGTTCACATGCTGGAAGCTTACTCCCTAATGTAATGGTTTGAGAGGTGATGAAACCTTTAAGCTGTGGGGCCTTGCGTGAGGTAGTTAGATTGAGAGACACCACTTTCAGAATGGATTCATGCCTGTGTCTTGGGAGTGGCTTAGGTCTGGAACTGGATGACTGCAAGAACAGGTTATTACAAAGGGAGGCAACTCCACGTTCCATGCTTGGTCTCTTTATTCATGCTGTTGGCCATTTCTGCACAGCATGCTCCTTTTAAGCAATGCCATTGCCCTTGTTGTGACACAAAATGAGGCCTTTACTTGATGGGGTCAACTGCTCTCACTTCCAGGCTGGTGCGTCAAAATAAACCTCTTCTCTGTATGAAGTATCTGTCTTGAGTATTTTACCATAGCAATATAACTAAGACAGACTTGTGCATTTGTTTTGAAGATTAAAGAAGCAGATGTATCTAAGCACTTGGCACAATTCACGTCATAATAAAGATTAGTTATTCTGAGGTACTGGGTAATTTTCTTGCCTGATTATGATTCCTTGGATAGAAGAATAATATTGGTAATTTATATCTGATCATATCAATTTAAAGAAACAATCCCTACTATAGGTTTATTTGGTTTCTTTTTTCTTTTTTCACAGTAGCAGGGATCAAACTCAGGACCTTACACTTATGAGACAGTCATTGGTGCCACTGAGCTCAATCCCCGGCCCCCTATTATAGGTTTTATGGAGTAAAAAACATAGATTTACTTTTTTACAGTGTCCATAATTTATCTTAAAATTGTTGGACACTAAAAAAGGCATAATGAGTTTGGAGAGTTGAAGCCTCGTCTCTGGAGGCATTTAGTTGCTCTAATAGAAACATCATCATCCAGGGCAGTCAGCTGGTATTATATCAGAATGAAACCACCTCTTCTAATCTCATCCATCATCTGAGGCTTTAGCATTAGCATAGGATGTGTCAGAAATGGGCTTCGATTAGTGAAAAGAGAAACTTGCTAGTCAGTGTGATAAATACCAGAAGTAGGCTCTCAGTGGTAAAATCCAAGGTAAATGCATAAAATGTTGGCAAAGTGTTCCTCACCCTAAAGGAATCCAGTGAGGTCCATGACTGTGCCCATAGGACTAGCACAGTGTTTCCATTCACAGTCAGACCTGTAGTCAGCCACTGATTCCAATTTCTGATTGCCTAATGCCAAATTCCAGAGTCCTACTTCTGGGATACTGTTACTTCTGCCTCAAGGGAACTTTTATCAAAAGGTGGAATTCTCCAAGTTCACAGCTGTATGAATGGTCCCGAGCCTGCTTTCTAAAAGAATGTTTGATTTTAAAACAAAAAAGTCTATAATTGAGGCAGAATTTGGTCTGAGAATTTCTTCATTAATTTATGATGTTTGAGGGCGTGAATAATCTTCACTTGCTTTAAATATTTTACAGCTATCATAGACCCAAAATAATGCAGGTTATACATGGATTTATCTGCCACTCATTTCACAATAGGTTTAAGATAAAATAGATTTGAGTTTTGATCCCATATGTGCTATTTCCTAGCTGTTTACCTCGAATAAATTGTCTCCCCCGCTTGTAATGAAGAAGTTAATATTATTCACATAATTGGATTAATTTTTTCTTCCCCTTTTATCATATATGTTTGCAATACACAATAAATACATTTATTGTGGGGAATTGGTACATGTATGTATTATATCTTGATCTTTTTTTTTACTTCTTATTTTGCTTTCTTCCCTCCATCTGCCCCCATCCCTTCATCCCCTTCCCATCTCCACCAAATCCATCCCACTGTTTCCTGTTATCTATCTTTTACTTTGCTCCTACATTATTTCTATTTTGGGCTATTGCGGAATTAAATGAGATAAGGCATATGTGGTGGTTACTTTTATGTATCAGTCTGACTGACCTAAGAGCTGCCCAGATGACTGATAAAACATTACTGCTGGTGTGTTGGTGAGGGAATTTCAGAAGAATGTAGCATTGAAATTGTGGGTTGAATAAAGAAGACCTGCCCTTGCCAAGATAGGTGGGCATCATCCAATCCAATGCAGACCCAAAAAAGAGCAAAAAGGGGAAGGAAGGTGGATTCCCTCCTGTCTTTGAGCAGGGTCATTCATCTTCTGCTCTTGGTTCCCTGGCCTTCATATTCCATCTGGCAATACACTGTAGCTCCACCCCTGCCACTCTGCCCTCACTTCTCAGGCCTCTGAACTCAGATTGGATGACATCACCAGCTCTCTTCATTTCCCAGCTTGCAGATAACAGATTGGGACATTTTGGCCTCTGTAATGTGTGATCCTGTTCTCATAATCAGTCAATCAATAATTAATTAGTCAATCCTATGGGTTCTGTTTCTTTGGCAAACCCTGCCTACCACAGCATACAAAGTACAGGGTAAAAATGCATAGTCACAGTTATTATCAAGTGTTTAGAGATACTTATTTCTTCTTAATATATGTGGCTTTCCAATGTCCTTTGGCTTCAATTTTCCATGAAGAACTATATAGAACTATAGATTGAAACTGCCCACTCTTTGGCTTTTGTAATTTTGCTTTGTTGTTTCTTATACCGGTCTGCTTAACGTGCTCTAATACAATGTCACAGTGTGTGATAATGGCAGAACAGAAGATAAAAGTTTACTCAGAGAGGAGACTTTAGTCCAGTCACTCAGAGGCCCAGAGAGGCTGCTTCTTCAACATGAGAGAGCTTCAGGAAATAACAGCAAGCTGAGACCTCTGTGATTATTTCTTTGTAACTCAAGGACATGAGAACAAAGATATAGAAGAAAAGCACTTGCAACAATTTAGCACAGGAGCTTTGGTCAGGGGACAGAGAAGGAATGAGATGTTTTTTTACATGACACATGTCAACCTAGTTTAAGCAATCTTACTGGGGCAGAGAGGACACAATGACCAAAGCAAACATCTCTAAGAAGAAATTACTGCTGATTCTGTTAACTGTTTTCCTTCAGATCTACTTTAGAGCTTAACTCTTCATTCCAGGAGCCTCAGAACTGTTGTTCCAAGGTCTCGTCCTTATCACATTCACTATGATCACTCCTTTGGACAGAGCTCCCCACATTACAATGAATGTTCTTTGAAAGCAGAAACCTTGGCCCTTTAGTCACAGTTGGTGGTCAGCACCTGTAGGATAGGAATTAAATTTGTATTTATTTGTATTGTAATTCTCCTCATCACCCAGGCTCAGACCCTGACTTTCTCCTTTATTTTCCTGCTCCTTTCCCTGCTCTCCTCCAACCGATCATGTTTCCTGTTTGTTATTCATTCACAATGTTACCTCTTCTATTCTAATTGCATCCCTCAGCCAACATCTTCATCTGGGTGCCATCTTGTATTTATACCATTAAAACTGTCACCTCTTGCCTTAGTTACTAACTCATTGTTGAGACACAATACCCAACACCCACAACTTAAAGGAGTGGTTTATTTTGGCTAACAGTTTGTAAAGATTTCAGTTCACAGTCAGCTGGCTCCAAGGCAGGGGGCATCATGGAAGAGGGGCACGGCAGAGCACAATTATTCATGATATGGCAGCCGGAAGCAGAGAAAGAAATAGAGAAATCAAGAGAAGAGAGAGGGAGATATACTTTTCCAAGCCATGCCCCCAATAGCCTACTTTCTCCAATTAGGCTTCACCTCCCAAGTCACATTTAGCATTAAATTCATCAGTAGACTAATCCACTCATGAGTATCACACCTCCATGATCCAGTCACCTCCAAAAGTTCCCATCTATGAGTGCTGACGCTTTGAGTGGCATCTGGATATAAACTATAATACCTCCCAAGTACTTTCTCCAGCTTGTCTCCTGTTGTCTTAGTTATTTTCTCATTGCTGGAACAAAATACCTGACACCACAAGTTAAAGAAGGAAAGATTTATTTCAGCTCACAGTTTATAAATGTTTCAGACCATAGTCCAATGGCTCCAAGGCAGGGCAGCAAGGCAAAGAGGCATAACAGAAGAGAAACAGTCCATGGCATGTCAGCCAGAAGACAGCAGCCTTCTTTCTGCTTTCTCTTTCATCCCATCCAAGTTACAAGCCTATTGGTTGGTGCCACTCAGAGCCAGAGTGGGCCTTCCCCTTATTCACACCCAGAACTATGCTAAACCAATCAGGGAATTTGTTAATTATCACACACCCTAAATTCAGCCACCTCCAAAAAGCCCACCTATGAGCTCATGAGAATTTGTAGGGACATCTATATATAAGCCATAACATTTTCACTGCTGATCCACAAAATATTCATGCACACTCCTTTACACAAAAGGCATTCAGTCCATCGCTAAGAGTTGCCAAAATTCTAACAGTTCCTGAAACAATCAGCAGACTAATTTAGCTATCACACATCCTTAATCCATATTCACACACCCTAGATCCAGCCACCTTCCAAAAGCTCTACTTAGGAGCTAATGAGGCTTTGGGAGAACATCTAGATATAAACCATAACACCAGCCTAGCTGGGTTTTGTCTTCAAACCATCCTTTACAAGGCTTGAAAATTATTTCTATTAAAATTCTGCTTTACCCAGCCCCCACCACACACACACACACACACACACACACACATTGTATTAGTTGCTTTCCATCTTTGGGACAACATACCTAAGGCCCATAACTTAAAGGACAAGGAGAGGAGGTTTAATTTGTCTCATAGTTCTAAGGGATTCAGCTGATGGTTAGCTGGCTCTCAGGTAGAAAAGGCATAGTGAGAAAAGCTGCTTAACCTATGGGAGCCATGAAGCAGAGAAAAGGGAAGAGCCAGGGACAAGAATATAACCTTCCCAGTCATACACCCCCACTGACCTACCTCCAACAGACCTCACCTCTAAACACGAGATTTTTTCGAAACATTTTAGATCCAAACCATAACACACACAAACACACATACACACACACACACACACACACACACACACAAATGCACACTTAGCAACTCTCTACTGAGTGCATCCATTCCATGGACTGGCAACTGAAGTTTCCAATCACTTCATTCAGGGACTCTCCCTAAGAAAATCTTTCACTCCATTCAGAATGTTTTCCTCATTACCTCTAACTGTTCCTAGATACTTTCCTTTTGTTCACATCCGATGTCTCTCAAATCCTTTCTCCAAAGTCCCTCTAAATGATGAAGTAAGAGACTGCAGTACCTAATGGAATATGATACTTTCAGTGTTGTGCCTAATATCAAGAATCTACATATTTGGCAGTTCTGTAACATAATCTACCCATATTTGTCTTGATAAACATTTTAAATTACAACCATTCTGTAATATTGGGAGGGACCCATTTTCTGGATTAGGAAGATGTTTTGGGGTTAATCCATGGTTTGGGGATCCTCTAGAGACTCTCCTGATACCCTGCTGCCATCCCACTGCAGTCTGACCCAACAGTCTTTTCTCCTGGGCCTCAGGAACACCCTTCCTCCCCATCCCTGACTACTTTTGGCAACAATCACTGATTCCTCTGGTGTCCTAGAGACCAGCTTCCTGGTCCAAACACTATAGTTTGAATGGTTGACCATCCTTTCCTAAGAGTCTATTCCTCAAGTAGAAGGCAGCCTCCCTGACATGAGGATCCTCGGACATGCCAGAGTGCCCTGATGCAGCAGAGAGATTCAGACACAAATGGTTCTCCACAATGCATTCTGACGTCCTCCTGTTCTATAAAATACTTCTTCAACATTTTCATTTTATGTTGATTTTTTCTTGTTATTTCTCCTCTTTATTTCCTCCTCTTCTTCACTGGCATTCTCTTTTCCTTTCTCATGTCTGCACCAAACACTGTTTATGTTTCCATGATCAGAACCTTGACGACACTATGCTTTAAATCACTTCAAACAGAACAATAAAAAAGGATAATAAAAAGCCATAAGTAATACTATTTTTTTTCTTAACATTTCATCAAGGAAACGCCCTATGTTCAGTGCTTTATTTGGCTTGTTTTATAACATACCATCTGGGAATCCCTCGCTGAGGTAAAGTGGAACATTCTAGAAAAGTAATACAAACCATTTTCAACTTCCTAATGACCCACTTCCTTTCTCTGCCTGAACTCTTCCCCTTAATTTCTCAGTGACAGCCCCACCACATAAGAAGAATGAAGGCAGGAAACTCATGAAAGGTGAGGCTTAAAAACTAAGGGTTAAAACAAGGTGAGAGTCAGACATTAGCAGTGTTTTCCATGGTCCCCATTAACCCAGGTGATTGAAAGGGAGATGGATGTGTCAGCTGAAGTCAAAGTGCTATTGTGGCTCTTCTCTCAATAGACAGCACACACAAGTACCACACACACACATACCCTTTCCTCCAACCCCTACCCCCCAGCTTTTTTCTGGCACCAGAAAATTACAAGAACCATTGAGCAGCCTTGTGATGTCAGTGACAACAGCTAGCACCCTTTTAATATGTCACTGGCTGACGCCCTGAAAGTTTAAATATGACTGGAGAGTATTTTAGTCCATTTGGACTGCTATAATAAAACATCATAGACTACATGGCTAATGAACAGAAATTTATTTACCATAATTCTGGAGCCTGGAAGTCTGAGATCAAGGCACTGGCAGGTTTGGTTTCTGGTAAGACCCTGTTTATTGGTGCATAGATGGTGACTTCCTGCTGTGTCCTCACAAGGTGGAAAGGACAGAAATGCTCCCTCGGGTTTATTTTATAAGGCCTTCATCCCGTTTGTGAGGACTCTGCCTTCATGACCTAATTATCTCTAAAAAGACACTACTTCCTAATAACACCATTTCCACATATGAATTTTTGGAGGGGAACACAAGCATTCAAATCATAGCAAGGAGAGGGAGATAATTGGATTGGTGGGGATGGCCTCCTGACTCCTTGTGAGAATAGACATTTCGAGACAGTCACTGTGGCCATGTTATGGTTGCCAAAATGCTGACATTGAGCATCTGAAAGCACATACATGAAATTAAATACTTAACGCACCAAATGTTCGTTCTTTTGCCCTCTTGCTGATTGGATGAGTGTCTCTTTATTAGTTTGAATTCTGCAAAGGCTGATATTTCATTTTATTTATGTAGTGGGTTTCAGTCTATTAATAGCAAGCCCATTTTTGCAGTCACTTCTTCAACTATTTAGGACAATTTGCATTATGCTTGGTTTCCAAAAATTACCAAAAGAGAGACAGTTATTACTTTTTAGATGGATAAGTTTGTTTTTGGAAGCCTGTGCTGACTTCTTTTAGGCCAAGGAAAGTGCACCCATTCTCAGAGCTGTAGTCATTAACACATACACTCCATGCAGACAATATATGCTACCTCTGAGCGCAGCATCAAAGGGCTTAGTAAGGATGACAAGGAAAAAAGGTGACTACTCCTCTCTTGGGACTCTAGTCTATTGGTGTGCCAAGACAAATTTTTAATTTGGAACACAATTCTGTAGAAACGAACAGAAACTCTTTCTAAACATTTTAATAAGAATAACCCCCCTGAGCCAATATGCAATTGAATGCATTGCTTTCTAGTAATTTCATTTATACAACAGCTCCACAAGCTGTTTCTCTCTCCATATTCAGATAACCCTAGCCTCCAGGGTGACTGTAAAAATGATATTTTAATAATGTGCCACATCTGTGATCAGAAATACTTAATGAAACACTCTCGTGATCATATGGTAACAAGCTTCAAAGAACCTATTTCTAGATTTAGGCAGAACCAATGTGTTGCTCATACTAGCTTTCATAGCACATTTTTCCATATTGCCTACAAGAAGTCATGCCTAAAAATAAGTGCTTAGAACAAAGTCCAGCTTTTATTTCAGCCCAGAGGCATTGCCAGTTCCATGAAACTTACCTATCAATACTCTCCAACAGATGTATAATGCAAACTCTATATATCACTTAACTTTTTCTAATTGCTGTATTAAGAAAAATACAAGACTGGGGCATGGCTCAATGTAGCATGCACAGAGTTCTGGATCCCATCCCTAGCACTGCAAACCACACACACACACACACACACACACACGCATGCACAGACACACCTAAAAATAAAAAACAAAGAAATCAATGAAATTAATTCTAATAGCACATTTTATTCAATGCCATATACCCACAAGATTACCAATTTAATGTGCAATCGATAAAAATGTAGTATTATTTTGTACTTTATTCCATATTATCTTTAAAATCTAGTATGCATTTTCACAGTGCACGTCTGTTCAAAGGGAGCAGATTTGAGAAACTGAGGAGCCACATGAACTACCCTAATGGGTGGGTACAGAGCAGGAGCACATCTGCTGCGAAAAGGTGGTCTACAACCATCAGCATCAAAGAAAATCTGAGAGTCAATTCTCAGGTCCTATCTCAAACCTACCAAATCATAGCTCTGAGGTGATGCTAAGGAGTTCACATTTTTACAAAACAAGTTCCATAACTGATGTTTTGCTTGCTAAAATTTGGGAACATCTATCTGTTAGGCTCTGTTGTAGTCAGGGTCTGCAAGGGAAATAGATTCAATACAGGACACACAATTTATAGGATTATTTTATAACAATCACCCAAAAAAGTCAAATGCAGAGGAGTGCAAGAGATCTTGCCTCACACCAGAGACCCAAAGAATCCAGCCAAGGGTCTAGATCCCACAGCAATGTCCCGCACAAGTCCAGATGAAAGCCTAGAGTCCAAGGCAATGTCCGCCATAAGTCCAGCCAGAGGGCTAGAGCCCATGGTGATTTATCATGCTTGTCCAAATTGATGATCTTCACCAGGAAGACCAAAAGGCCAGTGGTAGAACCTACAAAGCCTGCACTGGCAGGTTGAAGGGTTTGTGCTACAAGGCCAAGAGATCTATACTGGAGCCACAAAGTGATGCTTGTGGCAAAGACTATAGCTCCCCAATGAGAACAGCAGCTATTCTCAGTGACAGCAAAGACCCAAGTTCCTCATACAATAAAAGAGCAGCCAAGTTCACTTCAGGAAAACCACCCACAGCAAGCTTCTCCAAGAAAATCAACAGCCAATGATCTTCACCTCCAACTGTCTTTTTATACCATTGGCAACAATCCTCAGGTAGGACTTCCAATGCCAAACTATGTTGATTCAGTTCAGCTGGCATTCCAAGTTGATAATTAGTTAATCCACCACAGGCTCCTTATCCCAAATTTGCTTATAAATGCTTAGAGCTGTCACCATCATGGTCCTCAGGATTTGCCACCACATGGTCATGGAGATAAGTGCGCAGTCATACAGCCAGATCTGTTTTTTTATACAGTCATCAAATAATTTTTAAACACTGATTATGTGCCTAGCCTAACCATTAGGCAAAGCCCTAGGAAATCTTACATTCTAGTGGAGCAGAAAATGCAGACAGGTAAAGGAGTAAATGATCACATGATCCAGTCTCAAATGGTGACAAGTAAAGAGAGATGATGGGGAATGGAGGTGAAGGTTAAGGATGGTGCAGGCTCTGCATCGACATAGTGCAGTAGCCCCAGGAACGCTCCCTGAGCAGGGCCTGCTGGCAAAGACTAACAGGAAGACACCAGAAAGCTTAGTACTTTAAAGAAGGCAGCATAGGAGAGAGAAGAATGAAGATAAAGGAGTTTATGGTTGAAGGTCCAAGATGGCCATGCCAAGGTGTTTAGAGTTTACCTCCAAGTGTAGTGAGAATTGCCTGGTGGGTTTAAGCAAAGACATGTAACAAGACATCTGGGCGAAGTGAATTTGGAAATTGTCAAAAGCAATCATGCCAGCTCAGGTGACAGCAGTGGAAGTGGTGAGAAGTGGCCACTATTAAATGACCACTTAAGGTGGTGCTGATGGAACTTGGGGATGGTGGTATGTGTGTGTGGTGGGAAGAGTAGATGTGTGGAGGTCACTGACTTCACTGGGGCCTAAGTAACTGAGTAAACAGGCCCAGAACATTCAATGAAATAGAGCTATAGTGTGAATGTTTATGTACCCCAAAATTCATATGTTGAAATCTAATCCCCGGTGTGATGGCTTTGGGCAGGTGGTAAGTTCATGAGGGTGATGCATTTAATGTCCTTAATAAAAGAGACCCTCTAAAGATCCTTTACCCCTCCAGCAGGAAGGCACCATTGATGAATAGGGAATAGTCCTTCACCAGGAACTCATTCAGCAGATGTCTTGACTTTGGACTTCTTGGTCTCCAAAAATTGTAAAAAAATGAATTTCTGCTGTTTAAATAAATTTCTGTTGCTCAAAAATACTAGTTTATGGTATTTTATTATAGACTAATCTAGATGGGAAAGACGTGGTGTAGGAGTAATACAAAAACCCAGTCCCATAGAGTATCTGCTCATAACCAGGGAGATTCCCACTCTGAGATAATCCTGTTTCATAATCATGGAGAGGAGAGAGGCATTCACTTAGGATCTGTCTCTGGTTCATCTCCTCTCTCACTGTACTCTTTCCCAGAGGGATAGGAAAAAAGGCTAAGGAGATTCCCTACTTGTGAGGATGGGGAAGAACCCCCATCTCCCTCCTCATTAAATCCGTCCCAGGTACTCACATACAAAATCACCAAAATCACTCAATCACAAATCACATATGTATGCATTCTCTCATTCCCTCCCTCCCTCTCTCTCTCTCTCTCTCTCTCTCTCTCTCTCTCTCTCTCTCACCCCATCTCTGCCTCTCTCTCCTCCCCAAAAGTACTTTTTCTTCCACCAAACACAGCAGCAAGATTTGTTTTCTCATTCTTCTTTATGAGGTGAAGAGGATA
>NW_022900950.1:34316661-34332321 GCF_012274545.1 Fukomys damarensis | reverse complement strand
CCCCCCCCCTCTCTCTCTCTCTCTCTCTCTCTCTCTCTCTCTCTCTCTCTCTCTCTCACCCTCTCTGCCCTGTTTATGCCCTGATAACATGAAATATCACCATCCATCTAGCTCCATTTGGAGCCTCTGGTATCAGTCTCCTCCGAGACGAAGATAAATGAGAGAAACAGAGTTGAAAAATAACCCCCCACCCCATCACCCACACACAGGTACAATGCTTCCTCCTGGAGTGTGATCAGGACCTGGGATGTGATTTTACTCCTTTCACTAAGTCTCATTATAAAGTAAAGGTGAAGGAGTTTTGCAGATGTAACTAAGGTCCTTAACCAGTTAGCTTTAGGTTAATTTGAAAAAGAGCTTTCCCTGAGTGAGTTTGGCCTAATCAGGCAACCCTAACTTAAAGGTTGTCTAGAGAGCTCATACATACAAAAGCACAATCCTCTCCTATTGCCCTTAAAGACATGAATTGCTATGTAGTAGAAAAAGCCATGTCAGGGAGCTGAAGTGTATAAGTGTTAATCTATAACCACAAAGAACTGGACTTTTCTGACAACTAGAGTCCCTTTTGGGGAATCCTGAGCCTCAGCTGGCTGAAACTTGGCTATAGTTAATTCCTTGATTATGGTAAGACCATCCACAGAGGACCCAGCTAAGTTGTTAAGAACTCTGATCCATAAGAACTATGAAGTGCAATGATGGATGTATCTTGTTGGGGTTTTTTTCTGGGGGGGGAGGATTTCTTTGCCACAATATAACCCAGTACAGTAAAATAACAACATCAGCTAACTTTTTACACAGAACTTAGTATTTGTGGAACATTTATAATTGCATCACTGGAGCTCCAGTGGAGCAATCGGTTACAGCGCAGTACTTATATAATTGCTTTGCCTCATTATTCCCCACTACAGCCCATGCATCTGATCACTGGTATAATACCTACTTAACTGAGCCTCAGGGAGAGTAAACAACTGAGCTCAGGGAGAAGTCACAGAATGGAGTATGAGGGGAGTGGGGATTTGACCTCATGTCTGGTACTCTAAAGACAGAGTTTCACTAATGTACACCACTGCCTCTGACAGAGGAGGGGTCCTTCATTCCAGAGCTCAGCACCTGAGACTCTCCTCTTCATATGAAGTACACCTCTGTTTCAACCCCATCGTGCCCTCAGCCATGGCCTTGTATGCACACCCTGTCAAACTGAGCAGAGCCTCTAATGGTCCACACATCATTTTCCCTTGGAAGTCCAACCTTGGACTTCCTGTCCTTCGGAGTTACCAAGGTCAGGTCTCTCCGGGCTTCACTTCACATATTCTGGCTTAGTCCACTTTCAGGGTAACTGATTCTTCTTGTTTTTCCTAAGACCACCCCAGGTTTTAAAAATGAAACTCCATATTCCAGGAAATAATTCATTCACAGGCAAATTGGAGTGATTGATCATCATATGACTCTCCAAACTATGTCTAGGCATAAAAAGCCCTGGGAGCCACTCCACTCTGCATCCCACCATGCCTCCTCCAGCATTAGGAAAGGAAACACCAACTACAATATGAAAGTCTCACTCTGTAGAGAAGGTAAAGAGAAGAAACCACTAACTCAAAGCAATTGGTGCCAAGAATAGGGCTAGATCAGGTACGAGAGTGAAAGAACAAGGGATTTTAGCCTTGACTCTCAGATCAGTCTGGGAAGCCAGTTTAATTTCGGTCTTGCTGTGGCTTTTGCATGTTCCCCAAAGTTCATGTATTGGAAACTTCATCTTCAAGTTGCAACAGTGTTGGAAAGTGGCACCTTTAAGAAGTGATTACTGTCAGTGTCATGGGAGTGGGTTCATGATCAAGGGAGTGGGTATCTTAACCAATGAGTTTGGTCCTTTCTTATTCTCAGTGACTTGTGCTCCCTTGCCTTACTGCCTTCCACCTTGGGATGATACAGCAATAAGACTGTTATGGTTTGGATCAAGAATGACCCCCAAAACTTTCATGAACTTATAGGTGGGGCTTTTGAAAGGTGATAAATAATGGGGGCCATATATCTGAGTTGCTGTGAAGGAGGTGGGGGTCCCATCAGAAGAGAAGGGTCACTGGGGCCCTGACCTGGAAGGATATACCTCCCTCCTCTTCCCCTGGCTTTGCTCTCTGTTTACTGGATGCCATTGTATCTTCAGCTTTTCCTCTACCATGCCCTTCTGCTATACTATTTTCTGCCATGGAGCCAGCCAGCTGTGGATTTCAACCATGACCCAAAATAAATCTCTCCATCTTTAAATTGTGAGTGTCAGTGTGTCTCAGTGACAAGAAAGTGATTAAGACAGATTTGGGTACCAGAAAAGTGGGGTTATAACAGTTGAACTTGACACTGTGTGTTATGTTTTAGTAGAAATTTTGCCTTCATTTTGCTCATGTCCTGAGACTTCATGGAAGACTGAAATTAAGGGTAGTGAGCTTATTAATCTGGCAAAGGGAAATTTTAAGGCAGCCCAACATTCAATTTGTGGCATGAGTATGGCTGGCAGCTTTTATCTAGGTTTATACTGAAAATTAGGAGCAAAATTCCCATTTTAAAAGTTTTCTGGTTTTCCAGAAAGGAAGTACCTGCAAAGTTTGAGCAGAGAAAGCATGGTTGCTAAAAAAGATTAGCATTAAAAAGAAACCAAGGGGCTGGGGATTTAGCTCTGTGGTTCCACTACCTGCCTCACAAGCACTTTGCAAAAAAAGACAATAAGAAAGTTGGCTTGAGGGCATATCAGGAAACAGCAACACTGCCTTTCTCAAGCTAAAGGGTGAAAAAGTGAAAGACTTTGCTTTGGGAAGAGAGTCTCAGGTCATCTGGGACAGGCTGTTGAGAACAGTCATTTAGGACATTGATTCCCCAGGATTTGTTTCACAGTGCTGAGCCATCCAGGCACTCAGAAGGCTTCTGCAGCCATGATGCAAGGAAGCCTGGCTACTGCTAGAGCTGCCACCAGATCTTGGTGTCATCCATGTGGTGCTGGTTTTATGAGGACAAAGAATTTAAGAGTTATGGGGCTATGGAGATTTCCACCCAGATTTCAGAAGGCTTGGATGGTCAGACAATGTACACCTGATAGAGCACTGTGTGAAGGTATGAGGGTGAAGCCGAAAGTGTAGTGGAGAGCTCAGAAAGTTGCAGATGGCAGAAACATGGAATGTCTGCTGAGGAAAGGTGTAGGCAATGAGCAGATCTAGACCAAGAGAGAAGCCATGAAGTCCACAACCAGCAATGTCATAAGAGTGGGGCTAAGCCCTTTGGAATTCACATGTCTCTGCAAATAGCCCCATGTGCTGGACATGGAGCTACAGGATTCAGTGTTTGCCCTGATGGGTTGCAGTCTTGCTTTAGTCTGATTTCTTGCTATCCCCCTATTTCTGTCTTTTGGAATGGGAATGTCTACCTTTGGCCATTTGTATGTTGGCAATGTTTAACTTTCCTTTTGATTTTTAGAGGACTCACAGCCAAGAGGTTGCCTTGAGTCTCAGAGGGGAACTTAGGACTTATACTTTGCAGCAACGTTTGTACTGTTAAAACTTTGGAAACCCTTAAACACATTTTTGCATAAAGAGATGAGCATGAGTCTTTTGGGAGTAAGGGGAGAAATGTTATGGTCTGAATCAAGAATACTCCCCCGCAAAAAACTCTCATGCATTCGTAGGAAGGACTTTTGGAAGAAAACTGAATCATCAAGGCCATATAGCTGACTTGCTGTAAGGGAGTGGAATCTGGAAGAAGTGGGTCACTGCAGGCATGACCTGGAAAGTATTTCTATCTCTTCCAATCCAACTTTGTCCTCTGCTTCCTAGCCACCACGACAGGAGCAGCTTCTCTCTTGCCACGCCCCTCTGCCACACCATTTTCTGCCTTGGAGCCTGCTAATTATGAGCCAACATAAATGTCTCCTCCTTTAAGTTGTAAATGTTGGGTATTATGTCTCAGTGATAAGAAAGTGACTAAGACAAAGTTCTTCATCAAAGTCAGCCTTTCCTTGGACTTCCCAGCCTCTAAAACTATAAAAATGTTCTCTTTATAAATAACCCAGTCTTGAGTAAGGTATTCTGTTACAGCAGCATCAAAGAAACTAAGACAGAGCTTTCCCCTTGAATGGAAATATCTTTTTGTCTTGTGTGTCCCACAGGAGGCCCAGTGATCAGACTTCAGAATACACCAAGCCCTATATCTCATCAGCTCCACTCCCCACATGAGCAACTCAGGGACAGATGGGGGAGGTTCACCCTCTCTAAGATTGTGTTAGGATGATAGTCATCTAGGAGAGAAAAGAGGCTCATATATTTGCTGGTCACCTCAACTAGAAATTTCAGTTCAGATGAGTCTGACTGCTCTGCTGGTAGGTGTCCTGGACTTTTGATTATCTTACCATCTCCCAAGCTGTGCTCTTTATGCCACAGGCATCCTCTGTGACAGTGGTTGGATCACTACAAATCTATCCACAATGTGGGAAATGGGTCAACACACATACTTTTTAAAAAATTAATTAATTTTATTGGTGCACTTAAGGTACACAATGTAGTGACATTCATCATTGGAAATTTGCACCTTTACATAATCCATCTTGGTTCTTATTTTTTCCTTTATTCCCCTGCCCTCCTTCAACCCCTCCACCCCTCCTTATCTGCAAAGTCTTTGTTTTCATTTTTTCTTTTTCTCATGTTAATTTCACTCCCATCTTTCTTTTCCCCTACCCCTCTCATTCCCCCTTATCCTTTGCACCTTTTCTTCCTATTTCACATTATCTATTATACCTTTTATTCCTTATTTACACTTTCAGTTTCTCACACTAGAGAAGTTATTCAGTATTTATTCAGTAATTATTCAGTATTTATGCTTATACACCCTATTTATTTCACTTAAGAGTATCACCTCAATGTGCATCCATTTGGCTATAAATGTCTCTAGTTTCTCATTCCTTATGACTGAGTATTACTCCATTTTACACACACACACACACACACACACACACACGCACACACACACATTTTCTTTATCAAGTCTCCTGTTGATGAGCAATTGGGATGCTTCCAAGTTTTAGCTATCACAAATTGTGCTGCTATGAACATGGGTGCACATGTATAACTGTGATATGATTCTTTTAAGTCTTTGGGAGATACCCAGCAGTGGGATAGCTGGGTCAAATGGGACCTTCAATCCTAGTTCTTTGAGGTGTCTTCATACTGATTTCCACAGTGGTTTCACCAGTCTGCACTCCCACCAGCAGTGGAGCAGGGGTCCTCTTTTCCTACAGCACCACCAGCATTTGCCACTGGTTGATTTCACGACAGCACCCATTCTTTCTGGTGTGAGGTAGAATCTCAGTGTTGTTTTCATTTGCATCTCTCGAACGACCGGTGATGTTAAATTTTTCATATGTTTATTTGCTATTTCTACTTCTTTATCTGAGAAATATCTGTTCATTTCAGATGCCCATTTTTGGATTGGGTCTTTAAATTCGGGAGGTCTAATTTTCTTAAGTTCTTTACATATATGTATATACATGTGTGTGTGTGTGTGTGTGTGTGTGTGTGTGTATTTGTCTGAGGAAGAGCTAGTGAAAAGTTTTTCCCCACATTGTGGGTTTTCTCTTCACACTATTACTTGTTTCTCTTGCTGTGCAGAAGCTTTTTAATGAGAAGAGACCCCACTTGTTGATTCTTTGTGCTAGTTAATGGGCAACTGAAGTTTTGTTCATAAATTATTTTCCTACACCAATGTCTTTAAGAGTTTTAGCTAACCACACTTCCAGCTATTTCAGTGTTTCTGTTTTAATATTTAGATCTTTAGTCCATTTCAATTTTAGTTTAGTGCATGGTGAGAGATACAGATCTAGTTTTAATCTTTGGCAAGTTGAAACCCAGTTTTTCCAGCACCACTTATTAAAGAGGTTAGCTTTCCCCCAGCGAAGGTGTTTGGTTCCTTTATTGAAGATAAAGTGGCTGAGTGTGTCTGGGCTTGTTTCTGCATCTTCTAATCTGTTTCACTGGTGCTCAGGTCTGTTTCTTTGCCAGTACCATGTTGTTTTAATCATTGTAGCTTTGCAGAGTAGTTTCAACTTGGGGATTATGATGCCCCCTACCTTGTCTTTATTGCCTAGAATTTCTTTTGTTATTCTAGGTATATTCTAGTTCCAAGTGAATTTTTGCATTGTTTTCTCAAGGTTTGTGAAGTATGCTGCTGGGATTTCAATTGGGATTGCATTGAATCTGTATAGCTAGTTTTGGAAGTACGGCCGATTTCACTATGTTGATTCTTCCTACCCAGGAGCAAGGATGTCTTTCCATTTTCTGATATCCTCTTCAATCTCTTTTTTCAGAGTACTGTAGTTTTCAAAGTAGAGGTCTTTGATTTCTTTCATTTGGTGGATTCCCAGGTATTTCAAATTTTGGATGCTATTGTGAAAATTGTCCCACTTCTCTCTCAGTGAGTCTGTTTTTTGTGTACAGGAAAGCTATTGATTTTTGTGTGTTGACCTTATATCCAGCTACTTTGCTGAATTTGGTTATTAAGTCTAGAAGAATTTTGATGGAGTTCTTGGGGTCTTCTAAATAGAGCATCATCTTCTGCAAATAATGACAATTTGACTTCTTCATTTCCTGTCTTGATTACTTTGCTTTCTCTTATCTAATTGCTGTGGCTAATGTTTCCAAAACTGTATTGAACAGGAGTGGTGATAGTGGACATCCTTGTCTTGTTCCTGATTTTAGTATGAAGGATTTCAGTTTTTGACCATTTAGTATGATATTGGCTGTTGGTTTTTCATAGATGGCTTTTATCAGATTGAGGTAAAGAGCATCTATTCCAATTTTTTGGAGGGTTTTATCATAAATGTGTGTTGTATTTTGTCAAATGTTTTCTCTGCATCTATTGAGAGGATCATATGTTTTTTGTCCTTGGCTCTATTAATATAGTGTGTTACATTTATTAATTTGCATATGTTGAACCATCCTCACATCCCTGGGATAATCCTACTTCATCAGGGTGTATGATCTTCTTGATTCTTGCATTATATTTGTGAGTATCTTATTAAAGATTTTTGCATCTATGTTCATTAGTGAGATTGGCCTATAGTTCACTTTTTCAGTTGGGTCTTTCTCTGTTTGGGGGATCAAGGTGATGCTTGCTTCCTGGAATAAATTTGAAAATATTGCTTCCCTTTTAATTTCATTGAAGAGTTTAAAAAGGAGTGGCAGTAGTTCCTCTCTAAATGTCTTGTAGAATTCAGCAGTGAAGCTAGCAGGACCCAGACTTTTCTGAGTTGATAAATTTTTAATTATGTTTTCAATTTCATTGATTTATATTGGGTTGTTTAGAATTTTTCAGTCATCTTCATTCAACTTTGGTAATTCATACAAATCTGGGAATCTGTCCATTTCTTCTGTACTTTCCATCCTATTGGCATATAGGTTTACAAAGTAGGTGTTGATGATTCTCTGGATTTCTGCTGGGTCCACTGTAATTTCAGCCTTTTCATTCCTAGTTGCATGAATTTGGGCCTTTTCTTTCCTTTTCTTTGATAAGGCTGGCTAAGAGTTTGTCAGTTTGTTTATTCTTTCAAAGAACCAACTCTTGGCTTCATTGATTTTTCTGTATTGTTGTTAGTCTCCATTGCATTAATTTCTACCCTGATCTTTATAATTTCCTCCCTTGTATAAGCTTTGGGTTTGTCCTGCTCTTCTTTTTCTACAAGCTTGAGGTTCAGCATCAGGTTGTGTAATTTAGCTCATTCTATTTTCCTAATATGAGGATGCACTGATATGATTTCCCTCCTAAGACTGCTTTTTCATTGTGTCCCATAGATTCCAGTATGTTGTACTGTCATTGTCATTTAATTCTAGGAACTGATTTCTTCTTTAATTTCCTCTATGACTCATTGGTTATTCAGAAGTGCATTGTTCAATTTCTGTTTATTTATGAAATTCTTGAAGTTTCTTTTGCTATTGATCTCCAATTTCATCATACTATGGTCTGATAATGTACAGGGGGTAACTTTAATTCTTTCACACTTATGTAAACATGTTCTATTATGAGTGAGTATGTGGTCTACTTTGGAGAACAATCCGTGTGCAGCCAAAAAGAATGTGTATTCTGATTTTGTGGGGTGGGACACTCTGTAAACATTTGTTAAGTTCATTTGCTCAAGAGTTCAATTGAGTTCTATTATTTCACTGTTTATTTTTGTCTGGCTGATCTATTTGTGGCAGTGGGATATTGAGGTCTACCACAACTACTGTATGAGCACTTATATGATTTTTCATGTCTGTTAGTATTTGCTTTATGTAGTTAGACTCGCTTGTGTTTGATGCATATATGTTTATGATTGTCATCTCTTCCTCTTGGATTGTTCCCTTTGCAAGGATGCAGTGTCCTTCTTTGTCTCTCTTAATCAGCATTGGTTTGAAATCCACTTGATCTGCAAATCAGATAGCTACTCCTGCTTTTTGGTGGGTTCCTATAGCATGAAGTATTGTTTTCCACCCTTTAACTTTCAGTCTGTCAGCTTATCTTATTTTTAATTAAGTGTGTTTCTTGTATGCAGCATAATGTTGGGCCTTGCTTCTTGACCCATTCTGCCAGTCTATTTCTTTTGATTGGTGAATTGGGACCATTAACATTGATGTATTTATTGACTTATCCTTGTCATGACTTTTTGTTGTTGTTGGATTCTCCCCCTTTGCACTTAGTTTCTTCTGCTGGATTCATTCTGCTGGGCTTCCTGAGGTTGTGATCCTCATTATCTTTTCCTAAGATATTGTTTAAAATTTTTGGAGTGCTAGCTTAGTATTGATGTAGTTCCTAAGGTGCTCTTTGTCATAAAAGTATCTCATTTCTCCATCAATTTTGAAAGATGGTTTTGCAGGGTACATCAATCTGGGGTAGATGTTGTTTTCCTTTATGGCTCAAAATACATTACTCCAGGCTTGTCTAGCCCTGTGGGTTCATGTTGAGAAGTCTGCTGTGATTCTGATGGGCTTTCCTTTGTATGTGATTTGTTTCTTTTCTTGAGCTTCTTGTAGAATTTGTTCTTCTGTTGAGTTTCTGGAATCTTAACTTTTATATGCCTATGTGTAGATGTTTTTTAATCATGGCTAGTTGGAGTCCTATAAGCCTTACTTGTCTGTATGTCAGGTTTCTTTCCCCTATTTTTTTTATGTTACCTGCACTCCCTCCTGTTTTTTCATTAACTCCAATCAGTCTTATGTTATTCTTCTTTGAATCATCTAGCAGCTCCTGGATTGGTCTCTCGTGGTCCCTTACTATTTTTAAGAGACTTTTCTTTCCTGGTCACTAATTGCAATCCTATCTTCTGTATTTGAAATTCTTTCCTCACATTGGCTTGTTCTGCTATGTAAACTTTCAATGGATTTTTTTAAACTCTTGGAAATCAGTTTGCATCTGTTTTATGGATTCTATTTGTTTTCTATTTGGGGATTCCATCATATTTCTCAGGTTCTCTATTTTTTTAATCTGTGTCTGCTCCAGATTAATTAATTAATTTATTTATTAATCATGTCTTGTACTATGGGCACAATCTCTGCTGTTTGTTATCTGAGAAATGATTTCTGATTTCATTTTTTTCCAGGTTCTCTTTTGTTGCCAGTTCAGGTAGTCCAGGTGGTTGAGTATCTGATTATTCTATCTCGTTTCCCTTTGGGATTGCCTTAGGTGATCTGGAAGCCTGGTTTTGACACTTATTTCCATGTCTTCTCATTTCAACAGATGCAGCCTGATGTGCCTTTGTTCAGGGAATTTTTACTCACCCAGCAGTCTGCAATTCTCAGCAGGCCACCAAGCTGCCTTTACTCTGTTTCTCCCCAGTACACCAATTCCTTGGTTTAGAATGGTGGCCTTCTATATCCCTGAGCTGACCAGTCATCTGGGTGGGCTTTTGGCTGGGGTCTGTACACATTTGGGGTGATACCTAGGTGTTCCTGTCACTGGGGCCCTTATGTAGCAGTTGTCTGGGAAACCCTTTGTCTGGGGGCTGTGTATCCCAGTTCTGTTGTCTGTGTAGGCTTCTGTCTAGGGTCTTCAGGCACTTATCTGTGGTATTGGGGTGAGTCTCTGGCTATTGTTTGTGTGTCTGTGTAGTTCTTTACTGGGTGGGCCCTTATCTGTGGCCAATGATATGGTAGGACTCTGGAAGAAGCTTGCAAGCCTTGCAACTCTTTTCTAGGTGGACTGTAACTTCAGCATATGTGGTCAGGCACTCTGGGATCAGGTGGGGTGGGGCCCTAGCTGGGCCACCTGCAGCTGTGCCACTCTGGTCCACACAGCTGCTCCCCGGGATGTGCACATACTTACTGATGGTGTGGTGGAACTCTGGACAAAGGTTTTGTGCCTGTGAAGATCTTTTCTAGGTGGTCTGTTGCTTTGGGTCATGTGCCCACACCTCTGATGTTGGGGTGGGGTCCTAGCTGGGACTCACTTTCAGCCATGCCACTCTGGTCCACACCAATACACATAGTTTTTTAAACATCACCACCCAGTAACTCATAAACTCATCTGTTCATTTATTCATTTGTAATCACTTTTTGGTGACACCTTGCACTATTTTAGGCTCTCACATGGAATTACAATACATTTTAAACTGAGGTGTTGATTGTTGGGCACAAAGCCAGAATATAAAAATACCAAGCAAAATCCATGGGTGTATTTGGAGCTGCTTTGACAATAATAGACTCCTTATTAAGGCTCTGTCCATAGGATTAATAGTGTATTTTATTCTCATTCATATTGAAGAAAACAAATTAATTCAATTGTAATTTGAAAAAAAACAGTCATCATCCTCAAACTTTTTGTGAACTTTATTTTAAGAAAACGTATATCTGGTCACAAAATATCTTCAGACAGAATGGTGAATCATGAAATATACAGAATGGATCTGAGTAACAAATCTGGGGTCACTGCCATGTTTGCGGAGCAGAGCAGATATGAAATTTTCTTTCCTTCCCAGAAAAGCAAGGCTAACTCAAGCTGTGAAGCCCAGATGGTCATCAGATTTACAGCTATCTAAAGAGGAGCTAAATCCTGTAAAGGGCTGAGTTATGATGACTTCTAGATATTGATTAGCTGAGAGTACCAGCCCTGAATTCAGCAGAGAGTTAGGGAATGAGAAGTAGAGGGGAGATAGTGGTGGTTATGGTCTTTATGTAGTTTTCAAAGTCACTTCCAAAAAAGAAGATGAGGTAATAGTTGAATATACCAGCAAGGGACATAAGGAACAGGAACAGGATGATGCGCTTCCCAAATATGTAGCCAGGGGTGCTGGAAAAAAAGGAAAGAGAAAACTATAGATGCTGTAGAAATGATGCCCATTTCACAAGAAAACTGTCATTGCTTCCAGGTACGTGGGCCTAAATTATAGCTCCTTTTACTCAGCAATACTTCATTTAACCATTTACTTCACATGAAGGGTAAAAATGTCTCAGCTTTTATTGAACATATTTCAAAGTCAAGGTGACTCGGCCTCAAAACCCATCTTCACTAGGGCTCAGCAACATGAGTTGCTCTGCATTTTCCTGACATTCTTAACCCCAGTTCCTTGATGGTAGGAGAGTGGTGAGTCTGTTGGTCATTAGGAAATACAATTGAGGATTAGTAACACCCTCAACTCAGTAAGACCCTCTCTATGGTAGCCCCTCTCATGGAGTGCCTATAAGGATACCCCTGCTGGTGGTAGTGTATGCAATGCAGGGCCATGTTAGAAGGGATGGTCTAAATGAGCCAATAAAGCTAAAATGTGCTTTGGCAACTGGTGTTCAATATGTTTTCCTAAGGCTGACTGGGAATAGCTCATGTGCCATTAATAAGAGCTGAGCACCCAGTAATGAAAGACAGGCCCTTACATCATTGAGTGGAGGGACAGGGACCTTTTAATACATTCATATCTTTCTCTTGATGGTCCTAAATCCTTAGCTGCTTAGCAAAGCATCAACAGAGGTCAGGAGGCATTTCCCCAGTGAGATGTGGCTACCTAATTGTTTGCAGAGGCAGCCTCATGTCCCCTCTCCCTCTCTGCAGAATCCTGTTACCTGCTGTGGTTGGACCCATCTGAGCAGAGATAGAACATCTGGAAAGTGCAGTCAATGGCTTGTTAGGCTTGTCAGCAAAGACCCCAGCAAGGGCACCCTTCAACACTCAGGATTGCTCAAAGAGAACAGCCAACTCAGCTAAACAAGAGCTAATAAAACTGCAGGCCACTTCTAGCTACAATCAGACAGAGAGCAAAATTTGGCAGCCACGGGTTTCAAATTAGAATTTTTATCTCTTTGAAGGTTATCTCAAAGATTCATAATGTAACATAATTTTCCTACAAACAAGAGTTTGAAAGTCACTCAGCACTGAAGGATCAAACTCTGATATTCAAAGTGTGGTCTATGAACCAAATTATCAATATCTCCCAAGAACTTGTTGGAATAAAAAATCTCAGATACCTCTCAGACCTAGAGAATCAGAATCTGCATTTCAACAAGCTCCCTGTTCAAGTCTGGACACATGAAAGTTTGAGGAGTGCTACAAGTTGTTATCTCCTTGCTCCGTGGCTGGCTTTGTTCTTGTCTCTGTGGTCACTGCTCATGGTCCTGCTAGTGAAGTGTAGCAGTCTGCCTACTTATTGGGAGCAAAATCAGTCCTAAAATTGTTATGTTGAATTGTATCCTTTTTAAATCTTTATGTTGAAGTCCTAAACCTCAGTACCTCAGAATTTGACTATATTTGGAGATAGGATGTTTTTAAAATTATGAGGTCTGATGGAAAAAATATGATTTCTGTTTAAACTTTTAAAAAATTTATTGCAGCAACACTGCTTTGCCATTAATGTCTCTATTCCTAATTCAAGAACGTTTTGTCTTATCCTTTATTAGTCTTTCTTACATTAATTTTCATAGAAACCACATGACTACACATTTTCTCACATAGTCCTGCCCTTGCATATAGCTTCCTTTTACCCCAAATGATTACTAATAAAAATCAGTGGCTTGGATAGACCAGCGCCTTTTGCTAAAGTAGCATTGGCAGCCTTAGCTTCCTGGTATTCTGTCTCTCTTATTTCTGTCTTTTCGTTTTTTTCCTCAGGCTTGGGTTATACACTGGGCAGGAAAATGAGGCCTACTGCAGAGGTTTCTGATAACATTTCAGGGATCCCCAGAGCCAAGAATGATGGGATGAGTTTGCTCCAAATGAAGAGGAGTATTTTGAGAGGGATTAGTAACAATGTGTTTTTTGTTTAAATAATTTCAATATTTGTCCTATTTTCCAATCACCCTTGTATAAATTTAAATTTAAATTAAGAAATAGTAGTTGTGTACACTCATGGGATACAATGTGATATTTTGATCTATAAATTGTAGAAAGAGTCAATCAATGTAATGAACATATCCATCACTTCAGCAATATATCATATTCGTGGTGAGAATATTAAAAACCTATTATTTTAGCAATTTTGAAATATGGGATACATTATTAATCATGGTCACCATGCATTTACCCTTTGTACCCTTTAATTAATTAATAGTCTCATTTCCCCATCCTTCCTGCAGGTACAGTCTTTAAAGAGGTAACAAAAGGACAAAGAGGTCATATGAAGAGTGCTAATCCTCACAGTCTGATGTCTCCCTAAAAAGTGGAGTTAGGAAGCCAGGTGTGGTAACATAAGCCTGTAATCCCAGCACTTGGGAGGCTGAGGGAGAGGATCACTGAGAGTTTGAGTTCAAGGCCAGCTTAGACTACTAGTGAGTTTAAGGCCCACTTGGACTACATAGCAAGACCCTGTCTCAAAAAACCAAATGGGGAAAAAAAGAGGAGTTAGGACACAGGTACAAAAGGAAGAGTATGTGAAGACACAAGAAGAAGACAGCTATGTATAAGCCAAAGACTGAGGCTGCCAACACTGCCAACACTTTGATCTTAGACTCCCAACATCTGGGTCTGTGATCAAAATCTTCTGTATTTAGGCTGCATAGTCTATAGCACTTTGTTACAGCAAAGAAAGTTACCTGCTAGTGCTGGCAAAGGAAGTGAAAAGAAAATAAAGAACTCCGAGTAAGGGATATTTTTGAGACAAAGAATAGAAGATTCAGATAAATTGTGAAAAATCAAATATTGTGGTGGCTCAGATCCATCACATGAAGGAGGTCATAATATGCCTAATCCAGAAACAAGCAAAAATGATTCCTGAAGCTGTTTTGCACTCAAGATAATAACACAATGAAAGATGAGACATCACTTTCTCAGAATGAAATGATGCTCTTGAGTTTTGGCAAAATTGATCAAAGGTCTCAAGATGTATGGCCCTATAGGAGCTAGGACTAGCATTTTTTAAACTCCTCCTGCATAGTGTGTAGAAGGCAAGAGCTCAGTCATGTGCCCTGTCACTTGAGGGCTAAGTGAGAATGGGACCCCAGGTGAGGCCCAGGCTCTATAATGTTCACTGTAATTCCCTTAGCAACTGACTGGTGCCTGGCACAGAGCAGGTGTTTACTGAATGGATGTTGAGTGAGTGAAGAGTTGGCCAAGGAGAAGCAGGTGACCTGAGTTCACTGACCTCAGAGCTGCCAAAAGCCACTTTCTGAAGATGTCTCTTAAAATTCATGCGCTGAAACTCAGTTGCCAAAGTGACCACATTTAGAAGTAGAGCTTCTTGGAGACGATTGCGTCATAACGAATGGAATCAGTGACCCATAAAGAGATGGAAAAGAGCACCTGAGCCCTACTGCCCTTCTGTCTTCTGCCATGTGAGGACACAGCAACAAGACACGATGTTGGATACAAAGAGTGGCCCCTACCAGACACCAAATCTGCCAGTGCCTCGATCTGGTCTCAGCAGAAAGAATCCCATTGGTGAGAATGTAAATGAATAATAGCCATTATGGAAATGCCTTAAACTGTTATGGAAATCAGTATGGAGATTTCTCAAAGAACTAAAACTAAAAATTCCATATGACCCAGCTATTCCCCTGCTAGATATCTTCCCCAAAGAGCTTAAGACATCATACTATGGGAATACTTGCATATCAATGTTTATATCAGCACAATTCATAATAGCTTAATCCTGGAAGCAGCCTGTATACCCATCAACAGATGAGTAGATGAAGAAAATGTAGTATCTATATATAATGGAATACTACTGGGCTATAAAGAACAACAAATTTGAGGCATTTGCAGAAAAAGGAATGCACCTGGAAAATATAATGTTGAATGAAATAAAATCAGACTCACAAGTTTAAATATCATACAGTATCTCTCATTTGAGTGAGGCAAAGTACAAACACAAAGAATGATGAAGAATGGATAGAAGGGGACAAGGATATGGATCTCTTGCAATAGGAAAGTGGTCCAAAGGAACAAGAGAGAAGGGTGAGGGAAAAGGAAAGGGGAAATAAGTAGAATAAAAATATGCCATGTACAGGCACCTAGTAACCCCAATTAATATAAGCATTATATTCCATAACATAAGCTATGTTTAGTAATATCAACAGAATGAAAAAGGGGATAGGAGAATTTATCCCCTTTTTTTAAAAAAAGAAAAAGAAACAAGCTGCAGTATTTACATGTAACAAGGGCCAGGGATTTAGCTTAGTGGTTCCAAAGCCTGCCTCACAAGCACAAGGACCTGAGTTTGATCGCCGGTACCAAAAA
>NW_022900950.1:34279654-34316376 GCF_012274545.1 Fukomys damarensis | reverse complement strand
AAAAAAAAAAAAAAAAAAAACAAAAAACCAAAAACAAAAAAGTTGATGAAAGTATGTACATGTAACTACACCTCAAGATGACTGTAAACTGCATGAACTGCAAATATGCATGAATTAAAAATTAAAAGCAATTTTCTGTAAAGACTAAATCAAATATTTTTAAGATTTCTTTTAGTCCTATATCCTATTGCTTATCTTTGCCAATGTCTATCCATTCCCTAATAGCGATAGGTTAATAAAATGTTTATAATTAAATTTTTTTAGATTTCGTCAGATTTTTGTAGATTTCGTCATGCTCCCCAGGTTGTCTTAGAATTAAAACAAGTATAGAAATTCAAACCAATTGTAACAGATAAAGAAAAACAACAGTACCTGAGCCAGATCCCTGGGAATTCAGAGGAGGAAGATAGGGCTGCATAAGGAGCTAACCCAAGAGAGAGGATCCTCCTTTTCCACCAACAGACGCTTCACTTCCCTCTGCCTTTAACAACAGCCAATTACCTGGGGAAAGGCATGATATATCCTCTCCAGGTAGAAGCAAATAAAAGACATGATTGAGGAGAGTGTTGATAAGAATAGGAGAGATAATGCAGAGGATGGATAAAAATGCCACTGGAGAGGAATGAAGACAGAGATGGTGAGGGGAAGCAGTCACCATAAGAACAGTGAACTCTTTTCCTGGCCACAGCCCAGGCCCCCATCAGTTCCCTGGAGTCATTGAGTTTCCAAGGCTCAATGTGGCACTTTGGGCTGCTGACCTCTTGGGATGTCACTGCCTTTGTTACTGCTGAAGGATGCAGTCCACACAAAAAGCCCATTATCCACCGGAGAAGGGTGTTATTGTAAAAGACAGACTGGGAGGTGAATGCAAACAAGGGAGGAAAGTAGTGGTGACAGCTGAGGGCACCAGCCTCTGTGTGTTCCTGGCTCTCCTTGTCCTTGGGACATCAGGAATTTCAAACTTCAAGGAAGTGAAAGCATCCTGTAACTCAAAATGGCTTCTTGGAGTTATCTATCCTAACTTAGTTCACTAAAATCCAGATTTCCTAATGCAGGTGTCATGGAAGTACAGGGCTGATTGAGGCTTCCTGTCTGGCAACTTCTATAAGCAATGCAATGACGCCTCTCTTCACAGCCTCATGGTTGCAACTTATGTTCTCAACATACATCCTTCGGGTCCCTGGAAGATCTGTTACTCAAGAGAACTTATCACAAGGTGCAAGCTTTAGGCATCGTTTCTCTCAACAAATAATGAATGTTTCACTCACAGAAGGTTAGGGAAGCCGGATATAAAAAGTCACTCCAGTCCATCTCTGAAGGGTGGCCATGGCAAGTGTGGGGTTGCCAAAGTGCAGCCCATGGCTTTAAAGTACCTGTGTAAGTTCAATGCTATGTGGAGAAATATTTTAATAGGAGACTGAGACAAGTCCCCAGCTGCATTTTCAGAGCCCTCAAAGTTCAGGAAGAAGAGGACAAGAGTTGCCTAGACAGTCCTCCTGCTATCACCAAGGGAACCTTCAGAGCTTTAAATGGCAGCCAGAATACCATTCAGAATTATCACCACTCCTGCCAGAAAGAGCAAGCATCATCCTGTAGTTCTTCAACAATTCCAGAGACCTACCTCTGAGTTCTCTCTCCCAGATAGCCCACGAAATACTTTTGCCTCACAAACAAGTACATCAGTCCAGCGAAGGCAGCAGGAACTAAGAGGAGAAATGAAAACACCTAGGTTAGTTTCACAGATGCACAAACTTGCTTTGTAAGCATAACAACAATGCAATCATTGAGTGATGGATGCTGGCTGAAAAATCTAGCAGAGGCCACAGGTTCTGATGGCGGAGGTTGGTATGAACTTCAGACAGAATCCAAAGGCTAGAAGAAGCTTAAGAATTTTAAAGATCATAATATTATTTCCTTATACCAGCCTCGTGGCGTGGTTTATGAAGTTTCTATCTGTCAGCTAATGTAGATCAATCCTTTTACCATAAGAAGTATCAATGTGTCTTTCTAAGTGTGGAAAGTTTGGCCCAGGTGGTCAAAGGGGCTTGTGTGAAGCTGTCAGCTGGTAAGAAAGGGAGGGAAGGACTTAACCCAGACTCCTCCCCCAAGGCTCTTTAAATCACATCCTATACTCCTGCAGTTCCCAGCAAAACATGCTCCCCCTCTTCTGGACAGTTGCTTCTGTTTCTAGAAGGTCTCTCAGGAAGGAGTTTCTCTCTGCTTTCTCACCCTTTAGGAAAGAGCCCCAAGCAGCAGCACTCCAGTGACTTCAGGGAATACTGAACTTCAGGTTGGAAGTTGGAAAATCCAGCTCTCCTAAGAGTAGTGTTATCTGGTGTTTAACTCATTCTGCATATGGACAAAGAGCTGATTGCAGCTTTTTTTTTTTTCCTGTTATGAAGTGGTGAGAATGAAATTGGGCCCTAAATATAAAAGCAGTTTGAGAACCTTCAAGCATTATTTAAATACCAAATTAACTGCTACTGCTGATTACTTTTTACATGCCACTTGCCTCCCTGGCACTCAGGATCTTGCATCTACAATCCTCCCTGACACCTGGTAAGGAATATTTTACTGTCACTATTTGACAGAAGAAGAAATTAAGCTCAGGCCAAAAGATTCATGAGGACAGCTCGCTTTCCTTAGATTACCTTTGTGCCTGGCATATAAAGACTTTCAAAAATTTTTTGTCAAATGAATGAAAAAATCCAGCAATAATTGCAGAAGCAGAATTTAAAGCCACTTTCTGATTTCAAATCTTTACCACAATCACTAGCAGAATCAACAACAGCATTTACTGAGCTTGTTAAGTTGAACCATACAAAACCACCATTCTTGTGGGTCATAAAAAGACAGTGGCAGTTATAGGACTCAGTCTGATATATACCATGCACATACAGCAGCAGCGTTTCATATATATTGTTTCCATTACATCTCCTAGGAACAGTAGGAGGTGCACAGCTGTCCTGGTTTATAACGAGGAAACTGGGGCTCAAAAATCTGAGTAATAGCCCACCTTAGCAATGGAGTTGCTGGATTTGCTTCTAATCTGTCATTTCCCGAGACCCAATTTGTTCTGTAGCTCCTCTTGCCTTACAAAATACTGTTGTTTCAGGGCAAGTAAGAAAATAGGGGCACCTAAGAAACTGTGTGGTTTATCCTGTTCTCTGAAAGACATAAGACTGTCACAATCTGTTTTGCCTCGAAGTCGTTCCTGACTTTTGTCATTCGGATGGCTCAGATCTGACTTACTGGCCCATTTTTCTTTCAATGGGAAATCAGTTGAACAGGAGCTAATAAAAATCAGCAAGGAAAGACACCATACCCATTGTCCTTCTGCAGGGGATGACAGGGATGCCATTGGGAACCTGGGCCACCAGCAGGTGACAAATCCAGTTCTATAAGTTTGAAGTGTAAGCAAGCTACTTGGGCTCTTGCTCAGTAAAGTGAGAATTTGAGTTAGAATGATTTCCGTGGCTCCTTTCAACTGAAAAACTCCACCATCTGGTATATTCAGAAGCAATGACAATTATGAACCAACATTAACCAATGCACGTGCACCCAGCAATGCCAATGTTTATTTTAACAGGAGATGCCGTGCTTCTTTTGACACACTCTCAGTACCTTCAAGCTTCTTTTGTATTTATCTCGATAGAGCCACTGCAGATTCATCTCAGTCAAGCACCATCTGGGACAAAAAGTGCATAACTTCTAGTATGAGAGGAATTTGATTTGATTTTTCAAGTAGCACTAGACACATTTCTCATTTCACTCAGGATAAAAACTGGAAACTAGTGAGCTCACTGGCACCTTCTGTGTGGTGTTCCTGGCCTCTGTCCTTCACGATATGTCTGACTCTTGGCAATAGTGTGTCCAGTTACCACTTTTCTAGGCTCCATCTTGCCAACCAGTCTGTGTTTCACTGCTATCTCTGTCTTTTTTACCCCTGTATATCTAGGCATGGAGTTTGCATATAGTAGATGTCCTCTGTATATTTATTATATAATTAAAGTAAAGGGATACTTGTGGAAAAATCTTAATTTACTGAAACCAGAAGACAGGGGCTCTGATCATGCCTCTGTGGTTCACTAGTCAAGGAGCCTTGATAAATGACTTCATCTCCCTGAACCAAAGTGTCCTTAAAGGTAATGAAAGAACAAATATCTACTCTATATACTTTACAGAGTGGGGAGAAGATGGTTAGGAATTAAACAGTTCCTCAGAGGACTGTTTGTGGCCATTTTATGTGAGCCCTGCTGATCTACAAAAGCTGGCCTATTCACACCAAGCTGCCACCAGACAGATGCCAGCTGTGGCCAAGCCTGTCTCATGCTACATCTCCAAAGATGCCTAAATTATATGCTTCTGGTTTCCATTTCATTATAATCAACTCTGGGAATCGATCTGTTCCTCCAACTTACTGAAGTCAAGACTGCAGGCTGCTGATAACCCTGGGGTAGTTGGGGATCTGGAATCCAGCCCATGGCTCCACCGCTACATGCCCGGAGGAGCACCAGCACACCGGGAGCTTATTAGCAGAAGAGCCAAGAGACAGCAGTCCCGGAATAGATCCCTCAGGCACTCTCATTTATAATGCCCTTGTATCTGAGCTAACACTGCTTGTGGATTCTGAGTCACATTTAGCCTTAAAGCACCCTTGTCAGTGAGCAGCTCTCAACCAGCCACCAGGGAGCACGCATTAGCAATGCATTATCATACCGTGCTGCGCTGCGCAGTTCAGAACGTGCCTGAAGCCCAGCGTCACAAGGGCTCTCGGCTCCCCAAGGCTGCACGGGTCTGAGCTGGAAGTCAGGCAAAGTCTTTTCAACACAATACCTGCCCTTTGAACTTCCCTGAGTTGCACATTACAGAAAGAACACACAAAGGCAAGTCTGAGTTACCTTGGCTGCAAAGAAGCCCCGCAGTCCAAAGCACCGCAAGGAATGTAGGGTATGCGTCTACACAGTTCTGGCTGTGAAATAAACAAGGAGGAGAGAAATCAGAAAAGCACATCGCTGCAATATGGTCTGAAAATGAATTGAAACCCTGAGTTAATAATCACCATCGCACAACGGACACACAGCCCCACTAGTCACTCCACTTCCTTCTACCCGGTAAGAGGCAGCCAGCCACCACGCTGGCAACAGACAGCGGCAGGAAGCAAACTCGTGTTCAGAATCCGTTAGCTCTCTTCCCACGGTGAAACTGATGGGAGGCTTGGTTTCTTGATGTATTCACTTTGGCAGGATTTCTGTTCCTGGCAGTGCCTGTGCACTTCTTGGAATTAAAAAGTGAGCAATGCAGACAGCAGGGTGTGGTCATAAGCGAGGCAGGGCGGCAGAGGAGAAAAGTTCAGCTAAGGCAATGTCATACATATAGATCCACCCACATCTGCAAGCCAGGCTGAGAAAGAAAGTGATCTTCAAGCATTAAAGAAGCCAGGATCCATTCACAAAAGCTGATGTGGAAAGTTAGCTTATTGGTGGTGCCAGGCACACAGTCCTTGCCTCCCTGGGGGTGCGGGGCTTACCCTACTCTTGGTATCACACTGCTGTTTTCGCCCATCATCTCTTTTGCGCTCACCGTATTCCCATGAATACCCAAGGCAACTGCATGACTTTCCTTCAGCTATAGTAACAAGTGGCCACAGATGTGGTGATGTGAAACAGTGCAAACACATATGGCACAGTTCTGGAGGTCGACAGCCTCAAATGGAGCTCCCTGGGCTGAAACCAAGGTATGAGCAAGGCTGCCTTCCCCTCGGGGCTCTAAGGAAAAGTCCATTGACTTGCTTCGCCAAACTACTATTCCTCAGCTCAGGTTCCCTTCCAGCATCAGAGCCAGGAATGTCTGATGGAGTCTTCCTGATGTTTTCCCAGGAAGGTAGAGAGTCAGGAAGATGCTGAGGTTGTTACTGTTGTTGCTTTTGCAGTGATGGAGATACAACTAGGGCCTGGAGCATGCTAGGCAAGAGCTATACCAATGAGCCACACCCCCAGCCCCAATCTTGCTGGTATTAAATCATCACTGCCTCCTCCTTCCCCATTTGAAGGACCCTTGCAATTGTACACATCATATCCAACCAATCCAAAGTAATCTTCATTATTTCAAAGGCAACTGGTTATCAACCTGAATTCTTCCTTGTCATGAAACATAATATACTCATAAATTCCCAAGGTTAGGGATGTGGGCATGTATGGGAGGGCAGTACTTCTTCCTATCACAATTCCGCTAATGGTTCAGAAAAGAATCTGAGGCTCAGAGTGACGGAATAACTTGCCCAGGGTCTCCCAACCAGGTAAAGCCAGGTTCATACCTCATCAGACTGTATCCAAATTCAGGCTGTTAACTCTTTGACTGTACTAAATTAAACAGGAGATGTGCTCAAGAAGAGTTTACAATCTAGATAAGAACAATACATAGGCAGTAAATAGAGAAAAACCACAGAACAAGATATGATAGGCATATGAAAGTAGCAATAAGATGCAACAGAAAGGGCACTTGACTAGGACTAAGTCCTCATGCTGTCTTTAACCAGCTTTTCACTATTGGCAAAGCAATCTTTCCCAACTTAATTCCCTTGTCTGTAAAACAGATTGAAAACAAATCTGAGATCCAATGAAGCTTTAGGAGTTGATGGTCTAATGTAAGATCTATATTATTTCTCACCACCAATGTCAGTATAGCCACCAGAGATCTTGTTAAGCAAATGTTTGCGCTCATCTCATACCTACAGAACTAAAAATAGGAAGGGGCTCAGCAATTTGGGTCTTAAAAACAGTGCCTGAAGACCTGAAGTTTGAGAACCACGGGTTAAGGGGGTTCAAATGATATAGGTAACAGTCAAGATGTGATTTTCAAACTGCCTTTTTTAACTGCTACCATTGAAAACTTTGGATATGTAAAGTGTGCCCAAATATTTTCCATATGTATGTTAGAAGTTTGGTCTCCAGAGTGACCTACTGAAAGGTGCTACACATCTTAGGGGTAAGGCCTAGTAGTAAGTCCTTAGGTCACTGAGAGGGCAAAATAAAATAATAAGAAGTAGGGATATAAATCTTTTTCAAAGGAAAGGAGACCTAGAGATGGAGGAAGGAGGAAAGGAGGTGAAAAGACAGAAACATAAAAACAATTAAGATGTGTTATGTACATTCATTTACCAACTCTCCACAAGAATGTAATCATTACATATTGCAAACATGTTAATGCTAATAAACAATTTTTAAAAATAATTGTAGGGGATCCCACACGTGTTGAAAATTTCCCTCTCTCTCTCTCTCTCTCTCTCTTTCTCTCTATCTCCCTCTCCCTCTTTCCTGGATTGACATATGAACACTCACTCCAACATGTGTTCCCACTATTATGTGTTCACCCCTCCGGAACTGAGAGTCAAAATAAACCCCTCTTTACTTAATAAATAGCCTGTATCGGGTATTTCATTTTAGTTATGGAAAGCTGCTAATACATCTGAAACCAGCAGTGCTTGATCCATACACTGCAAAGACCCTGAGAGATCAGGCTGTCCTTGTTTGGCCAAAGGGACCATCATACCCCTCTGGTATCCAGAAGAGTCTTTCCTGGAGAAGTCTATGAATGTAGTAGGTGAGAAACCCATGCATCCTGTCCTGGGCAACAGGCACAGCCTAAGCCAGGCACAGAATGAAGGAATACACCTGGTCGTCTTGAGATTTCACTGATCTTGTAAGAGTTCCAAGGGGCAGGAGGGCCCCGTGAGGAGTCCATTTGGGTGTCACACTTAGAAAATAAACAGGTGCAAAATTTCAACTGTGCACCAGCCTCACTTCTGTTCTTATCCATTAGTAGAGGTACAAATTTGCAGCCTCGGAACTAAGAAAATGTGATTCATCTCCCAGCTCAAGAAAACTAGAGAAAAAAACTCCTTTTTCAGTTGGTTGAATAACATGTTATGTCAATAGGATAAAATATCTATGCTCTTATAGTCTGAAAAACCTATCAATACCAAAGACTGTCCCCTACTTCCTCCTCGTTCTCATGTTTCTGAGTCGTTTTATTTGTTTTTAAGCAGTATTTTCTCTTGGTGATTACAAAGAGAAATAAATTCTTATTTGTCCAGGAATTTTCTCACTCAAGAGAACTGTCCAGTTATAATATTGCAATCCTTCAATCATTCATATTATTTCAAGTCACCTTGGGTCCTAACAAAACATGGTCTTGCTGTAGTTAAAATAAACTCTCCCATCAGAGAATGGACTCTTTCATGGGATTTACAGAATATTCTCTCTCTCTCTCTCTCTCTCTCTCTCTCTCTCTCTCTCTCTCCCTCCCCCCTCTCTCTGTTTCTCCCTCCCTCTCTCCCTCTCCCCTGAGTCTTCTCCATCAGTCTGTTAAGCCTGTCCCTCAATGTGGCTCAAGGCTGCTCCTCTTCCCTTTCAGGATTTCTAATCCCAATCTCCAAGCCACATTATCTCAATACCTTGAGGCGCTGCTGCTGGGCTGAATTCAAGAAGGTTTGTACAGTGGCACACTGTGCCCCACCATGGAGCTACATTGCTGCTCATGGGTCCACACACCCCAGGACCAATGCCAAGGCTGCCACTTGGCTACATGAATGTATTTTTCCTAGCCTCACAGAGCCTCTGTTTGCTCAGCTACAAGAGGTGAAGGGAGACCTTAGTAACTACCCTGTTGAACTGTTGTGAAAGTATAGTGGCAGGAAGCTCTGGGTGCCTCACAGGAATTATTCAGTAAACGGTGGCTATTATTGCTCCTGTTTTCCCTCTTCGCCCAGTGGAAATATATTTTTCTAATGACACATCATTATTATCATCATCATTATTATTATTATTATAAATTTTCTTTTAGAGAGTTTTGTGCCATTTTTCTGCAAAACAACAGGCAAAACCATTTTGATTCACATTTCTTGAGTTCTAACTAGGAGCTGCTCAGAAAATTTTGCAATAATTTGTTACATTCATTTTGATGTCCACTTCCTGTTTGTATGGAGAAAGGGGCTCATATTGTTTTCCTTTTCATTTTTCTCCATTTCTAGGAATACAATACAAGAGTGCTTTAATGTTCTGTTAATCAGTTTTGATTAATTCAGAATAAGAAAATATGAATAATAGCCAACAAATAGTATTAATACTAATCAATAGGGTCATTGTACACCTATCACCTTCAAATACCTGTGCAAGTCTACTTCAGATTGAGGCTACAGTAGGTGCCAATAGATGCAGGAGGAAAAGTGACATTAGGGTTCAGTTTCTCAGAATGTATTTTAGAAAAAAGCAGGAGGGGGTTAACTTAAAACAGGTGGTTAACATTTGTGATTAACTAAGACACCCCTTTTAGAGATCCAAGAATTAGAGTGTCCCTTAATATGTCACAGGCTCTCAAAAGTCAGGCTATTAAGAATTTGTCCTTCCTTGTAACACTTGTTAATGACTCCTGAAGTTGGAATCCATAGGACACATTTTAGGAAATTATGTACCTCCAGAGACCCAGTCTCTTTTCTGCACTCCAGAAGGAGGCTTAGGTCAGCTAATTGACCTAAGGATTCTTCTCCAAAACCAAACGCTGACCAAGGTTGTGCTTGTCCTCTGAGAACAAAGCACTGAACTGCATTTTATACCTGTGAATATAGAACCAAGGTCCAGCTCTTCTAGGCGCTCCACTCCTGACTCAGTGCTGCCCTCAGGGGAGACAGATGATGGAACAGGTCAGCGATCAAGGCCAAATCTGAGCTGATGGATCAGGCCAGTGGGAATGTCTGTTAATTCCCTGCCTCAGAACCTCCAACTCTCTATGTCTGTCAATAGTCATATTTTATGCTGGAAAAAATGCATCCATCCACCACTACCACTTTTTCTATATATTTTTCTTTCATATCCAGGGCATCTAAACATTTATGATCCCATACCTATCAACCAGTGGTCTTGATAATGAAACCCTGATAGATATATTTATGTATAAATTATATATAGTACATGAGCTGCTGCCAATCTGGTTATTTAAACTGAGTGCAACTTCATTTCTTATGCTTTGGATAACAAGATTAAATACATGCTCTTTTCCTCCTGCACTCACATAGATATCTTGCATCCCTTTCTGTCATTTTTAATGCCCTTAAAGAAGCTATTTCTGGGAGCAGCGTCCACTAGAAAAACACATTGCCCTCCCAGGAGTCTCCTGGCACAGGCAAACAGCCTGGGTGCCTCTGGCTCTTGCCAGCATACAGTAACCTGCTTCACTGATCCCTGGCCCTGTTTACAATCCACAGTCATACATACGCTATTGTTGGGCCAGGGAGGAAGTGGTGCTTGTAACAGAACCACAGCAGTGTCTGAGCTATTTTACTTCTTAGTTCTGCTCCCCTCCCCTTACTTCTGCGCTTTTCCTACAATCTCTCCTCTCCCTTCATTCTTCTCCTGACCCCTCATGGGAGCTGAGTAGCAAAGACAATGGGGTTTGCAAACTGGGCTGTGACTCCCACACTGTGGGGACCCTCAAGTAGCAACAATCCATTATTCCTTACTACCCTCTTGCTCATTCTTATCTCTGGAACCCTGTGCAACTACAGAACTTCCAAACCACATTCCCAACCACCAGAAAAAGTGCACTTCTGCAACTTAGAGGCTGAGAGTCAGTGAGGCCAATGTAAGCACACTGGCTTCTTAGAAACAGCTCTTTTGCTCCTGGGGACAAGTGGCAGAAACAAGACAATTCAGCCTGCCCCGTTTCTTGTTCATTACCAGCGAAAGTAAATCTTAACTTCTAAGAAGATACAGTAAAATTCCACTGAGACTTCTTCCAAGTGGAAGAGCTAGACCATAAATAAGAATGCTAATAGTATATACCTGTAATGCTAGCACCTTGAGAGGCTCAAGCAGGAGAATCACAAGTTCAAGCCAAGCCTAGGCAACTTAAAAATTTAGTAAGACCCATTCTTAAAATAAAAATATAAAAGGGGCTGGGAATGTAACTCAGTGAGAAAATCCTAGGTTCAATCCTCAGTAATGCAAAAAAAAAAATAGATATATATTGCAGTTGGGGTGCAGTCATCTCATCTGGACATCTAGACAGGAGGAAGCTCCTCTTCTGTTTTCTTTGGACTCCAATTTCAGAGAGGTTTTACTGGTAGGTGTCTTGTCCCTGATAATACACCTTCTTTACAGCTCTTGAAAAGAAGTTGATAGCAGCCAGCATGTTTCCCCTGTAACCTGAATGTTTTCATGTTTTCCCTCCTGGTCCCCAAATAGGTCTATGATGTCTCTTAGATCACATTTTTAAACTTCTTACATTGATTTTCAGAATGAATACCCCCAAGTCCCACGTGTTAAAATAGAAATCTCCCAGTGGGTAGTTCAGCCAAGGATTTCCATGTGCTCTGGCTGCTGGGATAACCCTGTACAGGAGTGCCTGCTTGGAGGAGCAGGGGAGTGCAGCAGAGCACATGGCTGGAATGGAGGGCACGGGGCCGGGGAGTATCTTGCTGAGGCAGTGTGAGCACTCAGGAGTGGCCTGAAAAAGCCAAAGAGCCAGAGAGAACAAGGTCCCAGAGAGACCATCAGCCCAAGACATCCCTGCCAATGTGCCCTGAGTAGGCCAGACAAAGCATACAGTAATTTAGAAGTTGAGGGAGAAAGGAGCCAATAATGAAGAAACGCAATGAGGAAGACACTCCCAAAGTTCCCCCCAACATCTTCTTGTCAAAAAAAGCATACATACCACCTAAGTGAAGTAAAGGACTGAAGAGGGGACACCTGATGAGGCTGATGTGGAACTGTCCCATCAAGCGCCCTTGGAGTTGGTGTAACCCACAAGAAGCCAGCCCAGCCAGAGGGGCACCCTCCCTCTAAGCTGCCTTCCTAGAGTTGGCAGGGCCCAACCTCCCCATCCTGGCAGATGAGTCCTCATCCCTCAGTTTGTGTGTGCTGTTATTGTCATTCTAAACACAAATTCCTTGGTAGATCTGATTTCCCTCTGGGGACCTCAAAGTCACCTCTGGGCTGGAGCTTTGCTCCCTGATAGCTCCACAGCATGGAGTCTGCCTTCCCACCTGTCCTCCAGTCATAAGGAGGAGAAGCAGGTCCACAGCCCCTGTCTGCTCTTCTGCTGAAATACATTCTGCATGAAAGAAAAGCGCATGTTTGAATAACAGCCTTTTGGATTTGCATCCCAAATAGATCACAGCCCTCTTCCCTGAGCTGTTCAGATGTTTTCAAACAGCTTTTTTATTCAAAAGCAAAGACTGAAAGTGGGAAATCATAAAGGCATAAGGTCCCATTCTTTCTGCACTTATTCTAATAACTCATCTGAGACTGTCACCCCAGGAAAGCAAGAGTGTGAGTGGAAAGCCATTGTCAGTGCTGTTGCCTGTCTTCTGGAGCAGCTGATGTGTCAGAGCTATTTTTCACCTTAGTGTCTCCAGATTGAGCCCACAGGAAGTTGGTCAACTTCCCCCACTAAATGATGGTCTTAGTTGTTTCTGGAACTATGGGGATCACTGCCCTGCCTACTTCCTTTCTTCTAACACTCACACTAACTAAGATGCAAAAGGGTGTCCACAAAGTCTCCCAGGACAAGTCCCATCTGCAGCAAAGCACTTCCTGGGTACTCTCAAGGCTGGCCTGGCCAGACTTGTAGCCTTGAGATCTTTACTCCTGCAAGGAGGTTCCCCACCCTCTCAGTCAACAGTTCCAGGGTTTAGACTCACTTGGCAGTGTAGACCCGCTCGAAGGCAAGTGTACCAGTCCTTTGGAAGCTCCGCCCATTCTGGGTCTTGCTTTCGTGCTCCACCTTGTGGGCAAAGAATGCTGCCAGAGGGAAAAGTTTATATTTGGTTCACATCAGGCATGTTCAGGAGTCTGCTATCTTAGTATAAATATTAGAACAATACAATGTTTCCTTAAACTGATCTCCAAACACCCTTAAATGTCCCCAATCAAATGTCACTTAGCAAAAGTACATTCAGCAGCTACTCTCCCATCATCACTGTTGGGAGGTGAAGCTAGGAGGGTGTGAAATACAGAGCCCTTGCTTTAAGGACCTCACAGTCTAAAGAAATAGACAAAGAAGGAAAGCAGAGAGCAACATGTTAAAAAGAGTCTTTGTGAGGACTCAGTGCCATCAAGGGTAAAGGAGGCAGCTTCTGGCAGCTTTCCTCATGTTTGGGTCACAAAAGGATTCCCAGGGGGAATGATGCTTCAGACAAAACCTGAAGAACAAGTAGGAATTGGCCAAGCAGATGAAAGAATCAGGGAACAAAAGAGGAGATCACAGTATTCCAGTGAAAGAGCACGTGTAAAAGTGCAAAGCAAGAGCTGCTTGTGAAAAAGGAAAAAAAAAAAACTGTTTCTGAGTCAAGATGTCTATCTTAGGTCATGGTAATGGAGAGGACTGGGGAGCAGGACCCAGTAGAACTACAGATGAGGCCAACAGGGTGGGCAGTGAGCTGTTCTTTCAGTGACACATGACAGATATCACTTGCCTTGCACCCAACACTTAGCTTGCATCTGAGAAAAAAGCAGCCAAAGAGCCTTGGCCCAAGGAGCTTATGTTCTGGCAAGGACAGTGGAAGAGGAGACAGATCACGTATGGTAAACAGAACATATAAATTGAAATTATACAGTGTATTGAGCTAAGGATGGAAAAGAAAGGAGAGCCTGGAAAAGCTCCATCAGGGTGTGCAGTAGGATGTGCAGAGTGAATTTCCATGAGAAAGCAAGACCTGGGCCGTGGCTGAAGGTGATCACTGAGAAACATCCTCTGGGCATACCAAAGTGGCTGTGAGCTTCACAGGAGCCATGTGAAGGGATTCACAGCTTAGTTCTGTTTGTGAGCAACCAGGAGTTGTTTCAGGGTTTAAACACAGGAATTCTGAGATCAGAGAGCCACTTTGTCTTTAGTGTGGTGGAGATTTAAAGGATTAGACCCACCTGTGGAGAGGGTCTAATTTGAGGCAAGATAAATGGTGTGTCTCCTTTCTGCAGTCAGAAGTTTAGATTTGAATCCCAGTTTCACCATGATTGACTCTGAGTCTTTCTACCAAGGGTGTGACATCTCCAGCCTGACCACATATCTGTAAAATGGGAATGAATAATAATATATATTTCATAAGGGCAGGGATTAAATGAAATGATACAATGCACAGCATGAAGCACTGTGCCTGCCCAAAGTGACCTCTCAACAGGCCTAGGAATAGGAAAGACAAACACAGTGGTGGGCAAGCTCCCCATCAGTTGAGTGTCCATGCAGTACTTGGGGGTAGTGTAAAGATTCTCGCACTGAGGAAGCCTCATGAGTCTGTGATTCTGTGTCTAGAAGCCATCAAACCCTGAGCTGGATGGCTAAGCCTTCCAACATGGTGCCTTGTGAGGCTCCTAGTGAGTGTGAGTACTAGGGTGGGACAGCAGGGGCAGAGGGAGCTCAGCTTCCTTAGGCCTGTGGCATCTCCTTTCTGGCTACAGGACCAGAAGAAATTTCAAGGAGGTCACCTCACCTGGAAGAGAGGAGGATGCTAACTCCTCCCACTTTCCCCTCCAACCAGAAGGGCTGTGGGAACAGCAGGAGGTTGCCCTTCCTCTGTGTTCTCTGCTGTCACCATGCTCTGCCTTCCCCATGTCCAGTTCAGTGCGCTGGAGCCCTTTCCCTCTACTCACCTTCCCTGAATATCAGTAGTTTGGTTTTCTGGGGAAATCACTTTCACCAAAGGCAGATGCTTCTCTGCTGATAATGAAATTACTTCCCAATAAACTCATCATAACTTGAAACTATGGAAGTCAAAATTGCCTTCAATCCATCTAGCTTGTTGACCATCACAGTTTAGCCTATTCTAAATATGCACAGAACACTTCATATCCTACATTGAGCAAAGCTATTTAACACAAAGCCAATTTTATAATATTATTGAGCATTTCATACAATTTTCACTGAAAGTGAAAAACACAGAATGTTTGTATGAGTATACTTTGGACCATTATAAAGTTGAAAAATCATAACTGGGATGGTCATTAAGTTGGGAAGTGTCTGTGTATTTTTCCTAGGTTTTCTCCTAACAGAGCTGTTGGCCCCTTAGTAGGAGAAGTGGAGGTTTTCTGCTGCTATTCATAGAAAATGTACCCATCTACACCCCTGAGAACCCAGGCTTACATATCTCTGGCCTGATTTTTTTTTTTAATGATGTATTTTAAACTTGCTCTGTTCTGCCACATCTTTGCATTCTGCTGGATTAAACTGGAAGAAGGGCACAAGTTCAGAGATCTTGTTGACTAAATAAGCATTTGAAGGCAGAGGAGGAAGTTGCAGGAGGCAGGCTGGGCTGTGCCCATCCTCCAAAAACCAGCTCCACAGAATGTACCAAGGCTGTGGCCACAGGTTGTCATGGTACAACATACATACTGTACCTTGTTGTCTTGGCACACAAATAGCGTTCGGTGCCTGCTAACAATGGGGAAATGTTTTTTAAAACTAACAGGAAGGTTCCAGAATAGCACACAAGGTGGGGAGAGAGGAGCACAGTTTTTGCATATTTCTTTGAACTCTGTAATAACACTGAGGTTAATTAGAATTGCAAAGAGAGAATCAAATGTACTTTTAGACCTCTGTGTTTGCTTAAAAACTCCCAGTATAAAAAAGTAAAGGTGTAGCCGGGCGTGGTAGCACATGCCTGTAATCCCAGCACTTGGGAGGCTGAGGCAGGAGGGTCACTGTGAGTTCAAGACCAGCCTGGGCTACACATGGAGTTCCAGGTCAGTCTCACTGCATAGTGAAACCCTGTCTCAAAAAAACCAAAATAAATAAATTAAGGTGTTATCTCAGCCTGTTCAAATTTTCTTGTTACTCAGAACAAAACATGCGGCAGTTACAAAAAAGCCCTCAGAGAGGATTGCAGAACCATCTGGGGAGTTTGTGTCCTTCCCTAAGAGGAAAGCATGGTTTATCGTCGGAGAGGTGTGTAGGGACCATTCTGTGGCTTTCCGTGGGCAGCAGAAGCTCCTTTCCCTGAGTATCAGTGGGACAGCTGTGTGTGAAGTCACTCAGTCCACATATTGCCCTAGCTGAGAAGGAACAGGGCAATGATTGTATAGAATGCTAGCCCACCCTACTCTTTTGTTTGCCCAATGTGAAAAAATCTCCAGCCCAAAAATGTAGCTCCCCATTGATCCACACTTATATGTCCCCAACTAGGAAGCCTCCAGTCTACTTATCATTTTGTAAAACTCTGTTCATGGAGTTGTTATGTTTTTTGTTATCCATTTCACATGGTTTATGAAGGGTCAAGGCCCTAGATTGTGGCTGTGAACTGATATTTGGCCATGTGTAATCACACCTCCTTTCCCACTTGTGATATAGAAGAAGATTTCAACCCATCTGCCAAAAACTATCAGGATTCTTACCATCCCCCTCCAGTCTGCTCAAGGTTTGCTAGGCTACTGTGGAGAAACCATGAGCCTTGGGATGGAGCAGAAGCAGTTCCCTGGTCATCTCAGTTAGGGAAGGAGAAGAGACTAGGTTCACACAAGGAGCAAGGAACTGAGAAGGAGCAGGTGAGAGTGAACTTGAACTTCACAGCTAAGCCCAGCCCCTGATGGGCAGGGGAGAAGGCAGGAGTCCCCTGTCCTCTGGTGCCTTTGGTAATACTGATGAGTAGAAGGGGAAGGCTGGAACTGAGACTACGCAGGGCTGAACAGGCACTGCCCACCCGCCCATGAAACTCTTTGAGGAAACAGAACAGTCACTGCAGCTTGCTGTTGTCCTTTCCTTTCCTTGAAAGAAGAGCTAAGGCTGTCTTGCTCACTGCTATATCCCCAGGTGCCCAGGATTCCTTGCAGAGCAGAGTCTCTGGAGGTGCATGCAGGTTGAATATTTACTGGAGCCCTTGTCAATTCACAGGGCCAAAGGAGCCCTACAAGAAATAACAACGGGTTGAAGAAGTGGTGGCTTGATCAGCCATTGTTATTTCCCCTCTCTGAGCTACAACATGATAGTGTGCAATTTAGAATGAAATGTTTGGGTCCAAAAGCTGCAAAGTGCTGCTCCATACCCAGAATTTACTCAGAGGGTGCAAAGTTGTGCTCACTGGTGTGGAAGGCTGAGGGGAAGCCTGGCTTTGTGTCCAGACACTCAAATCACCAGTGTCTGTCCACACTCAAGATGCAGACAGATATTGGAATACACCAAAATTTCAATATTGCAAGTTCCAAAGTGTGACAGTGTGTATATGTTCAGTAATTACCATTATGCTATGGCAGCTCCTCTTAACAATTACCTTCTCTATCTTATTAAACTATAAAACACAAAGACATTAGAAATTCTTATAAAAAATATTCTGAGCTCCTCTCTCCCTAACTCAAAAGTATAAAGAAATGGTTTTACAGAGTTCTCTCTTTTGCAGTCCTGGATGTCCTGTTTGATTTCATACTGAGAGTAAGATTAATGAAAAAGCAAATTGTGATCTCTCTCTCTCTCTCTCTCTCTCTCTCTCTCTCTCTCTCTCTGTCTCTCTCTCCCTCTCTCCCTCCCTCCATCCCTTGTTCCCTCTCTTTCTCTCTTTCTCCCTCTCATCTGTCCTCTTCCCTCTTCTTCCTTCTCTCTCTGAATATAATGAATATGAAAAGTACCTCAAAATTATACTTTGCTAAAGAAAAAGAAAGAATTTTTTCTGCAAAAGAAAGAAAAAGGGCCAGGGATTTAGCTCAGTGGTCCCATACCTGCCTGGCAAGCACAACGTCCTGAGTTTGATTCCTGGTACACAAAAAGAAAGACAGACAAAAAAAAGAAAGAAAGAGAGAGAGAGAGAAAATAATGATATGAGTATTTTTCCTTTACACTTGCTAAATTCATTTTCCCCTTTTATGCAGCCTATAGATTACAGGTAACCTCAGCTGCATCCTGAAAAGTTAGTTAAGCCTGATGTCTGAGTGAATGTGTGTATCACACATTCCCTTGCTAGGCTCCTCACCTTCCACACTTTCCCTGGCCACATTAATTAATAGCTAAATGCTGATCGAAGACAATTCTGTGAGGGCTATTTTACAAGCCCTTGGGGTTATTGCCTTTTCTCTGCAAACCTGACTAGTCATCACCACTAAAGGAAAAGAAAGATCAGCAAGAAGAAAATGCCACATTCACATAAAAGTGCACACACCCTGTACAGTGAAATAAAAAGAAACAGAGAAGGGAGTGAAGGGAGGGCAGGAGAATGGGGAAAAATAAGAACCAAGATACATTATGTAAAGGTACAAGATCCCAATGATGAATTTGACTATATTGTTTACCTTAAGTGTACCAATAAACAATGAAAAAAAGAAAAAAGAAAGAAATAGAGACAAAATTGTTTGTACACACAGTCACACACACACACACACACTCACTTTTCTCAGCCTGACTTACAAACAACCCCCTTCCCTTACCATTCTGGACCACGCTGATGAGGGTAACAATGGTCAGCAGGACAACACTGCCCATGGCCTCTCGATCCATGCTTGCTTCCGGCTCTCCCGAGGAGACTGGTATGACCCAGCACCACAGCCTGTGCTGAGCAGGAAGAGGAAGTGCAGGCTTGCACGCAGTCTTTCATCATTAGAATTTCTTTCTCCTCCTTCCTCCACCATTTCTTCCTTTTTTTTTTTTTTTTTTTGATACTGGGGAACAAACTCTAGTCCTTGTGCTTGCAAGGCAGGTGGAAGAACCACTGAACTAAATTCCCAGCCCCATTTCTTCCTCCTCCTCTCCTCCTTCTCCGCCTTCTCCTTCTCCTTCCTTCTCCTCCTCCTTCTCTCTCTTCTTTCTTTTTCTTCTCCCATTTGTTCTATTTTTTATTCACCACTGAAGTGTCTGGGAAGTGCCAGGAGAAGCAGGGTGTGGGAGAGGCAGACAGGCCAGCACACTCACCCACCCTGCTTTGTCATGGAAAGATTTCTTGAGTGTCTTGAACAAATCCTGGGACCAAAACCCAACCCGCATGAGAACCTGCAGGAACCAGAGGATCTGGAAGTCACTGTCATCTCTGACATCAGCAGAGAAAGAAGGGGCAAATGACAACAAAAGGAACTGCATCCTGAGTGCTGTCCCTTGGCCTTTGAACTCCTAGAAGGAAAATGACACTAACATGTAGGAGTCACAGTAGCAACCACACGGGAAGGAGAGAAGGAAGGTGGGTGGGTGATGGGTACGATACAGCTCATTTTTCTATTCCTACATAACAAAAATGATGAAAAGAACTAAAGCTTTAAGTCAAAGATTAAAGCAAAATCAAAGAATCTAGTAAGGGTCAGATATGGAGTTTTAGATGACCAGTGAGGAAAACTTCCAAACAAAGATAAACACTGTAAATGGCTTTTCTGAGGCAAATGTAGAACTAAATACCTTTCCTGAAGCTCTTTCCAACAGAAAGGATAAGCCCTCCTATGGGGAGGGCTGGGTTTGGGGAGGGGTTTTCCTGGCACAGAACACGGCAGCTTTCTCTGTGTGAGCAGCAATCCCTCGGAGTTTATATAGAAAAAGCAAGATTCCTGTAATCCTTATCCAAGACTCAACTACTTATCAATGATTAAGAGATGCTTTTATCAAAACCTCACTTTGAAAGATAACATCAGCCACTATCCTTGGTGGCAGCAGGTATCGCAGGAGAGGCCAAGTTGTGGGAAGAGACCTTGCTCCCACACCTATCTCAGTAGTGGCCAATCAGAGCATCCTCGGTGCAACTTCAGGGGAAAGACGGTGGTAGAGGCAGTGAGCAGTGGTTGGTTGTGCTGAAGCCAGTAACTGGGACATTCAGAGTGCTCATGACACTCTTGACTATACTGTGAGCTCTTTATAGAGTATACACTTTGCAGAATATAGTGCTCTCTAGACACTTGATAGAATATAGGATATATATTAGTTAGGGTTCTCCTGAAAGACAGCTTAACAAAGTTATGGAGGCTGAGCAGTCCTAGGATCTGCTATCTGCCAAGTGGAGAAACAGGGAACCTAATGGTACACATCAGTCTCAGTACAGCGGCCTCATAATTGGGGAAGCCAATTTCACAAGGCCAGATCTACTTCCAAAAGCTAGATTGTACCTGGGGCTTTGAGGTCCCCTGCAGGAGAAAGTGGATGTTCCAGCCCAAGAGGAGAAATCCACTCTCCCTCCACCTGTTGTTCTAGTTAGGCTCCCAATGGGTTCAATAATGCCCATCCACTTTAGTGAGGGCAGATCTTTGTTTAATTCAAAGATTTCAAATATTAATCTCTCCCAGAAACATCCTCACGACTTCCTCTAGAAATGACATTTTACCAGCCGTCTGGGCATTCCATAGCCTAGTCAAGGTTAAATAAAATTAACCATCACAAAGTTATTAGAAGGTTAACTAAGCATTCAACACTAGTAAGATCTGTATATTTACCTTAAGGAGATCGCATTTGTATGTGCAGTTTGGTGAGTTTTAGGTGGTTTAAATTTCAGAAGCCAAGAAGTTTTAATCCCCGTAAACAATTAACCCTTTTAATAATATTCACCATACCTTAGTGACAATGCATAAAAAGTAAAAGCCAGTAGTTCCTTTAAAAAGTAGTACTGTTGTAAGTAATTGAAACAGCTCAAGCTACCTTGGGCAAAAAAAGGGAAATTTATGAGCTCAAAGAATCCAAATAACTGAGCAAAAGAACGTTGAAAAGAGCAGAGATATTTGGATTTTGTAGCTAGAAATTTCTCTCTCCCCAATATAACAGTCCTGAATGGACTCTCGTCTCTCCCTCTCCCCCAACTCTCTTGCTTTTCTTAGTGCATCATATTTATTCTCCCTTCAGAACATTTTTCTCCACATAGTGGAAAGTATGTCCATCTATAACTCAGGAGTTTTATACTTTACATCCTCTGCCATCAAAGATCTCTCTCATCTAAGCTCTGAGGTCAACTTCACTGGCCCAAGCTGGCCAAGCAACCATTCCCAAGGTCAACCAGATAGCAGGAAAATGAAAGAGCCTGGTAGTTCCCACAGTCACCATTCCAAAAAAGAGATAGGGTACAAGGTACATCTACTATGGTTCTGTGACTTCCATTACTTATAATCAATTTCCAAATTTCCAGTTCTTATTTTTAAACTTATTTTCTTTTATTGGTTTTGTTTTGTTTTGTTTGACTCTCACTATGTAGTTCAGGTTGGCCTTGAACTCACTGTGTAACTCAGGCTGGCCTCAAACTGGCAGCAATCCTCCTGCCTCAGCCTTCCAAGTGCTGGGATTACAGGGGTAAGTCACCACTCTTGGCTTGCAAATTCCCAGTTCTTATAGCAGTTTCTCTGATTTACACTGGAGTCTCTTGAAGCTTATCCCCATGTCTCTCCTGCTCCCCTGTTCAGTTTTATGGCATGGACATGTGTGCCTGATGTGCTAGCACACAGGATTCAGCACCCACAAGTAGAGTTCAGCAAGGAATCTGGCACCATAGGGAATCTTCCCAGCCCCATGGAAGGTAGGTAACCAGGAAGGGTGGCTACTCTTGACTGTTTCACAAGCCTTCTAGAGCCCCCAAACTGAGGAGAACATGCCCAGCCATTTGTGCTTTGAAAGGCTGAAAAACTGTACACTAGGATCTTGCAGGAGGTCCCCTCTCAGTCCCTTAGTGTTCCCTGCAGCCTGGAAAGCAGGTGCTGGTGGCGTGAGTCCACGTTGCCTGGGAGGTGTGCATTAATAGCTGAGATGGCCATTAAATTACAGTGTTCCCATTAAGATTCTGGCTGCAGCTACAGAGGAGCACTTATCAGAGGTGAAGCCTCTGGAAATGCCATCCATCTCAATAGAGAGCTGCTGAGACAGAACAAAAAGGCATGGGTGCCTGGGTAGGGGTGGGCACAAGACTTACCCGCTGCCTCCCACACAGCACCCACAGCACTGAGTCCAGCCAGGAAAGCCCAGAGCAGCCCCACAACCAGAGCCCCTGTGCTCAGGGACCTGACATGTGCTGGGCACTGTGCCAAGAGCTCTGCAGTTGCTCTGCAACATCGCAAGGGAAAAATTATTCCTTCCCACCCCCACCATTGCCTGAAATTTGCTCAAGGATGCACATGAAGCAAGGAGCAGAACTAGAATGCAAACACAGGCCTAACTGCATGGTCTGTCGTTGTAAGCACCCTACATTGTTCTGGAAGCATTTCCAGAACTTGGGGGTGCCCTGGTCCTTCTGAATCTGTACTTAGCAATCCTTTCATAGGCTAACAAATTGAGCAATTACCCATCTATTCCCAAAGAGAGATTTTCCAAAAAGAAAACATACTGACATTGCAGGAAATAATGTACCCCCTCCATACCGAGCCATTGGTAAAGGTTATTTAACAAAATAAATCCCACAGCTCCATAACTGTGGGCCCCACCCCTTGCCCAACCCCTGCCCCCTCAGTACTTACACATATGCTGCACTCATGTGTGTGACAGGATAGTTAGACAAATGTGCTGGGAATAGGTATGGATAATTAGCACATTCATTAATTAGAGTACTGTTAGTAGTTTGACTGTGAAGGACAACCATTTGTCAACAGACATCAAGACAGCTGGGGCCAAGCAGTGACTCAGAGGGGCAGCAATCCAGGGACCACAGTGGCACCAACCAGCTGCTATTTAAAAACATGGGGCTATGCATACACTTAGCATCCTTGCACCTTCATCACCATGGCAACACTGGACCATGATGCCAGGCTGTCAGGCAGCGACATCCATGCATCTTTCATCCTCACCTCAGGATGCATGTTGCCATCTCTTCCCTTCTCTGCCCATTCAAACTTGCCACAGTGTTCATCAGAACCAGGATTTCTCTATATACAAGTGGCAAGAATGAGGACACAGAAGGTACGGTCAACACTACATGAGGCTTAGAGATATAGCCTGAGTCTGCACATACAAATTATAGGTGGTTACACAACAGTTTCTTTTCACTTCAATCCCTCTAAAGAATATTAAAGCCAATATTGATGTGTAAGATAAATGATATGAACAGAGACCAGATAAGGTTTGTCCAATAGTCACATGCTGGGAGCCTTCAAGAGACCCAAATTATCCTAACGTAAAGTGTTATTTCTGCATCCCTGGCCACAATCAGATAGCCTTTCTTTCCATGAACAGCCCATGGTTCTGAATTGAATTGAACTGCATTGAGACAAATCATCATTTAACTTTATTTTTTTTCTCATTGAGTTTATTGGTACATATTAGGTATACAGTACAGTTACATTCATTACTGGGATCTTGTACCTTTACATGACAGGTCTTGGTTCTCATTTTTTCCCCTTGTCCCTGTCCTCCCTTCACCTCTCCTCCCCTCCCCCTTTACAAACACTTTATTTCCATTTTTTCATTTTCTCATAATTTTTTCTTTTCCCTTATTATCTTTCCCCTACCCTTATCACTTAACTTTCAATGCTACTGATTAAATTTCATGTGTGTTCAGGACACTACGATAGGTGCTTTACAAATCAAAGTGACATTTACAGATATGACCACCCTTCTGCTGTATATCAAGCTGTAAACTGATCACAACAACGCAAAAGAAACAAATAGGAGTAGAAGCCTATGGACATTCACACAGATGGCAAGAAACCAGTATTATTTCTACAAAAGCTGTGCTCTCTCCCATCACACACACACATGCAACAGTGCATATGTAGAAAAATTAAGCAAGTGACCCGTAAGAGTGGAACATAGCATAGCGTCCAATGTGTTGTGTACAAGAAGCAAAGGCTAGACAGGGGTGCACTTGCTGCTTGCCAGCTTCATCGCCTTATAGACTCTCTAAAGAAGAGATCCACAGTGGGCATGACCCCCCTGAAGATATGGATTATATCTGGATGTCCCTCAAAGCCTCATGTGCTATAAGGTGGGGATTGTGGAAGGTGACTGGATTGTGGAGGCCATGCAGCTGGCACGGTGCTAGGAGGTGGCAGATTCTGATCAAAGAGCAGGGTCACTGGAGTCGTGACCTGGCAGGGTATAACTCTCTCCTTGGCTCCACCCTTCTCTCTGCTTCAGGAGGTGAGCAGCTCTCTGCCACTGTGAGCTTCTGTCACGCTGTCCTGCCTTGGAGCCAGCTGACTGCAGAGTGAAATATGAGCCCAAATAAACCTCTCCTCCTTTAAATCAGATACTGTTTCTCACAAAGGAGAAAGTAACTAAGACAAGGATGTTCCCTTCAAATAGATTAAAAGTTATGATGCTCAGACTTGGAGGTGTACACAACAGTAGAGCACATGTCTGGCATGCATGAGGCCCTGGACTTGAGCTTCAGCCCTGAAAAACTGTTGTGATGCTTGTATATGCTCAACTGCCTCTTGACAAATTACTCTAACTAGGAAAGGAAAGTAAAGTCTTTTTGACAAAGGCTACCAGAACCAGGTGTTCAAATGGGAAAGAAAGTAACCTTGACCTTTCCCAGTAATCACAAAAAAATAATTAGATATGTTTTAAACCTAAACATAAAAGGTAAAATATAAAACTTCTAAAAGAAAACAAAAGAGAAAGTCTCTGTGACTATGAAGATGGATATTTCTCAGATAACACAAAGTACAAGCCATGTAAGAAAAAAATCAATAAATCAGGCTTCATCAAAATTTAAAACTTCGGCTCTTCAAAAGATATCATTAAGAAAATAAAAGGTCAAGCCACAAGCAGGGAAGAAAATATTAGCACTGCATAAATCTGACAAATGACTTGCATCCAGAATATATAAATATCATTATTTATCTGTAGTCAGTGATAAACAACCCCATTTTAAAAATTGGTAAGTTGGTGGGGCATGGTAGCACAAGCCTGTAATCCTCATACTCTGGGAGGACAAGACAGGAAGATCACAAATTTGAGGTCAGCCTAAACAACTTGGCAATACCCTTTCTCAAAGTAAGAAAATAAAAGAGGGCTACAATGTAGCTCAGTAAAAAGCCCCTCAAAGGTTTAATCTGCAGTATTACAAAGGGGGAGGGGCTGGCTATTTAGCTCAGTGGTAGAATATGTGCTTGGCATGTGCAGGACCCTGGATTCAATCCCTATCATCAAAATAAATAAATGCATAAATAAAAAAATTGGTACGTGAAGAACAGACATTTCACAAAAAATACATATAAGCAAGCAATAAGTGACTGAAAAGATGCTCAACACCATTAGTCATCAGGGAAGTGAAAATTAAAACCACAATGCAATTTGAGTGGTTGTCAGGAGTGTAAAGCATCATCCATTGCTGTTAAGAATATAAAATGGCAAATGTAAAAGTAGCCAACATATAAATAAAAACACTTAGGAAAAGAGTTGGCCAATTTCTCAAAAAGCTAAACGTATGCCTAGCAATCCCATCCAGGTATTTCTTCAAATGAATTTAAAAGATACGTCTTGTATCAGTCAGGGTCTGACCATGGAAGTGGAAACACTAGAAAATATACTTTTAAAGACAGGCAGATAGATAGATCATAGACAGTAGATAGAAATATTTTAAGGGATTTGACCTTACACAATTGTGGGAACTCTCTAACTATATATATTTGGGGGGGGGATCTGGTCAGGAGGGTCCTATAACAAAATACCACAGGGTAAAGGGCTTAAAGTAACAGAACTTTATTGTCTCATGGTTATGGAGAGTAAAACTCTAAAAATCTAAGTATAAGCAGAGCCATGCTTCCTCTGAAACCTGTCAGAGAGAATGCTCCCTTCCTCTTCCTAGCTTCTGTAACAGTCCTTGGCTTACAGTCACAACACACTGACCTCTGCCTCCATTGTTACATGCTGTTCTCTCCTTATGTCTTTATCTTCCCAAGGAGAGCAGTTATATTGACTTAGAGACTACCCTACTCCAGCATGACCTCATCTAAGTCAATTACATTTGCAAGGACCCTGTTTCCAAATAAGATCACATTCTGAAGGACTGGGAGTTCGGACTTCAAATTATTGAGTGTGGGGTGTAAGTAACACAATTCAACCACTCTCCATGAGGCCGCCAGTTCTGTGGCTGAGGCTGAAGACTGAAATCCAAAGAGCAGTCTATCAGAACAGGAAGAAAGACATGAAGCATGGAGAGTAAGGACAAAGTGAATTCTGGAAGGCTGAGCTGACCCTGAAATCTGCAGGACACCACGAAGATGGGCAGAACCATGTCTGTCACTCACTCACTTGAAGCTTCCTGGTTTGTGCTGGTGACTTTCTACGACAGAAGCAGTGCCCTCATCACAGAGCAGTCAGAGGAACTGAAGAGTTTCTGGCAAGGGCTGGGCCACTGCTGTCAACTAATCAGGTGAGCTGACAATTTAGCAGCAGTGTGGGACAAAGCCATGTGCCCTGCCTGCTCTGCTGAGCACAGGAAGATGGCTGATCCTTCACTTCCTCTTTTCTCATCTCTCATTTTCATGTCTCATATGAAATGCTTTCACTCACCAATGCTAACTCAGGACCACTCAATGAAGTGAAGCTGGAAAGACATGGCCCCAGCCAAGGTTTGCTGGCATAAAATAAATCCAGCAGGGCCTCTCTCTTGTCAACTTAGCATCCATACATACACCACTTTACCCATACCAAAGTCAACTTCCAGAAAAGACAGTGGCAAAATTATGCTTCCACCTAACATAGAGGAACTTTTCTCATCCAACAGAAAAACACCTTCTTCCCAAAAGAGAATATTAATCCCTTTATTCTACTTGATGTTATTCTACTGGTAACTGAGTCACAGTCCCTTTTTAATATCTTGTTTCTTAAGTACTGAAATATAGAGTTAACAATTATTTGCACATATTATGTAATATAGTAGGTATATTAAATAGAGTAACAGGAAAAACTAGTTAATATATGCACAGGTATATTTATATCAAGACAAAAAAGAAATACTCAACACTATTAAAGTTGTCATTTCCAAAACTGGTTATGTGGTTGCTGATCATAATTATCTCTTCCCTCTACACAGTTTATATTCCCTTTGCCATCAGCAGATACCTCAGTTGGCCAAAGCTTCTTGCCTAAAAAAAGTGGCCAAAGTCTTCATTCCTGAAGGCTCCAGAACATTATCAGTCTGACATGTATTTGATTGTTATCTATTGACATTAATCAGAAGACAGAATCCCTACTCCTCACTTCCACTGTGTACTGCCAAGTTCAATTCCCTCTTGGTAATTAAGAGCAATCACCATAGGTGGGAAAAAAACTCTCCTTTAGTACCTGTTGGCTCACTGGCATGAGGACGATAGTAAATTCACCTTTCAGTTTAATGGAACCATTCTGTGCCCTAATGGAAGCATTTTCCTTATAGAAACTAAGATTTCTAGAGTACTTAAAGTTGTTGGTATGGGAAAGAAAAACTGCTAGACCACCAGGTGTGATAGTGAGAAAGGTCACTCCCATTTTTACTCTCATGATAAAATCAGGAACCCATGATCCCTGACTATGGGAGAAATAGCATCACATATTGGTCACTAATGTACAGTACATACTGCACCCTGGAGGACATAACCCTGAGCCTGAAGATACTGCCACCAGCTGATACCACAACCGAGCATTTAAAAAGCCATCCCACTGTTCTAACTAGGCCACATACTTCACCGTAAAACCAAGGAAGTCCATGGTCATGAGATCACTGCTGTACTACCTTTGCTATAAAATTACTTCTTTGTTCAGAAGCAATGATGCATGGGAAATAAAGTTAAATCCATGCACAATGGATTTGGCAGAAACACTAGAGTTAGAGAAGATAAATTTATACCCAGAGTGCTTATGCTGCCACTTCCATGATGGAAGTGATCCAGTGTAATCAACCTGCCACCAGATGACTTTCTGGTCACTTCTCCTAATCCAGGGAATGGTGCCATACTGGTGTAGATTTCTACTATTGGCATGTTAAGCGCTCAGCAATAATTCAAGCCAAATAAGCTTTGATGAGTGCAAATACATGTCGCTGTGTCCACACATTGCCTTCCCCACGGTGCTATAATATTTGGCAAGGGCCACGATAGCTGTGGAAAGAGGCTAGCTGATGATCCCGGGATAGATTATCTTGTTCATCTGATTATTGAAATCCTTCCCTATGGTGGTTGTTTTGTTTATTCATATGGGAGACATTGGTTCACCCTTGGTGTGCAGTTAGAGACTTATCCATCTATTTCTTCCCCATACTTCCTTGCTACCAGCTTTCCAGTAGCATCTCTTCTAAGTTCCTAACCATCAGGCTAAACCACTTGCCACTCATGTAATCCTTTCTTTTAGACAAAATGAACACGTACTTGTACTGCTCAGAATCTGCCCACCAAAGAAACTTTCCTTCACCACCATCCTTCAGGGACACCCCAGAATGGAACTGCAGTGTTCCCTCTATCCAGTTTAGGCAGATACTAGAAACCAGAAACCATATCCCAATTTTTTTCTTCTCAGTACACTAATGTGTTATCAGCTTTTTGTTGGATGTGACAAAATATCTGAGAAAGCTATTTTAAAAAAAGGAAAGGTTTATTTTTGCTGACATTTTCATTCCATGTTCAGTTAATTCCATTGTTTTTTAGGCCTGTGGTAAGGCAGAAACATCATAGCAGAAGGGCATGGTGGAGCAAAGCAGTTTACCTCATGGAACTGGGAAACAGAAAGGGTGACAGTGCCAGAGAGAGAGGAGACAGGGACAAAGATAAGGCTTTCAAAGCCATGTCTCCAGTGAGGTACTTCATCAAATTAGCCCCTCCTCAACAGCCCATTCAGCTATGAACTCATCAATGGATTAATCCATGGATGAGTTTAGAGTCCTCATTATCTAACCCTTCCCAAAAGTCCGACATCTAGCAGTTAATCCTTCAATGCATTATGCCATTTGGGAAACATTTTGGATCCCAACCATAACAACTGGTTTCAGGAACCTGCCTATGAGGTTAGAGATGCAGATTGGGAGTTCTCAGATAGACAATAGAACTGGTTAAGGGTGTCTCTTGCTTGTTCATGGATGTATATGTGCTTGCCAGGCCAATTAGAGCCCCAAATCATATATACCACTTCCCTTTGATGTATGCACCAAACTTTCTGGCTTAGATCAGATAACACTAGCTGATGAAGGACAACTCAAATATCAAGATAATGTGGTGGCCCATGATCAATGGTTTGCTATCAGTTGTGGGCCAGATGCTCCTTGAAGTGAGAATCATTGTCTTCAGAGGGTGGCACAGCTTTGCTCCCAAATCCTTAGGGGCTAAGCTGGGATTTGCCTAGAAAGGCTTACCAAAGGTGCCAAGCAGCAGTCCTACCTATCCCCAAAACTGCTAGTGCCACAATATCATTTTGATCATAAGGCCCAAGTGGCACAGCAGTTTGTCAAGTCTGGACTTGTATGGAGAGCCTTCGTTTTTCTGGGACTCACTCCAAACTGGCAGTAAACAGACTGGAGTAGCATATGCAAATAAGGTATATAGTGCCTCCAAACTTTAAGCATTAGGCTTATTTTTTTGTGGTAGGAGGAACAAGATGTAAAAATTGGGAAGCCGAGCATGGTGGTGCAAGCCTATAATTACAGCACTCGGGAGGCTGAGGCAGGAGGATTACTGTGAGTTCAAGACCAGCCTGGGCTATATAGTAAGTTCCAGGTCAGTCTCAACTACATACTGAGACCCTGTCTCAAAAAACCACAAAAAAAAATTGGGGGATAATGTTCTACATCTCAAACTATTGAATTCCCAAGGATTTTTGTCCACCCTAAGTCCACACAATGGCCTGTATTACAATGTTTATCACAGCTTTATTCAAAATATCCAAAAGCTGGTAACATTCCAAATGTCCATACACAGGTGTGTGCATAAACAAATTGTGGTACATTCTTATAATGGAATCATTCAATAATAAAGAAAGAACAAACAATTAACACTCACAACACAGAATAATCTCAAAACCTTTACACTGAGCCAAAGAAGACAGATACAAGAGAAAAAATGCTGTGTGATTCCATTTCCATGAAACTCTAGAAAAGATAAGCATAAACCTGCCTTGACAGGAAGTAGGTCAGTGGTTGTCTGGAGCTGGATTTTGACAATGTATGGGCAGCTGAGAATCTTTTTGGAATGACAGAGGTGTTCTATATTCCTTATTCTACTGGTGGTTATATGACCATGCATATGTAACAAACCTTGTCAAACTTTACAAGTAAAATGAGTGGGTATATTTTAAGTAACTTACACCTCAATAAAATTGATTTTGAAAGGGCATTTTAGAAATGTTTTGATGATTAGTCAGCTTAGTAATGTTTTCTCTTAGAGGATACATTGCATCAAAATATATATCACCTTACTGGAAGACTTAATAAATGAATAAGACAAGAAAAGAAAACAAAAGGTATGCAGTTTGGGAAGAAAGTAATAAAATTGCCTTTGTTCATGTAAAATATTTTCTGTGTAAATGAAAAAGAATCAACAAAAATCCTTACAACTAAGAAACAATTATACAAATGCTGCAGGATATAAGGTTAACATACAAAAAAAGTCAGTGAAAGGCTGGGGATTTAGCTTAATTGTGCTGCAAGCACAAGGTCTCAAGTTTGATTCCCAGTACAAAAAAAAAGTCAGTGAATTTTGAAGTAAAACTACAATACCATTTACACTTGTACCACAAAATATAAAACACATAGGTCTGAATCTTACAAAATATGTACATGATCCAGATAAGGAAAACTACAAAACTCTAATAAAAGAAATCAAAGACCTAAGTAAGTGTAGAGATAGTCCATATTCATGGATAGGAAAACAATATTATCAGGATGTCAGTTTTTTTCAACTTGCACTATAGATTCATGCAATATGAATCAAATTCCTGTAAGTCATTTTATATTAAAAAACTGATTTGAAAGTTTATAGGGAGAGGCAAAAGACTCAGAATAGCCAACTCAATATGAAAGAGAAGAATAAAATGAGAAAAATGATACTAGTCAAATTCAGTACTTACTATAAACCTACAGTAATCAAGAGAGTCTGAAATTGGCAAAAGAACAGACAGATCAATGGAACAGAATAGGAAATCCAAAAATAAACCCACATAAATATAGCCATATTTATGGATCTATGACAAAGGAACAAAAGCAACACAATGGAATCTAGATGATCTTTTCAACAAATGTTTCTGGAACAATCAGACATCCATATTGAAAAATAAGAATACGGGGCCAGGGATTTGGCTCAGTGGTTCTGCCACCTGCCTCGCAAGCATAAGGACCTGAGTTCGATCCCTGGTACCACCAAAAAAGAAAAAGAAAAAGAAGAATATAAACACAGACCTTATTCTTCACAATAATTATATATACATTATTCTGTCTACATTTTCTATTTAGTGTATCTCCTTATCAATGAGTTACTGGATCTAAAATAAATCATTATCTTATAAAATCTTTAAAATGGCAGTTATTTTATATATTTGTTATTAGAAGAGCCCCAAATAATTTGTTATAAGTGATACTGTATCTCTAACTGACCTATTAAAGAACAATAAAACTATATCCATGTTATGGCTTGTGTTTAGATGTTGCCTCATACAGTTGTAAGGTGCAGCTGAATCTAGAGTTCATGATTCTGGGATTAAGAGCATGTAATTACCAAATCACATGAGCGATTGGTTTGGCACCACCCTAATCCCAGTAGTCTAGATAGGATAAAAGGGCCAGAAAGATGCTGTTGAGATCTTCTGTTGCTTCTAAATTAAAATACAAGTGGATTAAAGATCTAAATATTAAAACAGAAACACTAAATTTGCTAGAAGATAAGTTAGGCAGAACTCTCAAAGACATTGGCATAGGAAAAGACTTTATGAACAAATCCTCAGTAGCACGGGAACTAGCAGAAAGAATCAACAACTGAGATCTCATATTATTAAAAAGCTTCTGCATTGCAAAAGAAACCATCAACAGAACTAAGAGACAACCTAAAATGTGGAGAAAACTTTTTACCAGCTGCTCCTCAGACAAAGGACTATTATCTAAAATATATAAAGAACTCAAAACAACCAGCCCCTGCAAATATAAAGACCCAATTCTAAAATGGGCATCTGAAATGAACAGACATCTCTCAAAGAAGTAAAAGCAGCAAGTAAATATATGAAAAAATGCTCCACATCACTGGTCATTCGAGAGATGCAGATGAAAACAACACTGAGATTTCACCTCACCCCACAAAGAATGGCTGCTATCAAGAAATCACACAATAACAAATGTTGGCAGGGTTGTGGGGAGAAAGGAACCCTTTTCCATTGTTGGTGGGAGTGCAGACTGGTGCAACCACTATGGAAGTCAATATGGAGATTCCTCAAAGAGCTGGGATTAGAGGTTCCATCTGACCAGCCATCCCTCTGCTGGGTATCTTTCCAAAAGAATTAAAAGAATCATACCACAGTGATATATACACACCCATGTTTATAGTGGCACAGTTTGTAATAGCTAAAACTTGGAAACAGCCCATCTGCCCATCAGTTGGATACTGGATAAAGAAGTTGTGGTTTTTCTATAAAATGAAATACTACTCAGCCATAAAGAATGAGAAAGTAGATTCATTCATAGGTAAATGGGTACATTTTGAGGATATACTCCTAAGAGAAATAAATAAGTCACACATATGCAAATACCAAGTAGTTTCTCTGATGTGAAAAACTGAAATAGTACTCAAGATCCTAATGGGACTATTAGCAATGTGAAATAGGAAGAAAAGGACCAAAGGTGTAGGGACAGTGAGAAGGATAGGGAAAGGGGAACAAGGGAAAAGGAAAAAAATATGAGAAAATGTAAAAATGGAATTAAAGTTTTTGAAGGTGGTGGGGGCAAAGGGAGGGTGGGTACAAGGGGAAAAAATGAGAACCAAGACCTAGCATGTAAAGGTACAAGATCCCAGTAATGAATGTAACTGTACTGTCTACCTAGAATGTACCAATAAATTCAATTTAAAAGAAAAAAAAAAGATCTTTTGTTGCTTTGCTACTATCTGTCTGCCATGAACCATTACTACTCTGCCTCTCTGCCTTGGGGCCAGCCAATATGGACTGAAACCTCTATGAACTATAAGCCAAATAAACCTTTCCCCCTTTGACTTTTGTCTCAGCAACAAAAGGAAACTAAGATAGAAATTTGCTACCAGCGAAGTAAAGTCCTTGCTGTGACATTACCTGAGCCTGTGGCTCTGGCTTGTGGGAAGGAGAAGAGTCACAAAAGATTTGGAGATGCCAGCTGTGAAAGTAGAGCTGGAACACCTTAGCTATCTGTATGGAAGATTCTGGTCAGAGCTCAGAAGCCCGGAAAGCCAGTAAAGACCAGACTCGGGAGGTTTCTGCTAGGAAGAAGGACTGCATCGGCCATTGCACTCCCAACATGTGTTATGGAATAGCAAGAAATTTGTCTTCATTTTGCTCATTCCAGAGACTGCCTGAAACTGAGGTTAACAGTGGCAGAGTACTTAATCTCACAGAAGAAATTTCAAGGCAGTCTAATGTTGAGGCCATGCCATGGCTGCTGTTGTAGACTTTTAGCCAGATCTATGTTGAGAATCAAGAGCAAAAATCCCAGCATAAAGATTTAAAATGTTTTGAGTTTGGCCAGAAGGGCCAGAAGGGAAGTTCCAGTAAAGATATGCAAAAACATAGCAGAGGAAATCTTGATTGCTGAGAAGGGATGGGAGAATATAAAAATGGCCTGAAGGCATCACAAGAAGCAGAAAGTCTCTACCCTTTGCAGTCTTAAAATTTCAATAGTGAAACTCTTTGCTTTGAGAAGAAATCCCCAGGTCACCATGTTCCAGAATGGCAAGAGCCTAGAGAATTTGTTCCTTGGAATTAGACCTAGTGCCCAGTGATCCAGGTAACTCAGCCCCTATGGCCAAGAGAGATGGAAGCCTTACTACTGTCCAGCTGCCAGAAGACCTTGGCATTATCCATGTGGTGCTAGTTTTAGGTACAGGCAGAATGGAAGAGTTGTGGAGTCAGAAAGGCTTCAACCTTGATTTCAGAAGACGGCCTGGGAGGCCAGGCAGTGCTCCTAAGAGGGCAGTGTGTGGAGATAGGAGAGAGAAACTAAAGATACAGTGAAGAACCCAGAACTTTGGAGAAGCCAGGAGTGTGGAATATCTGAGGAAAGCTTCAAGGAGGGAGCAGAGCAAGCCCAAGAGAGAAGTTGTGGGAGCTACAACCTCTGGAAGTGCTATAGGGGTGGAAGCCCCCTGGAGTTCACAACTTGCCACAGATTGTTGAGGTTGCTGGAAGAGGAACTCTGAGATTTAATGTTTGCCCTGCTGGAGTTTGAACTTACTTTGTTCCCATTCCTTGTAGTCTCCTGTCTGTAACTTTTGGAATGGAAATGTCTATCTTGTGCCACTGAATGTTGGAAGTGTTTAACTTTCTTTTCATGTGTGTGGAGGCTCACAGCTAAGAGTGTGTCTTAAATCTCAGAGGAGACTTTGGACTTGGACTTTTCAGCCATGCTGTAACCGTTAGGAATTTGGCAAGTTTTAGAGATGGACTAAATGCCTTTTGCATAAAGGGATATGGGTGAGTCATTGGGGGTCCAGGGACAGAATGTTATAACTACTGTCTAGATGTCCTGCCGGAGCCTCCTGCGAATGAGGTGGGGCTATTGTGGAGGTGGTTGAATCTAGAGTGTACGATGCTGGGATTAGGGCACCTGATTACTAAACCACCACACATGAGTGATTGGTTTGGCACTGCTCTAATCCCGGTAGTCAGAAGATAAAAGGGGCAGAAAGTCCTTGTTAAGGTCTCTCATTGCTCTTTGCTGCTTCTGCTGACATAAACTGTTACCCCTCTACTTTGGAGCCTGCCAATTACAGACTGAAATCTCTAGGAACTGTAAGCCATATTAGCATTTCCCCCTTCAACTTTGAGTGTCGGGTATTTCGTCTGAGCAACAAGAGAAACGACTAACACATTTGTATGAGCCCAGACACTAAAGAGAATCAGATGACATTTGGATACTAATATGTTACATATCCTCTGTGTTCTTTCATTTATTCACTCATTTAACAAGTATTTGTTGAGCATATATACTATGTGCCATACACTGATTTGGTGGTACTAAGCAACAGACCCAGTCATTGTTAATATTGGTTAGGCTTGAGCCCCACGCAGAGCACACCATGCACAGTACCCATGTGCAGTGAGGACCCAAATGAGCTAGCGGCCTGCAGGCAGCCAGCCACACTTTGGGGTCCAAAGAGAGCAGCAGCAGCTCATCTTGCCCAGTGGCCTGGACTAGCACGCCCAGCCCAGGAGGCCCAGCACGGAGGCGGAGGCAGGCTCAATGGAGGCGAGGCCAGTACAGTGTCTTCACTGTGGTCCCCGGACCCACACGGTGATTGCCTGGACTGGCCCAGAGGAGCAATTGCCACTGCCATCACAGCCCACACAGGGAGGTGTAAAGTAAAGGTGTATCCAGATAATCTTCCAACAAGAAGCGTGGTGATTGTTTTCCACAGTAAGGCTTGGAGCACGCTTCTTCAAACTGTTCATAGTGTCATTAATCGCTCACAAAGACACATGGTAAAAGAATTTGTTCTAGTAGATAATGTCAGGGAAAGAAACTTTTTGAAAAGACTTCTAGAGTTATCCAAAAAAACTAAAAGTGCCAGTTCACATAATTTGAATAGAACAGCATTCTGGATTGATCAGAGCTAGATTAAAAAGATTAAAAGGTCTCCAAAGGCCAAGTGATCACCTTAGATACTCATTGTGAGTGAACAGTGGTCTGGCTGGAGCGTTTCACAGCCAGGATCAAAAGGACAGGACAAAGTGGTATGTCCTATCCCTGATGTGATCAGCAATGATGCTTTTGAGTACATGGCAGGTATGGTCTATGGTGGACTCAGTTGGAAACTCAGTTTTCACTGGTATCCTGTTCACCAAAGAGAAATGGGAAAAAGGAAAGGAGGTTGAACTCATCCTGGCAGAACATCTGCAATGGCAGCAGGCCTTTATTCAATAGACAGAGATTACTATCAGGAAATTGGAGCATATGATGCTGGAACAGATATTTGGGGAGGAGAAAATCTAGAAATTTCCTTTAGGATCTGACAGTGTGAAGGAAATTTGGAAATTGTTACTTGCTCACATGTTGGACATGTGTTTCAGAAAGCAACACCATATCCAGGAGGCACAGGGCAGATAATCAATAAAAATAACAGACGACTTGCAGAAGTATGGATGGATGAGTTCAAGAGTTTCTTCTATCTAATCTCACCTGGTGTTACAAAGGTAGATTATGGAGATACAGCATCAAGACTTGGTCTGGGACACAAACTACAATGCAAAACTTTCTCTCAGTGCCTAGAGAATATCTACCCTGATTCTCAAATTGCACATCATTATTTCTCACTGGGAGAGTTACGAAATGTGGAAACAAATCAGTGTCTACATAACATGGCTAGAAAAGAGAATGAAAAAGTTGGAATTTTTAACTGTCATGATATGGGAGGTAATCAGGTTTTCTCCTATACTCTATACTGCCAACAAAGGAATTAGAACAGATGACCTTTGCTTGGATGTTTCTGAACTTAATGGCCCTGTTACCATACTCAAATGCCACCACCTAAAGGCAGCTAACTATGGGAGTACAACACAGTGAAATTAACCCTGCAGCATGGGAACAATAATCAGTGCCTGGATAAAGCCACAGAAGAGGATAACCAGATACCAGCATTACAGACTACAGTGGAAGCTGGTCCTAGCAGTGACCTCTTCAAAACATCTTTCCAGAAATAGTTTAAGACTAAATTAAAAAAAAAAAAAAAAAAAAA
>NW_022900950.1:34259298-34279586 GCF_012274545.1 Fukomys damarensis | reverse complement strand
AAAAAAAAAAAAAAAAAAAAACAAGGACTGACTGGGCTACCTCAGCATTCATTTCTGCCACACTCTTAAGCAGAAAAAAAAGGAAAAGTGCTTTCCTGCTCTGCAGGATGTAAGGTTTATCAGCCATTAAAACTCAGACTCCTCCAGCTTTTCACTAGCTGTGAACCAGCCTTCCTGTTCATTGACATGAAACAGCATAGTCATTCGTGAGACTGCACACTGATGTTTGCAAGGTGGAAATAGTTTTTCATCAAGAGACATGGGAAAGAATATTCAAACAACAAAACTTAATCAACAAAATGTACTTTCTGAAGATCTACACCTTTTATGGTTTGCTTGCACAGTAATTTCTGCTGAATGTGCTGTCATAAAGAAGATATAGCCAAGATTTTTTTCCTTATTAGAACTGGTAGCCAGTATATTAACTACTGATATACAAATAGGTGAAAAAGCACTGGAACCAGATTCACAATTGTGATAACAACATTTTTACAAAAATGTTTATTAAACTATATTAAACAGAGTTTAAAGAAAATTGCAACAGAAGTCTGAGAAGTACAATTTGTTATAGTATCAAATTTCTATAAGAAATCTCTAAAATTTTATACCTCAGTGAGGAAAAATAACTGATTCCATTAACACTCATTTTGTTTTCATCTGTGATAGTCATGGATGCTTTTATTTTTCTTGGGGTGTTGAAAATGAGTTGGGGAAAAAAGCTCTTTGAACATAGTTTTAATTTCTGCAACATTTTTATTTGGTTTGTGGGCTATTGGAATTGTAATTTTTTAATTGCCTTCTAAAATGGAGAATTAACATGTTGATGTCTGTTCTCAACTGAACAAATTAGATATTTCAGTGGCTCTTGGGTCAACTGCCTTATAGTCTATCTCTCCCTTTGTTTCCTAATGTGCACACACTCACACACACACACACACACACATTTTTTGCCACATCAACTTCTTAACTTGATTCAACAGATTATGCTTTTTACTCAAAATTCATACTACTAAATTACAGATCTGTTTTCCTAGCAATAAATTTTCAGTTCTTTATGATTCCACTTAACTTACAGAAGCATTTTGTTATTTGGCTATTTGGAGATAATATATTTGATAGTATTTGGAAAACCTTTTTCATTACATACTCAGATGTACTTCATTGTCAAGTGCATACTTAGATTAGATTCTCGAAATGTAATGTTGATCTGCTGATGCTTTTTAATAAAATTTTTTTAAATAAAATTTCCTGAAAATATTTAGTTGGCTTTTTTTTTTTTGCTGAGTTAGCCGAAGTGGGGGGGGGCAGCTATTTTTTCATATGACTCGTCCTGCATTTCTTCCTTAAATTGCACTTAGGTTAAATTGATTTTATTTCTGTCTGATTTTTAATATGTAGATATCCATTAAAAGTTGATATCAGTTAAAGGTAATTTTTAATCTCATAGAAGGAAAATCTCATTGTAACATTATCCCCAATACATAAATCAATCCACTGGTAAAGGTTCATTTATTTTTCCTTTCTATTTGTAAGATTATATTTAATGGTAGTCTTTTCTTTGATTATCAAAGACTGTCACTGGCAACAGTGCTACTGTGCTTAAGAATGTTTCTGAAAGTCTTATCACTAATGATACTTGCCAACTTGGGTGTACACAAGGTTTTTCATGTTCTTTTGTTAAAAAGCTAATCCATATCAAGCACATGTGGATATTTTAGGGTGAGGATGTAATACAGAATGCATAAACTGTCCCCAGAAAATTGAAATGATGTAGGTGCTGGATGGAACTTTTTTTTCCTACTCTATAGCTGTGTTTAGTAGGCCTACTCTTGAATAAATCAGATGTCTAATGAAAAAAATTATTTTCATGCTCAGAAAAAAATATTGGTTAGGCTTAAGTTCATTTGCATACAGTAAAAAACTAGTAATAGTTTAAATATTTAGACATTGTATTAGTTACTTTCCTCTCACTGGAATAAAATTCTAGACACTCACAGCTTAAAAGAGGAAAAGTTTATTTTGGCTCATGTTTTTAGAGAGTTCAGTCCATGTTAGCTGACTTTGATCCAGAAATCACATGGTAGAAGGGCACAGCAAAGGAAAATAGCTCACTTCATGACAGCCAGAAAGCTGAGAGAAGGACGGAGTCAAGGACAAGCATACACCCTTCCATATTGAGAATACTCCCAGTGACTCACATCCAACCAGGCCCCATATCCTAACAGCACATTAAGCTATGCCCCCATAATCCAGTCATCTTCAAATGCCCCAGCTCTGAACACATGACACTTTTGAGAAACATTTTAGATCCTCTAAATATGAGATTTTGAGGGAATATTTTAGATCTAAACTGTAACAGACATTTAATAGCTTAAAAGAAAGGAATTCATTTTTCTGTCACGTAAAGAAATTCCAATGGTAGGCAAGCCGGGGTTGGGTGACAATTCCAAGGTCACTAAGGGCCTACATGCCTTCCCTTTTTATTGTATCATAAAGTCAGGCTCCTATCTTAACACCATCGGTGTGTCTGATATGGTTCTAGAGTGTCTGTTACCTGTTCTGCATTTTAGGAGGTAAGGAGAAAGAATAATTTAAAAGGAATTATCCCTTGAAAGAGTTTCCCTGGTAATCCATCTCTGAACTTTTATTCCTAGCTCATTGGTCAGAACAAGGTTGCATGGCCACTCTTAATCTTTTTTCTAGGACTGTAGCCTTTCACCCATTTGTGTTATTGCCTCAAGTAGTGTTTGGAATGAAGGGGAAATGGATATTTTTTTTCAGCTTTAATTGAGTTTATTGGTACATTTTAGGGATACAGTACAGTTACATTCATTGTTGGGATCTTGTACCTCCACATGACAAGTCTTGATTCTCATTTTTTCCCCTTACCCCTGCCCTCCCTTCACCCCCTCCTCCCCTCCCCATCTACAAATACTTTATTTCCATCTTTTCATTATCTCACATTTTTTTCTTTTCCCTTATTACCCTTCCCCTACTTATCCCACCTTCCCTACACCTTTAGCTCCTTTCTTCCCTTTTCGAAATGTCAGTAATCTTATTCAGATCTTATGTATTATTGCATATTATTCACACCAGAGAAACTATTTGGTATTTACACATGTGTGACTTATTTATTTCACTTAGGAGTATATCTTCAATATGTATATTGATATTGATTAGACAATCTCAATGTCTTTTACAGAAGAGATGATACCTTGGCAAAGACATGAAAAAAGAGGAAATGATATATTCAAAGATCTTGAACAAACAAAAGTCATGATGTAGTTGAGGAATTGAAAAAAATTTCCAGTTAGCTGGAAACCAGATTGAAAATGTGGTAAGGAAGGGGATTGAAGAACAACATCACAAAGGGCCTAGCCAGGCCCATTAAAGAGTATCAGAATCATCCTGGGGACAAAGACAGCCACTTGAAGACTGTAAGAGGAGGAGACTCACAAGGGACTTTGTATCTTACAGCATCAGTCTAGCTGTAGACAGAGCACACATTGGATGGATCAGCATGGAGACAGGGAAGCAGCAAGTAATCAGATCTACAGGTCCACAGAGAAAAGATGCTCATTAGTCTCATGTGGTAGAAATGTCATTAGTTAGAAGTGTGTAGATTTGAGGGCTGTTTAAGTAGTTGCTACAAGACTTAGTGAGAGTTGTAGAATAAGAGAGGAATCAAGAATGATTCTTAGATTTCTGATTTAAACAACTAGGCAGACACAGGTGCTATTCAATAGGAAGTCCCTTGCAAAATCCTTTTATTAGCATCATTCTTACAGTATTTGGTCAGGAAGTTTTAAAGCAGAACTGAAGTTCTCAGTACTTTGTTGAATTGGTTATTTATTGGTTTTGTTGTATTTTGATTGCTGGCTTTTTAGTACCTGGGATTAAATTCAGGGCTTTCTCCCTGAACTACAGCCCCAGCCTTTTCCTTTTCTTTTCTTTTCTGAGACCAGATCTTTCCAAGTTTCCCAGCCTATCCTCAACCTCCCGGACTTCTGGGACTACAGGTTATAGGCCTGCACCACCCAACCTGGCGTGTAATGTATGTTCACCTAAAAGAAAGAAGATGCCTGAGTTGGAAACAATGAAAAGTCCATGAGCCCTGAGCTATGAATGACTGGATAACTGGAATAGCAGGCTCCATTTCCCTCAAGTGCATGGCCATGTTGGTGGGGGGGCTCTGGATAGGGGATCAGCAGTTATATCTTATCTTTGGAGTGAATTACAATCCCTACAACCACACCCAGAAAACTAAGCACAGAAAACTAAGGAGAAAAATTAGGAAAAGCTGGTTGTGTTTCATGAACACAACACAAGCCCTGAGGATGCAGACAACACATTTTCATAGGGATGAGTAGGCAGGAGAGAAAAGCTCCCTTGTTTGTTGTTCTTTCTGTTATTGACAACTTATGCAACATGCAAGGAGATAGAATACTCAGATTAAATGACTACATACTCAAATGTTCAAAAGTTAAGCCTCTTCCTCCAGCAAAATTATCCTCACCACATTAACATATTATTAAAGTGTTTTGTTCCTGTTTTCCTTTTGCATAAACTAGCTGAAGACATTATTGTTTGCGGTGTTAAATGGGTTTCATAACTAATACAGGATGTGGCTAAATTCATATTAGTGTGATCATTTTAATTGAATTTCCTGACTCCTACATGTTTAATTGTCAACTTTTAACACTGCATTAAACATAAGGTTCCAATATTATTAATATGAAATGCTCACATTCCCTTGTGCTTGTGATTATATTTTGCTTATCATTTCTGAATGTTGTATTAAAGTCTATTTAAAAGCTATCCCAAGAGACCCTTATATGTTTATTGCATTAGAAGAAAAACAGATGTTTTCACATATTCTGAGAGATAATACAATGTACATTGTATATGATGCTTATTGAAAACCACTTAGAGATCTTTTTAGGTAGCCATGGGGGTTAAGAAATACACAGCATCCAGTAGTGTATACTACTGTAAAATGAAAAAGCATACCAATCACATTCTCCAAAAGCAAGCTCATATATTAAAAGCATCCTTGAGAGAAGGAAAACAACACCTTTGACCCACATCCCTATTGCTCTCAGGCTGTATTTCAGTCATGCTCACTAATTAGAACTGAACAAGTTCATCGGCAGAACATCGCTATCAGCGACCTCACTTACCTGGAACTTGTCCACAATCCCACTTATCTAGGACAAGCAGTGAATTATGTCACAGCCAAAGATGACCCCAAGCAATCAAAATAGATTTAACAGAGAATATTCACTAATCTGCGTTCGACTTTTAAAAATTCTTAAACAGACTAGTGATTTTATAAAGAATTGTAACAAGCTTGGTTCTCTCAAGTCTATACTTGCAGTAGATAATAAGCAAGGGAATAAGAGAAATGAGAATAAGGCATGAGAACGTTTATTCAAGGCAACTAAATGCAAGCAACAGAACACAAATTTAATCTTTATAACAACCTCACGAAGAGGCATTGTTGCTCCTATTTTACAGGTGAGGATACTAAGACTGAGAAAGGTCATACAGTGAGCATGTGGTAAAGCCAAAATCTTAATCTAGCAAGTTGTCATAATAATTACAGTAGTTACAAGCATTTATTGAATGTTTTCTATGTGTACCATATACCGCCTGAGCACTTTACATCCAGTCCTCTCTGGAGATGCTGGGTGGCAGCAGCGATCACAGTTTTAAGTCAGCCCATGATCACGGGTGTGGGGGGAGGCGACCAACATTCTACGGTATATTGTGCGGCTAAGTGAAGATGTTCAGCGGGTCAGGAGGATGAAATGTATTTTCAGCTGACGATGGATGTATCAGGACATAACCCCATCTTAAATACAGAAGTATTTGTTCTCCCTGCATGTCAGGAAAGCAGTGCTGCCAGGGCCCCACAAATCCACAGGGAGAAGACACAGAAGCCTGCATGCCCAGCAACAATGTCCTGGTCTCTGACCTCTGTGCTTCTTCCCTTGGCTGTTTTCATTATTTTTCTCCCTGTAAGAGATTGTGGCAAGGGGCCAGATTTTAGTTCAGTGGTGCCGTGCCTGTCTTGCAGCATAAGGTCCTGAGTTTGATCCCTAGTATGAGAGAGAGAGAGAGAGAGAGAGAGAGAGAGAGAGAGAGAGAGAGAGAGCATGGCAATGTGCGTAACAGCTTTTAGTGTGTCCTGAGCTTGTTGGGTCAGAAAGTAAGACCCTTCATGCAGTGTTCCCTTTAACTTTCAGCAAAACACTTTTGGACTGTCACTGTGAAGGGAAGACAAATTCTGTCTCAAATTTTAAATTTTTTTAAAAGCACTAGGGATGTAGCTCAGAGCAAAGATCCTGGGTTCAATTTCAATTGAGAGAGAAAGAGAGAAAATATCTACTTATGGATACCCGGGCCTTAGCTGTGACCTAGAGAAAAGACAGCATCAGTAATACAGGGCCAGGTATTCCTTGGTGGCTGCAGGTACTTGCAGGTATAGTAAACCCAGGCCTGGTTGAGGGAGAAGTGGGAAGGGGAGGGGCAGTTACTGTAGCTGGCCCATAGGCCAGGGTGAAAAAATACTTGGCTGGTCGTGGTGACACATGCCTGTAATCCTAGCACTCAGGAGGCTGAGGCAGGAGGATCACCCAGAGTTCAAGGCCAGCTGTATATTCAGTTCAAAGCCAGCCTGAACTACATAGTGAGAGCCTCTCAAAAACAAAAACAAAAACAAAGTGAAGAAGTGCTCTTGATTAAAAACCCATACCAGGGCCTGGGATTTAGCTCAGTGGCAAGGCCCCTGCCTCTATCCCTGGCACCAGGGGGGTGGGGAAGACCCAACACCAAGTTGATAGGCTCAATGTTGCCTAAGGAAGAAGGAATGAAGAAGGTTGGGAAATAAAGAAAAACAAGCCCAGCTCCAGTAGGACTGACAAGAAACAGGCATCTCCAAGAAGAGTTCCCCGACCTTGGTGGCGGATCTCCTCCTTACCACACGATGACCACTGTCACCATTCCACCATGCCCCATTACTCAAACCCCTTGAAAGCGGCTCAGCTCTGAGGCAGAGCCCAGCCTTGATGGCACAAGTACACACAAGTTGCCCCACGTTCAGAACTGTAGTGATGTTTTATCAGGCCATCGGGTAATGACACTTCTCTTTTACTATAAATATATACTCTTCATTTTAAATGCTGGATTTGGTGGCTGGGAATGGATCACCCTGGAGTTCAAAAAGCCACTAGCCTAAACATAAATTCCTGGAAAAAAACCTAATAACCTAAGGGATTGTTGGTGTGTTACAGAAGGAAATTCTATGGAAGGTTTTTCCAAACATCATAAGCATCTGAACTCATTCTAATTGAAGAGCTTTCCCAGCAAAAGGGGGGCTTTCACAGGAGGAACCACTAGAGCTGATCAGCAGCTGGCAACCTATGCCACTTCTCAAATTGTAAATGATACTCCTGCCTCCTGTCCCACCTGTCGGCCTCAGTTTTCTATCACTTTCCCCTGCACGGTCCTGATAGGGAGGCATCCAGGCAGGGGGATAAGCAAGTGGAGATCTTGACCCAAAGCCAAGGGTACTGAACACACCCACTACCTTTGGCCAGTACAATGTGACAGAGTTATATTCACAGAATCAGAGTGTCCATTGGGATAGTAACAGAACTAATATGTCAAGCACAGTAAATATGCCAAGCACTGTATCCAGTGCTTTGCAGCCTGTGTTTCATCTAATATGAACAAAACCCCCATAATATAGGTACTATTCTTATGGCCCTTTTTATGGATAATGAAATTGAAACTCAGAAAACCCCTGTAACTTGGCCATTCACACAGCAAGTTAAAACTTGGTAATCAACATTTGATCTGGCAAATTGTGTAGCCAGAGAACCCTACTTGTTTTACAGCTGTCTGGGGAGTTTAGGCAACTGGTCCAAACCTATATATCAACCCAGAGAAAGAGTGAGATGGAAACCCGAGGAAGAGGACAGGCCACCTGCATGTTATGATGCACCAGGACCATCAAGAAATGTCTGATATGGGGGTGCTCCCTTCCCAGACAAGGGACATTCCCTCACAACTTTAACAGCTCAAAAGGAGAGTGCAGCACAACACTTCAGTGAATCATAAGACAGGTGCCAGGAACAGGGCTGCCCACCAAATCAAATGGGCACTTTAGCCCTTCCTGAGTTTCCTAAAGGGAACCAGAAACCGTAACCTAAATAGAGACATTCCACCAAGTGCCCAGGGTATAAAGCCGTGCCAGAACTACTTACCAATGTTTCTCAAGTCCAGGATCTTCTCCTCTCTTTATGAGCATCCGTGAGAGCTACCAGCAGGCTGGAAATCATAGCAGGTTCCTGAGAATGTTCCTTGAGTTCACAGCAGCCAATAGCCAGAAGCCTGGCAGGATCCTCACACCAAGCTCTCTTGCTGGTGTGCTTTCTGGCTTGAGCAGGTAACAGGGGAAGGCAAGGGGAGTGCAAAAAAAATGAACAAGCTCTCCAAAAATGGATCATTTACCCTGAGCCATGATGGGATTGTGCCCCTCAACCAATGAATACCACTAGGCTCCCCTTATTCCTCCTGGTCCCCATCCCTTCACCCTTGGACTTGGAAATGCCCCTATATGAGGAGGGACAGAGAATTCTTCCCTGTCCATGTGTCTTTCTCAGGACAGAGCAGAAAGTATCACCTGGTTTCTTCCTCCTAAGGCACAGAGAGATGTTCTAAGCTTTCTATGACCCTCCAGCTCAGAACTTCTACCTGAAGGTTAGCACATTCATCACTTCCCCTTATGCTTATTCAACCTGTGTGCTTTGAACAGCCAGAGCTGAGAGTTACCTTCATAGGGTATATTTCAGGGACAGCACAGTTATTTAATTCATGGCACAAGAGTCCCTTAACTGATGGAGCAAAGTTTTGGAATAAATTTGATTCTGGCTTCGGTGGAGTTACAAGTGGATTGCAGCTAGTAGTTGCAACTACTCCAGCTTCCCAAGGCTGCTCTGGGAGCCTCAGCTCTTAGAACAACTGCAGAAGACCTCAAGGATCAGATCATCATTGTAGGAACCATAAAAGAACAAGTACACACTGAAATACACACCAAACACACAAAGACACCCAACATACCTCCAACACACACCACATCTCCAACACACACTCAACACACATACAACACATTCACACCCACACAACATCCAACATATACCTTCACACAAAGATGCACACACCCCAGCACTGATGGCTAATCTCTCCTCAGTACTATGCAGTGTTAAAGACATGGCCAGTTCATGTTTGAGCTTCTGCAGTGTATGCCAAGAACAATTATAGTCAAATGTGTCTTTCTTTCTTTGACCTCCCAGAGCCTACAATGCCATGGCTCGTAGTAAGATAAGCTCTCCACAGCTCTTGTAAGACCATGCTGTTGGATCAGAGCTTCTCCCTTCCAGAGCTCTGGAATGGGAGTGAGGGTGAAACAATCAGGAACTACAGAGCTACACCCACTGGTGCTAGTGGTCCTCCAGCTTGGTCTTTACCATAGTTGACACCTTCACCTGCATGTGCCCAGATGACAGGAAGCAATGTCTGTCCCTTTCCGAGGGTCTCTTGCCTCACCAGCCTTGTCCAGACCAAACACATCCAGGTCAAAATAGGGGTGCCTCTGGTTTTCTGCCTGTGGGGTAGGGTCAGATAAACCCAAGAAACACAAGTTGGAAGTTACTTAACTGACTCATTTCCTTGTACTATGCAGAAGGAAGTGGTATAGGCTCAGATCTGTGGGACAGTACCCTATGTAGACACTTCCTCTTTCCCAATGTTGGTGTCACTCCACTTGGCCTATCTTCACAGTTTTCTCCTTCAAGTCTGGGCCCAGAGCCCTAGCCCCTTCCCCTTCTTAGGAAATGAGTGCCCCTCCATCATCACTAGTACCTCACACCCCATCCCCAAAAAAGTTCCTTCTGATGTCTTGAGAAATCTATTTTTTCAGGATCTATCCAAAAGCACATGGTGACTCCCCTCTGCCCAACCTTTGCCAACTCAGAATTGGAGAAAAATGGAAGGCAAAAAGGAAATTTTGTGGGCTCACACATCCATAGCTGAAGGGAAGTAGGCCTTAGACACAACCAGAAACAGGACCCAAATGCCTTCAGAATAATCCCTGCCTGTAGCTCTATGTCTCCATTGGTCTCTTTCTTTCCACCTGGATCTGAGCTCCAGGGCAAGTGTCATGGAGGTGGTAGGAACTTTTTGCATGTCCAGACTCCCCAGGTGAGAATCACAGCAGACATCCTCAATTGTTATCAAGAGACAAACCAGGCTAGTGGGAAATGAAGGAAGAATGTTTTTACTGTTAACAATGCTTTTTATTCCTGGTCTTCAGAATGTAATAATCTTGGCATCTTGATCTGGTTCGTCTTACAAACCCCAAGCATATACTAGGGGCTGCTACCAGTTCAAGTGTAGCCCCAAAATACATTCAAGTTCTAGCCCTGGACCTCAGAGTGTGCATTATTTGCAAACAGAGTCATTGCAGATCTGATTAGTTAATATGAGGTCATACTGGAAAAGGGTGGGCCTCAGTCCAATACCATTAATATTCATATAAAAGGAAACACAGAGGCAGACACCCTGGAAAAATGCCATATGATGATGGAAGCAGAGACTACAGTAATATGTCTGTAAGCCAAGGATTGCTGGCAACAACAGAAGCTAGGAAACAAACATGGAGCAGAATCTCCCCAAAACCTTCAAAGAGAATAGCCCTGCTGACCCTTGGCCAGGCTTCTGGCCTCCAGAATTTCAAAAGAATAAACTTCTGTGGATACATCCTCCCAGTGTGTACTGCTTTGTTACGACAACTCTAGGAAACTAATACAATAGCCCACATGGGTGATACCAGCTCAAACTGATTCTTTATGATCTTCAAATCTCCCTCTGATAGAAGGCATGTGTGTTTCAATTTATCTCACTGAAATGAAAATTGTCTTGGCTGAGCCAGGTGTGCTCTTTCCTAGTCACTGTCACCCAGTTCAACATCTAAGAGCAAGGATGAATATCACAAAGATGAAACAAATGACTATACAGCAGGTAGTATAAATGTACTGACAAATTCTAGAAGTCAGAAGTGATGCAATATCCATGCTGGGAACACGGGCCTGCTTGGAGACAACATAAGACTCATGTAAGTCACCTTTCAAAAGTCCTTTCCCCTGGTGTTAAGCAAATAAAAAGGCAGATTTTGAATTGTGTTCTGTGCTCACAAACATGTGTAGGAGCCAAGCATCTGCAATCATGCTTTGTCTGGATTTGAGTTTCTAAGATATTAATTTATGATTTTAAGGAAATAATTATTGTTCAGAGATTCAAAATTTGCAAATATGTTTAATAGTCTTAAGTAAGAGATTGATGTTTATATTGCAAATAGGGTTGGCCTGTAAAATATGGGGCATTCAATTAAATTTTAATTTTGAACCAACAATGAATAGCTTTTAGTGTCTCTTGGATACAGGTTTTATCTGCTTGGCCCAGCACCCCTATTGCAGGTCAGCTTGGGTCCTGATGCTGCACACAGAGGTGACACCTAAAGGTAAGGGCCATAATGAAGTCCTGTTACTTTCCAACCATCCCACAAAAAGGCCAGCATAGTGAAGTGTAGTACATGTCACAGATAGTTAGGTGTTTTGATTTACTAATGTTGTATCCTGAAAGAGTGGAAAGAAGAGGGATATTCTTGCCAATTTTACACACACACACACACCTTATGTAACTGTCAAAAAATAACAGAACCGCCGGGCATGGTGGCACATGCCTGTAATCCCAGCACTTGGAAGGCTGATACAGGAGGATTACTGTGAGTTTGAGACCATCTTGGGCTACATAGTGAGTTCCCGGTTAGTCTCAACTACATAGTGAGACCCTGTCTCAAAAAAAAAAAAATGATAGAACCATGGAAAACACACAAAATCAGTAACAACAATGCCCTTATCAGAGTCACTTCTCTTCACATTGGCCATAGCACAACACAAAAAACCAGATGACTGAATTTTGAAACAAAATACAAGCACTATATAATCTCTCTGCCTATATATGAGTTCTCTTAAGGTTTTTATTAACTCCATCTCCAAAAGCAAACCTCACTTTAAAAGAAGGTCCACAGGGGTGGGGTAGCATTGTGAGTGGATATTATGCACCTTCCACTGATAAAACTTTTACCTTACTTCAGATCCACTATTGAAGTTGAAAAGCACTGATCTAGAATTAACAGAAGTAAAAAACTGTAAAATACATTATTGTTATTTCTATCTTTATTCTTTGCTTCTATCCTAAGAATATATCTGGACAATAGGGTAGGGTATGGAACAGGTCTACTCCAGCCCTATTTTGTAGCATAGACAGGTTTAGTGAGATGGATCCAGTTGTAGCTGCTGCAGTTGCTTTTGATTTGCCCAACTTAACAGATAAAATCCATTTCTTTTTCCCAGCAATAGATTCATTAAAGCCATTAGTTCTTGGCAGTCCTCTGGAAAGTGCCACCTTGAAAATATTAATCCCCAGTAAATATTCAACTAGGGAATGGCCATATGATTATTTCTGGTCATAATATTCTGGTAAGTGAAATTCTGGTTGAGGCTGCTAGGAGGTGGTGATTTTGATTTTGTGTCTTTCATTTTCTTTTGATAAAAGAAGGCAGACTCTACCAGATCATCAGCCTGTTCTCTTCCTCCTACTAGGTTAATGTGACATCAAAGATGAATCAGGCATTTTGTTACCCAGAAAACAAAATTCACATTCTAGAGGTTGTGGAACAGAGACTTAGAAGGAGCCTGGGTCTTGATGACTCCCTTGAACAGCTTCATCAGTCTTAGTTCCCTGTCTCTAAACAAATAATAAAAACAGAATCTGAATAAAGAGGGTTGAAAATTAGTATATAAAGGTAGATAAACCAATCAATAAAATGAAATAGGCCAGAAATGGCTCTACACTGGCCATAAAATTAAAACCTGATCTACTGAACTTCATTAAAATTTAAAATTTCCACCCATCAAAAAGTGTTAACATGAAAAGACAAACCACAAACTATAAGAAAATATTCATAATACATTTACTTGACAAAAGGCTTGCATCCATAAAATATATACTCCTACAGAGGAAAATTAAGAAAAACAGACAATCAAATGTTTTAAAAGAATGAGCAAAAGATTTTAATGGTGATGTCAAAGAGGAAGCTACAAAAACCAATCAATAAGCACATGAAAGGATGGCCAACATTATTAGTCATCAGAAAAATATAATTGGTACAACATTGTGATATTTCACATATACAAGAATAGTTAAAATTTTGAAAATGGCAATGTTAAATATCAATGAACATGTGGAGCAATTGCAACTCTCATGCCCTCGAGTATAATACAGTACAACCACTTTTTAAAACTGCTGGGCAGTTTCTTTAACATTATGCACCTGTTTGATACCCAGCAATTCTAATTCATTATTTACCCCAGAAAAATGAAAATGTATGAAATGAAAGACTTGTACAAGAATGTTTTAACAAATTCATATATAACAGACAAAACTTGGAAAAGGTCCAAATATCTATCCATAAGCAGTACATTTATTCAGTTGATTTCTGCACAGAAATAAAAAGGAAAAAAACTCCTGATACATTCAACGCCTCGGATGTGAATTAGTTTTCCTTTACTGTAACAAAATACCTGAGATAATAAGCTTATAAAGAAGAATGCATTTGTTCTGGCTTACAGTTTTGGAGGTCTCAGCACGTTATCAGTTGGACTAGCTCTTTTTTTTTTCTTCTTCTTCTTCTCTTTTTGGAACCAGTTCTTGACTGGTTCTTTTTGTGCTTGTGGCAAGGCAGTAAACCGTGGTGGGAACCCAGGGTAGTGGAATCCCATTCACTTTGTGGCCAGGAAAAAAAGAGAAGAGACCAGCACTCCACACTCCCATTTGAGAGTATGCCTCCAGGGACCTAAATTACCCCTACTGTAACCCTCCTCTTAAAAAATTTTCACTGCTTTCCGATAGTGCCAAATTGAGAACCAAGCCTTTAATACTTGGGACTTTGAGGAACATTCCAGATCCGAACTATAGAATTTGGACACATAGAAACATTACATTCAGTGTTGTTCAATTTACATGAAGTTCTAGAAACTAAACTGTGATGAGGGAAATAGAACAGAGGTTACCTGGGGAAGGGGTTGATATGACAAGAAAAGGTTATAACATCATTTCTTAGGATGACAAAAATACTGTTCATTGGAATGGTTTAAATAACTATGTTTATCAAAATTCATTGAACTGTGGACTTAAAGTCTGTGCAGTTTATGTCATGGAAACAACAGCACTAAAAACAATATTCCCTATTTGCTGAGCCTCCACAGTCGTATTTCTATTAAGATGACTAAGTGGAATCCCTGACTGAGTCAGGGAATAAACACTACATAAAAGACAAAGATAATAAGGGTGAAAGAAAGGAAGTATGGCATAAAATGTGATTCCTCTGTTTTAAATCCTTACATCTTGAAAAGCCTAGTAGCATTAGTATCATGAATCACATGATGCACTTTAATTTTCTGGTGCAGATGGATGGGAAAAGTACTAGAAAGACTGAACTCTGTTATAAACCGTGTTGGATGGAAAAGAACTGCATGTGCTATTTTGGGGTAAACAAGGGGTTAAGAGGAAGGAAATTATTAGTCATTTCCAGACAGTACAGCAAGCAGCTTCAAAATTTAAGCCAAGAAACCAGATGTGGGAACCAAATATACTTAACATATCTCTGACACACAAAAGGCCCAAAGTGACATCTGAGTTAGATTTGCTAAAAGCAGAGAAGAGTCACACCTAAAGTTCTGATTTCTGCTGCGTTCCTGTGGGTCTGTCGGTCCCATCCTCCTTTACTGTGGTTCCATAATACAGTGGTTGGGAGTAGTTTTAGCTCAAAGCAGTTTTTGTAGCCACAGAGAACCCTCATGTGGAAGATTCCTCCCTTTACCCACTATTCTACCCTTCAAATTGTCATCTAAGTCCAGAGAAGATTTTCTACCAAATCTATACCCCCAGAGGCTACAAGAACAAATTTCTGCAGTTGTCTATCTGAATTATACAACATCCAGGTGACATTAGCAACTGGACCTCATAATCCCAACACATCCTTCAAAAGTGTGATTCCCAAGGGGAAAGAAAGAAACACGGACATTCTGCTTCTCACCTACCACAGCTCTTTGGACAGACACAGGGAAATGCTTTCAATGTTGATGGTGCTGCAGCTGCTGCTAATACTGATCATATGTCCCAGAACGCTGCAGATTTTTTTCCCTCCTTTTCTTAGTGGAGTCACAGATCTCCTGAGAAAGCTTTGCTTTAGAAAGTACAAGAAATTGAGCTCATCATACTCCAGCTGAGAAGCAGCAATGAACATGCTGGGAGGGATAAATGGCTCTGGTTAGGAGGTAATTCTTATCCTAGGGTCTCAAAGTCTCCTAGAGGGGAGAAACTTGCATCCTGCAACAGAAATGTATTGAAGGAGACTCTGGCAGTCTTTTTCTTGTCTCTCCCCACCCACTCCCACCCAGCTCTATACCTTTGGAAGAAGACTTGATTTACCCAGTAAGTAAGCATAGAAGAACTAAGTCTGTATAGTTCAGGCCTTTCCCAGTCCTTGCCTCAGGCTGACTTGTTCCCTGATATACATCTTACCTGCTTTTATTGCCAGGTCATAAGCTGCAAATGAAATGCAAAGCTTCAAAACTCCAAAATTCCAGATGACCACATTGTTTCAGGATGACTTAATATGGTGTTTTACTGAACCCTAGTTCCCCTCGAGCCACAAAAGGGACACTGTCTGTCCCTTGGGCAGCTCTACTGGTATTCTTTGACTGCCCACTATACCCTTACTCACAGAGGGCACTACGATGTCATTTGGCTTTCACTTGACATAAATGCTTTTTCTCTGATGCATTATTTTTTAATACATGTTGCAGTACCATAATGATTATATTCATCATGAGGAATTGGTACATATATATAATACATCTTAATTCTTTATACTTCCCTCTCCCCTTCTTTCTCCTTCCACCTCTTGGTCTCCTTTCCATTTGTAAAAGATCTATCTCTTTACTTATTAAATACTAAATCATCTTTGGACTTTTTCCATGAGTCAACAACTACTTTATTTTTTAAAAAATACCTTCTTGTAATCCCAGCACTCTAAGAGGCTTAGGTAGGAGAATCACAAGTTCAAGCCCCACCCGGGAAACTTAGCAAGACTGTTTCAAAATTTAAAAATAAAAAAAGTACCGGGTATAGGGTCTGGGATTTAACTTGCCTTGAAAGTACAAGGTCCTGAGTTCAACCCCCAGTACCAAAAAAAAAAAAAAGTACTGGGTATAAAGCTCACTGTGAAGGCCCTTCTTTCAGTTCCCAGTACTGCACACACACACAAAAATATATACATTGTCATGTATCATTAAAATGAGTATAAACACATTTGTGGACAGGAATCCTGAGATGGCAAGAAAGTGCTACTGTCAGAGAAAGTCATCCAGAGAACAGAGAACATGCTTACCTCAGTCTTCTTAGATTCATAAAAATAGAAATACAATTTTCAAATGCTTGCAGTGAAAGCTCACAACTCTGCAACTGTGGTCCTGGGTCTTTTCCCAGCCCAGCCCTGGCCAGGACCTGTAGACCCTATCTGAGAAGCTCTTCACCCTTTGCAGTTTCCCTCAGGGCTTTCTGGCTTTGCTCCAAATCAGATTCCATTCCTTGCAAAGAAGCATGTTATGAATCCCCAGAGTTTGGGCCCAGGCCTATTCTAGAATATATATAAACTCTGTGTTTATGTCCTGGTGCTTTTCTTTTTCAGCTTTACCTAGATAGTCAGCCCCTCCAGGCTTTATGTAACTGTCATAGGAGGCGATTGCATGAGAGGGTTCCCTCCACTCGGAATTTATGGACCAGTTTGTTGTTAGCTTCTGATTTGCACCAAAAAGGGGTAGCCCTTTGCAGCCAGATAGAGAGGAAGGAAAAGGAGGCTTTTATAAAAGTGAGTGTCTGTCTTCATCACCCTCAACAGATTGGCACTGAAACTGTCAGGCCTAGCTGAAGATGCCTTCTGTGTGGATCATAAGCTGTCAGCCCAAGAACCAGTTCCAGGAGGTGGATACTGTTCTTCAGGCTCTGAAAGGCCACAGTCTAAAAATACTGATAGTAGAGACTGTCACCCAAAGAATACTTGGCCGTGAGGAAGATGTGCTGTGACACAGAGCAGCCCTGTCCTTCAGGGAGAGATTTCTCAACCATGACGTCTGTGAATGAGCCCGGTGCCCTGTCCTCTGTTGAGCTCTGAAAATAGGGACTTCTTGCCACTGGGAGACAGACATCTCCACTTCTCTACTCCTACCCACCCTACCTCCAGACTGGTGCTCATGCCTCATTTCCTCTTTGCATAAATGAGGTACATGTATACAGTTGGAGTGTGTCCACCTTGCCTCCTGTGTTGCAGCCATAATTCCTCAATGGAGCAGTGTGGGAAGACGGGACCTAGTGGGAGGTGTTTGAGTCATGGTGTGGAGCCCTCCTGAATGGATTAATGATTTTCTCCTGGGACTGGGCCAGTTCCCATGATAGGGAATAATTTTCACTCTCACATGGCTGAATTAGTTATAGGGCGTGTAGTTAAAAGGTGAATCTGCCCCCTCATGCTTTGCCTCTTCTGTATATGCTCACATCCCCTTCTCTATGTGCTAAAGCAGAATGTGGTCCTCATCAGATGTCGCCTCTTAGTCCTAGCCTCTAAAACTGTGAAATAAGCCTCTTTTTTTATATAATCACTCAATCTCGGGTATTCTATTATAGCAACAGAAAACAGAACAAGACATCCACATTACTGGGCTCAAAACCAAGGAGTCACCCTTCCTTCCCACTCTCTGCCCATGACTGTAGCATTGATCTCATCCCTGAAGTCTCTCCTTCCATTCCCACTTCTCCTTCCACTCTCTTATGACCCCTTATCTGCACTTTTGCAAGAGACTTGAATTTTCTCCTGCCTCCATGCATTCCTCTGGATGACCCCTGTACACATGTCATTAGTACTGTTCTTAACTTTTAAAAACATTTCTCTGTTGCACATAAAACAAAATGCAGTGCCTTGAAGATCAAGGCCATTTCCAAACTATTCTGCCACCCTGCATTTGTACATTAGTTATCTACTGTTGCACAGAAATTTGCCCTAAATGAGTGGCTTACCGAAAATTCATATTTATTACCTCTCTGTTTCTGTGGGTTTAGAAACCCAGGATTATCTTAGATGGACTTTATGGATTCAGCTATCTCATGAGTCTTGGTCAAAACATTAATTGAGGCCATCGCCATCTGAAGACTTCACTAGTGCTAGAAGATCTTCTCCCAAGGTGACTGTCTCACATACACAGCAAGTGGGTACTGGCTACTGGCAAGAGACCTTAGTCCTCTCTGTGTGGGCTCTTTCTAGCTGCTATGCGTCCTCATGTCAAGGTGCTGACTTTCCTCAGAACAGATAATCCAAAAGACAGCAAAGGATGTGCTACATCTTCTACAACCTAGGCTTAGAAGTTATAGACCACCTGTGATGGTTAATCTTGATTGTTACCTTGATTGAACTGAGAGACACTTAAGAAGTAGTAAAGAACACTCTTGAATATGTCTGTATTTCCAGAGATGACTGGATCACAATGGCTCTAAGTTTATCAGAGGGTTAATCCACTGATGAGATCATAATTTGACAGCATTATTGGAAGGTGATGGAAACAGGAGGTGGGGCATGGTTGGAGAGAGTACCATGGGGGTGTGATCATGAAGACTATATCTGGTCACCAGCCCCTTTCCTCTGTCTCATTCTGCCTTATCTCTCTGCTTCCTGGTGGCCATGAGGTGTGCAAGTAGCTTTCCTCTGCCACAATGTTTGTGCCTTACAGGGCTAAAAGCAATGGAAACCACTTACCATGGACTAAAACCTTTGAAACAATGAGCCAAAATAAACCTTTCCTCCCTTGAGTTGTTTACAGAAGATATTTTATCACAGATGAAAAGCTGTACTATATTCAGCTCATCACACAGCCCTATCCTGATATAGTGCTGGAGGGACCACAAAGGAGCAGAAGCACCAGGAGCAATAGAATAATGAGTACCGTCTTGGTGGCTGGCTGTCTCACTCTTCCACCTTGACCCTCACCATCCCACCTGTGCACTCTGAATCACAGGCACTCAAAATGATTCCCCTCCCAATTTTATCTGCCAAAAAGCTTGCCATTTTTACCAGAGTTCACTCCACCGTGAAGACCTTCTGAAAGCTTTAATGAGTTGCTCCTCTCTCAGTATACTTAGCACTTTTGCTTCTATTATCACACTTGTCACATTCTGTCCTATGTTATTGTAGGGTGCATATGTATCCGCCTCCAAAGATGGAAAATGCCCGAAGGGGAGAGCTCAAGGTACACTCACATTTTCACTTGGAGAACCCAAAATGTAACTGGAGAAGGCATCCTATACAAGCTTTTTAAATGGAGTGAATGTGCCTTCCTTCCCATCAAGGATACTAGCAGGACGAATGCTTGAAAGAGAAGAGGTAATTTCAAGTAGCATTCATATTACATGCCAACTGTTGGGTATGATGTTGCTCCTTACTTTCATGGAGATTCCAACCTGGTGAAACATTTATAAAGTCTCATAAATGGCCTGATTACATCATATTTTTAAATATTCTAATGCAGTACATTAAAATATCCTGATAGTATTTTTTAAAATATTTTACCTAGATTTTGGGGAGGCTCAATCTTTCCACATTCTTTTGGCTTTTTTCATGATGGGCCCCATTCACCCATTTATTTCTTCACCTCATCCATTCATACACTCAATAAACATTTACTGAGCAAATTACTGTGAGGATTCGAGATAAACAGAGATATCTGTAGTCAAGTGGAGGAGATAAACAGATGCACAGAGGACTACAATGCATCCACTAGCATTTGGAAGAGGACTAGGACAACACAACAGGTTCCAACAGTAATTCAGACTATGTTCCCTTTGGTCCAACAGAAGGAAGGGCAGCACCCTTCTTTCTGCTGTAGCAGCCCTTGAAAGCAATAGTAAACATCACAAACTGTACAGGAGGGGGTGGTAAGCTGTGCCCCTTTTGTTCAGCAAGATCTGGGCACTCAACTGATTAAGGAAGGACCCGAGTTCAATCCCTGGTACAAAAAAAAAAAAAAAAGAAATATCAGAACATTTGTCTAATC
>NW_022900950.1:34248830-34258947 GCF_012274545.1 Fukomys damarensis | reverse complement strand
CCCTGGTAAAAAAAAAAAAAAAAAAAAGTCATCTCAGAACATTGCTGTCTCATCCTTCCACCCTACAGTTCCCCAGACCCTTTTGCTTTGTACACAGTGAAAGCATCCAGCTATTCTCCAAGATGAGAAACAAAGGGAGAACCTAAACATGCTACCTGCTCTGAGTTCCTGAAAAAATCCTCCAGGTGCCATCTGCTCTTAGTTACTTACTTTTAAGTGACTACAGATAAGATGTCTGACATGTGGGTCATGGTGGTAGCCATTGATGAGCTCGCATCCGATCACATTTTCCCCACACCTCAGTTATAACTATCCCAAACCACACCCTTGGAGTGTAGGTGATAGGACTTGTTCTCCCTTTTCCACATGTAACTGCTGCATGAATAAACTCACATTCCTTGCAAAACTCATTGTTGGAGTGACTGGCATACTGTTCAGTGAGCAAAACAGGCCTGGTTCAGTAACAGACACGAGCACAAAAGGACTTCCACATTCACCCAGGTGAACAAAACAGAAAATTGATTTTTGGCACCATGCCCTGGTGCTGTACACTGGCTCAGAGCCTAACTACTGCGCTCCACGCAGTGATACCTCTCTGCCCACCAAAGCACACTCACACTGTTTAGACTAAGCATTCGAGTTCATCTATATTTTTAAACATCCTCCCTTCTAATAATTTATAATTAAAATTTATCTCACAAGGTTTGATCCTCTTGATTCCTTTCACCTTCATGGGAAAACTCCAGTACTTCAGCTCCTGGCATAGCCAATGGCATCCCAAAAATCAGCATCAAAGCCACACTCTAGGATGATAAAATCTTATGAAAGCAAAGAAAGAAGGCTGATCTCAGGCCCCTTTCTTCCCCAGGATGGATGACCTGGGTGACCAAGACAGTGCAACATGAAGAAAACCTGCTGCTGAATCCCCTCAAAAATCTGACCCCATCCAGTCTTCATGAGAGTTAAGGTTTGGATTTTAAATGTCTCCCAAAGGCTTGTGTGTTGGAGGCTTGATCCTATAGCAGCTGACAGTACTATAGGAGGTTAAGAAGGCCTTAGGGCGTGGGACCTGGTTGGAGGAAGTTAATCCTTGGAGGAGTGCCCCTGAAAGGGGTCTGAGATCAGAGAGCCTCCCCATTCTTTCTCGTTCCTCCCAGCTGACAAAAAGTGAACAGCTTTGCTCTGCAGTACTTCTCATCATGGTGCTCTGCTTCACCAAAGGCCTAAAAGCAATGAAGCCAGTTAACCATGGACTGAAACCCTTCAAAAGCATAAAACAAAATAAAGCTAGGCATGGGTACGTGCCTATAATTCCAGAATTTGGGAGATTGAGTCAAGAGGATTGCCATGAGTTCAAGACCAGCCTGGACTATACATCAAGATCCTATCTCCAAAGACTTAAAAAAAAAAAAAACAAAACTTTTTTTCTCTTTTTAAATTGTTTATCTCAAGTATTTTGTCTCAGCAATACAAAGCTGAACTCACAATGCCAAAGATTTGGAAAGAGAAACAGAATGTCTTGAAAACTTGTAGACTAGCAGAAAGCCCTTAGTCAGAGGAGTTCTGTCTTAGTCATTACCAGGAGGTACAGAAGGAGCCTGGTTGGGTCTCAGGGACAGGATCCATTCTTCTATGATGTTCCACAGTGATAAAGAGCCTAGTGGGAGAGGGAAGCTCTCACCGGAAGCAGTGGAGTGGAATCACCAGCCAGAAGAGATGGGCACAATGAGACTTCTCCACCCTCCATGGTTTAGATGTAGTTTGAGTGTGTCTCCTAAAGGTTATTGCACTAGAAACTTGGTCCTCAATGTAGCGGTACTGAAAGATATTTCAGAAGTGAGGCCTAGTGGGAGGTGATTAGGTCACAGAGGCACCACCCTTGTAAAGGGATTGAGGTAGATCTCATGAGACTGGATTAGTTCCCAGAAGAATGGGTTGTTACAATGTGAGTTCAGCTGTCTTAACCCACTCCCTTGCTTACTGACTTGCCATGCAACTTCTCCCTCTCACACATGCTCCCACCATTGTGATGCCATGACAAAGAGATCCTCATAGCCAGGCATGGTAGCTCACTCCTGTAATCCCAGCACTTGGAGGCTGAGGCAGGAAGATTGCCATAAGTTTGAGGCCAGCCTGGGCTACACAGTTAATTTAAGGCCAGCCTGAACTGCACCATGAGACCCTGTCTCAAAGAAAAGGGAGGCGGGGACAGGGTTTAGCTCAGTGGCACTGCATCGGTCTGGCAAGCATAAGGTCCTGAGTTCAATTCCTGGTACAAAAAAAAGGCCCTCATAAAAATGGAGCAGATGTTGACATCATGCTCTCAGACCTCCCAGGCTTCAAAATAAACAATCTTCTTTTTTTAATAATAATAACTAGCTCCAGTTATTCTGTTATAGTAACACAAAGCAGATTACTGTACAACATAGTGTCTAGAGGTCTACAAAGAAGTGTGCCTACCCTGGCATCTGATAATCAAACCCACCCATCCCTTTTTAGAAAAACCTACTGAGTGAGGAAAGAGTGAAGTGAGCTGTTAAGGTGTCCACATACTTTCTGTCTCCTGAGAGGAAAAAGTTATGGACTTTTTTCACTTTCAGTCAAACTTCCTTAGGATACAATTACACAAATGAGGAATCAGGAATGCTTTCTAAAGCATCATTGACAATATTTGTCCAGATTTCTAGATGGTCTTCAAACAGCACGTAGAGTTCATCTCAACAGGGTAGCATGTCAAGGTCAGCACCTTTTTTTTTTTTTTTTTTACAAACATCAGTATTTTAGTCAATTTCCCCATTGTTTAGACACAATGCCCAACACCCACAACTTTAAGTTGTTAAGTTTAAGTCTTGGAGAAGAGGCTTAATTTAGCCCATGGTTTGAAGGAAGGTCAGCTGGCTCCAAGGAGGAAACATCATGGTGGAAGGGCCTGGTGAGGCAAAAGTGCTTAGTTCGTGGTGCCAAAGAAGGGGCCAGGGATCAGGTACAGACCCCCAAAGTCGCACCTTAGAACTCACTCAGATGCACTCAGAAGTGTGCTTTACTAATCTACTGGACAGATCCCAAAGCCAGTAAGTTAAGCTTAACCCCACAGTCAGAAATGAGAGTATCAGCAGAAAGAAAACACAAAAATGTTTAGGAGCATAGACAAATGTCAAGGAGAATTGTGTGAGAGGCTGAGCTCACACAAATCCACAGAAGCTGCTGGTGCACCCCAGCTCTTCTTTTGCTTCCTCTCTGCCCACACTCTCACTCCCACTCTTCTGTTCTTTCTCCTAGTTCCTTTCCTCCTACTCTTGCAAAATTTCCACTCCCTGAGCTATCTTTGCTTTTCCTACTATACCCGTTCTTAGAATAAGCTTCCATTTCAGGTACCGAGTCCCTCTTCTTTCCATCCGCTGGGACTCTTAGAGAGCTGGTGGCTGATGTATAACACTCCTGATTGGCAGCTGGTTCCACACTTCGGTGCACAGGACAGGTTTGAGTACTGACATAGGAGTGCAGATATGCACAAGACTCCTGGCTTCAGGCAACTTCTAGTCTAGGACAAAGAGGCCCAGATCCCTGGAATCCAGACAGAGTGGGATGAGGCATACTACAAAGGTACAGAATTTTAAAAGTGCATAAGCAGGCAAGATGGGGAGCCAATTTGCAGACTGGAAGGGCTTCCTGAAGGAAGTAGAAACTGAGCTGAATCTCTGAAAACATACATTAGAATGCACAATCTTAAGTTTGGAGAGCTCACTTGTATTTCTTCTAAGACAGCTGTCTTCCTGGCACTGGGAGCAAAGGGGAATTACAGCATCTGCCTATCAAGCTGCAGGAACCACCAGCACTGCACACAACTCTCCCCAGCTCACATGGCTAGCTTGTATTCTCCAAGTATTTGCCTAAAGGTGCAGCAGCCTCAGGCCATCTGCATGGAGCTTCCAACCAACCAGCCCTTCCCTTCTGACTCATGAGGAAGGGGGAGGAGGATACAAGAGAGAATAACGGAATAATTCCTTCTGGAATTTGGCCTTCACTGATTCCTCTCTATGCCTCAGTTTCCTCATCTATAAAATGAGAACGCTGTCCTTTTCAGCTGGCTGACAGGCTAGATTTTTTCTGTTTCCTTCCTTTGCTCCTCCTTTCCTATAAGAGAGGATTTTTTTTTTCCCCAATCCCAGGAAGCTGCTTTCCTCCAGTGGCTCGTTCCCCTCTTCTCCCTTCCCTTCTCCACCTCATGCTCTTAGCCTTGGCACAGTCCCCTTCCTTTCTTTTTCAAAACTTTGCCATTTCTCTCCCCTGCCCAGGCTCTATTGGTGGACCCAACCAGACAAGCTTGTTTGCAAGCTGCTGGGGATTTAGGGATGGTTCTTGCGGTTTCCCGCCTTCCTCTCTGTGGCTTTTTGGGTACACCCCCTCCTCCCCACTGAGACAGGAAGTGGAGCTCCAGCTGCTTGCTCAGCACCAGAGGAGAAAAGAGGCTCAAATATCCAGTGACTGGGTTAAAACACAATTTACTCTAGCCTGGTTTTCAAAAGGAAATTCAGAATCACCAAATGCTGGCAGAGCTGTGTTTATCAAACTACCATATTTATTTGTTTTTAATCACTGGTTTAAGACTCCAAAGAGGCTTCACCACACTGGCTGCAGGAGACAAGTAGGTGTGCCTCTGGCCAGCACTGAGAAGAGAGGTCCAACACAGTTGATGAATGAGAGGATGAACGGTTCCGTTGCATCTGGTATCCCCCCTTTTAGAACCACTGCCAAAGAAACGGGCTTTTTAAAGATACTCTCCATATGGAAAGAGGAAAATAATGCTATGCATGTAAAATACATTTCCCTTTGGGTCTTGTGCTGGAAGTTTCCTCCCTGCTTCATTCTGCTGAAGTGCCTTTCAGGAGAACCCTGACCCAACAGGCTTGTTGGGATCTCTCCACAGGTCTGGTAGGCACTGGCATCTGTTCTGCCATTTTCTCCCTTCACTCTGCTCTGCTGTTCATAACCTCATCTTCAATCTCCCCAGGAAGCAACTGCCAGTCAAAACTCCCACCTCCCACCCCAAAAGCACATCCCTCTCTGCAAAGGGTATACTTTTTTTTTGGAACCAGGGCTCAAACTTGGGACATCGTGCTTGTGAGGCTCGTGGCAGCATCACTGAGCTAAATCCCCGGCCCGAGGGTATACATTTTAAATGAACACATTCAGTTGATCCATTCTTATCCTCCGTGTTAATCTGGATCCCTCCCTGCATGAAATTCATTCAGCACTTAGCCACTATAGCATTCACTCACTTCTTAATAAATGCTACCTTTATTACTTTAATCCTTTTAATGTACTTGTCCAATCTCCCCAACCAATCACTGTGTTGCAACCAGTCACAGACATGTGGGCCATGTCTGTAGCCCAGACACTTATTTTCGTATTGAATTTATTGTCACTGACTCCTTTTTTAAAATTTTTGGTTGATTACACAAGTAAAACACAGTCACAGTAGGATTACTGTTTATTAGCAAAGTAAATCAGCAGAGATAAAAGTGCATAGCCTCCAAAGCAATTAAATAAATGCACTTTTTTTCAAATGGAAGATACCTTTATGGATATATTAAGACAAATCAATAAAAATGATAAAATGCCACACAGGAATGACTATAGGAAAACAGATGTATTTATACAGCATGGCAGGGGAGAGTGCTACCACTGAGTTCAAGGTTTTTGGAACCCCACCTGGAGAACAGGAAGTTCTCTGGGATCCACCACCTGGCATCCAGACATCTGGACTACTGCTCCTCCATTCCTGCCCCCCACACATTATTCTAGCCCTTCCCCTGGCCTCCCTTACTGTGGATCCCCCTCTGCTTGTGCCTGAGCTCAGTGTATTGCCATTCGTTCTGCTCTAGAGACCTCACCCTAAGATAGTCTTGGGTGATCTGTTCTCTGAGTGTCCTCTTCAGTGTCACGTCAAGTCCTGCTCTTGTTCAGGCTCCCTTCTCTCTCATCAGAGACTGACACCAAGTCCTCCAGGCTAGAACAAGACAGGAGGCATGGCCAAAGGTCAGAACCCAACGTCCAAGTTATGGCAACCGTCCTCTCCACGGCAAGAGACTGCAGAGCAAAACCCAGCAGCAGAGACTCTGAGACTGCTGTAGAGGGACCCAAGGGCCAAAGACGCAGCCAGTGCCTGCCATGTAGCCCCTGTGCAGTACAGACCAAGGAAGGCAGCCCCAAATATCTGGAAGGTCATGAACTTAGGAGGCATAAAGACTCAAGCCCAATATTTTTAATTAAAATTAACTTTCTGATAACAAAATTGTGTGTTTGTTATAGTGAAGTTAGAAAGCAGATACAAACAACAAGCATACCTACATCTAAATCACATCATTCATTGATTACCTCTGTACCATATTGATCTAGAATCTCCTGTGAGCAGTGGGGGAGGGGGACATATAACACCAGCTTATGAAGATCGCTGGACTCATGAGGGTACAGCTAAGCATTAGCTTTTCTCTCTATCCACTGCATTTAACATGGGAATAATCCACAGCCTTCTGATTGCTTTTAAATATTAAAAAGCATTCTCATCTTCAGAAATTTCAAATGCAAGTCCAATTTAACTTTTTAAAAAAAAAAAAAAACGTAGTTCTCATACACAGCTTTTCTTATGCACCTAACTCAAATTTTGCCAGGGAGGGGATCTGCAAGGTCCAACACCCACCCACACCCACCCAACATCCCTGCAGCTCTACTTCTTTTCCAGCTTGCTGGACAGAAGAGGGCAGTGTTAAATGAGAGCCAATGGAGTGATCTCTTTGCAAATTCCTTCGTAGCTGAGTAACTAGTTGCTACGTGTTCTGATACTTGATTTGTATGGAATGCCCACCTGCTACCTGTTTCCCTCCTGGGACATGGCTGAAGGCATCACGTGATCGTTCTGCAGGAAGCTTCCCATGAAGCACAGGGTCTGAGCCCAAAAGCAGTGCAGACTCTAAAGGCTCAGTCCCCTTCCCACCCTCCCCCCAGGCTATCTTTGTTTTTCAGAGCCAAAATTTGTTTTTTTGTTTTGTTTGTTTTTCTTCCACAAAGACCCTCACTGGGCACCTCCATGGCTACCACAGTCATACTTCTGGGGACTAGAAATAAAGATTTATTTAGTGGCATTTCTTGCTTCCTCTTCTCCCTCCAGGAGAAGGGAGCTGGCTGCTTCCCTCCCCAGCTCAGACCAAGTGAAAGGAAAATTAGGTGAAAGTTCAAGGGAGAGTAGGGAGAACTCCTCCTAGGGAGGCTCACAAAGAGCACAGAGCCTAGTTCTGGGACACAGGAAGAGGACAGAGGTGGGAGGACACGTGGGGTCTGTACAGCCAAGATGTTCCCTGTGGATGGTAGCTGTTGGGAGCCCCAGAAGATCCCTAGCCAGAAGAAGGTGTGCAAGGTAGCACAGTTCAAACAGAAAGAGGCTGGAACTGTGCTATTGCAGGACACAGGAACCCCACAGAGTTAGAAGAGGTCCACTGGTGAAGTTGTTTCATGTGGACCTTCCACGCAGGGCCTTACATCTGGCCAGTCCTGACAGTGAGAGCCTTCTCTGTGGGAAGTCTTGGGGCCAGAGCTGCCCTGGGGTGGGTCAGTGCTTTATTAAGTCTTGGTTGAATGGAGACCCTCCCTGTCCAACTTCTCTTCCTCTTCATCCTTCATGGACACTGCTTATCAATAAACCTCTATGCTAGGAACTTCATCTTAGGGTCCAAGCCAACAGGATAATGAATTCCAGAACCAATGTGTTAGCTTTCCGTTGATATGACAAAATACCCTAGAAAATCATTTAAAGGAAGAAAGTCTAGTTTTGGCTTAGGGTTCCAGGAATTTCAGTCTGTGGTCACTTGACTCCTTCTTCTAGGCCCAGAGTATGAGGCAGAAGATCATGGCAGAAGGGTGTCATGGAGGAAAGCTGCTCACTTCATGGCAACCAGGAAACAGAGGGCCACAGAGCCAAATGGGTAGGGGCTACAGACCAGCTACAGTCTCCAAAGCCACACCTTCCTAACCCACTCCCTTCAGTCAGACCCCTCTCTCAACAGCCCATTCAGCTATAAACTCATCAGTGGTTTAATCCTGTGCTGAGATTACCAACCTCGTCCCATCACTTTCCAAAAGCTCTACCTCTGAGTGCTGCTGCACTGGAGACCAAGACTTTATTTGATTCAGTGAGACTTTTGGGAAACATTTTAGATCTAAACCACAAAAACTAGTTTCCTTAAATTCTGGTAAATGTTGCAAGTTTAGCTAGTATCTCTTTTTAGAACACGTGAACACTTTTAATCCTTTCCCTCAGCTTTGAAGTACAACCTTTAATATCATCCTGTTACTCAGATGTATTTATCTCATTATGTACTGTGTAAAGTAACTTTCTCTAGATAACACAGTGGTAATGAAACCTGCCTCTGTGGCTTACAACAGCAAGGGTTTCTACTGTACATTATATGCTATCGGGCTCCTTTAGGTGGCTTTTCAAACTAGGACCTTGGCTGGAGGAACATCATCTATCCTGGCCTTTTCAATGCCAAAAGGAAGACAGCAGGGGGGAAAAATGTGTGTGGAAATAAGCAATGGTACTGACAATATGCATCCACACCAGCCTCTGATTTCAGAGTGAGTAGGTAGTTAGCTTCCCTCTACTCAGGTCCTCTTTCTCTTTCTCATTCTCTCCCTCCAGCAACTTCTCAGAAATGTAAGTGCTTGGTCAGAGAGACCCTCTCGGGTCACTGGGCCCAGGACCATGCCCCGGGGGACACTCCTTCAGCCTGACTCCTCCCATTCTCCCCTCCTGGAACTGACTCAGGGAGTACCAAAAGAGAAAAAAACATTCTTCTCTTCTGCCCTCCTCCTAGGGAGCTAACTCCTCCTCACCCAACAATCCAAACCCCCTCCCTCAACATCTCTTGGCTGCCTCCTGACACAACATCATTCCCTTGGTTTGTTGGGACCCAACTTTAAGTGAAAATGACTCATGTTTTTCTTGCAACCAAGTCTGGCCTCAATACAAATTAGACAATGAATCTCAATGGCTGAAAAATGGCACTCTCGGTTTTAACACATTACACAATTTGTGTAACTTTTGTCAATGCAATGGCAAATGATCAGAAAGCCCTGTATACGAGCCTTCTACCTACCCTCTCGCCCCTCCCTCTGTCAAACCTGTTAGCCCTCTCAGGTATTTCTGGCCCAAACTCCATCCTCCACCCCTCCCAACTCCCACTTTCGATCTGGCTGATAACTCACCACTCATACCTCTCCCACTCTATAACCCAGCCAGCTCTCCCATCTCCTCGCATGCTTCTTCACTTCTGCCATCTTGTGACCCTTTCTCACCTCCGCCATCTTGTGACCCTTCCTCATCTCTGACATCTTGTGTCTCTCCACCACACAACCGCTTTCTCCCTGCTCCTCCAGCTCCTCCCAAACAGGAGAGTGAGTTAACAACCGCTTCTCTGCTTGCTCTTCCTTCCCCAACTTCCTCAGAAGAGAGATGAAAGCAAGACTCTGCAAAAAAAGTAAAGTCCTCTCCTGGCCCTGCCTATTTACATATCAACGACTTGTTTGGCAGGCTGCATTACCAAGAAATTCCATTGGACCCTATTGTTTTCTACATAAATATTGGAAAATAAAATAAAAGGTTTTAAAACAATCCAAAGAAAATGTAATGCTTAAGATTGGAGCTCAAAGACCAAATGCTAGGTTACAGCCCAGTGCCAGGTACAGACTGCTTGCTCCATAGTAAAATCAGCTGCAATGTCCTATTTGACCAATTGAATTATAACATCTCTTTTAATTAAGACTAGTCAAAACTTTTGCAGGTCAATTAACAGAGCTCTCTGGCAATTAGAATCAGAATAAAAGCACTTTATAATAGTAGCATAATCTTGTGTTATAGTTATTGTCAGAAGTCTGTAAGCAGAAAGTAGAGAGAAGGTCAAGTTAATCCTATAATTATAATTTAAGAATTTGCAATGTAAAAGAAATGTTTCAAATACATCGATTAAACATCTGGAAACCAAACACCAACCAAACATTATTTTATGTTGAAGAGGAAAGGTTCAGTTGTCAATAGAATTTATATATGTGTGTATATATATAT
>NW_022900950.1:34138735-34248577 GCF_012274545.1 Fukomys damarensis | reverse complement strand
TATATAATTGGTAACAAATAAATTGTTAATTGCTACAACCTGGTTTTACATGTTAAATTTAAAAATTGTCCAGATAATTGAGAATATACCCCAATAATCATTGCTAAATATGTTATTATAAAATGTTTTCATTGGTTATCATCAAAAGGTTGAGTTCTAAATATGTTATGGTGATATGTTTATATTGGTCATCTTCAAAATATATTTTCTGTGGAAAAACAGGATGTTATTTAAAAAGATCCTTTGGGTAAAGTTACATTATAAGACATAAGATTTCATATAATTGTAATAATTATTTTTACTACTTTTTTGATGCACAAAATATATTCATGTTTTCTGGCTATACAGGTCTTCCAACATGCTGTTTATGACAATAACCTTTTGATCCAGGTATTTGCCCTTCTCTTCTGCTCCACCTACTCATGATTATGGGTACAACTGTAGGCCCTTATACTTTCCTTAGAAGGCATCCTATCAAAAGAAATAACTTAAGTAAGAGTTTCCTGTTTTTTGTTTTTAGAGGGAAATAAAGACATTTAACAATGGCTATTGTATTCTAAGATACATATCTAAATTTATCACAAAGATAATATCATCATGATTGTCATGCTAAAATATTATTATTATTATTATTATTAGTGGGGTCTGATTCCAAGATTTTTCTGTTAATATTCTACAGAAAATCAACACTAGAACAACCATAATTGATAAAAATAACATCCTTCTAACTGTATTTTCGATTCCAGGGTGCTTGCTATCCAGATTAAGTTAGGATAGTTAAGCTCCTACTGTACTACTGATGTCACTGATCTTCTCCTCTAAGTGTTCAACCACCAAAAAGTGCAGAGACCAACACCAAAAGGTAACTGGGCTAAGAAGACCAATATTTTGTCCCTGGCCCTCCAAGGTCATCAAAGATCCAAGGTATGAAGGAACCTTTTCTACAACACCTTACATCTTTGGTAAGTCACCCAACCTCCTGAGCAAGGAGATTGCTGGTTACTAGAGGATAAATGTAACATGTGCTAAAGGAGGGTCACCAAGAGAAAAAAATCTCCCATGCTTTCACTGAAAGCAACTCGGTCAAGCAAGGTCATGACCCATCCGAATGGCTGACACTGACAGAGGAGCTGAGAGGCTCTATGCATGATTCCAAAATAATGTTAAAAGAGATTTAACTGACCTTGACAGATAGCAAGACGTTCATATTGATTAACACATGTCTCATTTAAACTTGGCCTTAAACTCCCAGCAGAAAAGAATAACCAAAAGAGGCAGTCAGTGAACAGGTACTAGTCATAGACTTTTGAGGCCCACCACTCCACCTCCCTATAAAGGGATAGATCTCCAAGTGGTAAACCAGATAACCCAGTCTCAGAAAAGGCTACAACACCTATTTAATACCACCCTTTACTATCTTCCTGTCAATATCTCAGACTGTTGGATATTTATGTCTGTTTACCCCAAGCATTCACTCCAATTGCCATCCCCTTAGATTTTAACCTGTCTGTCTCAAATACCGGCAATTTATCCACAGTTCTGGGACCCTTCACTATGGGCCTCCCATTCCCTACACAAACCACTAACTTAACATTCACGAGGCAAAGAGACATCACTTGCCTTGTTTGCTCCCTCTTTATCTCAGAAGAGCACTGGTCTGCCTATCCAATAGCCTATATTTCATATGCAACCAGGAGGCATTCCGATGCCTCAACTGATCTGAAATTTTCTGTTACATAGCATTTCTCAGCCCTCCCTTGACCAGCTATACAGAATCCAAGGTGTTTGAAAGGATCCTTCCATGGTCAAAGGTCAACAAGAGAGCAGCACCCTCCGGGTCCCCTTCTTAATGGAAGCAGGGGTCCTCACTGGCATGGTGATGGGAAGAGCAGGTATCTCTACCTCTACACATTTTTATCAGGCATTGTCAATAGAGATTTCAGAAGACATGGATAAAATAAGTCAGTCCTTAAATACAGTACAAGATCAAATAAATTTTCTAGCAGCAATCGTATTAGAAAATAGAAAGGAGGCTGGGGATTTAGCCCAGTGGTTCCGCTGCCTGTTTTGCAAGCACTGGGTCCTGAGTTTGATCCCTGGTACCACCAAAAACAAAACAAAACAAAAATAATAATAAGAAAATAGAAATGCTCTTGACATGTTGGCAGTGGCCCAAGGGGGACCATGCCAGGTGCTAGGTGAAGAATGCTGTTATTTTGTTAACCAATCAGGGATTGTTAAAGCAAAGGTTAAAGAATTACAGCAGTGCATTGAAGAGCAAAAGAAACAATGGAATTCTTGGGGAATAGACCTAAGCTATTCCTGGCTTCCCCAAATTATGCCTTGGCTACTTCCCTTATTGGGCCCACTGCTATGTATATGTCTTTTAATCATGAGAGGGCTCTCTCTACTTGGCTGTTTTCAAAATTTCTTGCAGGAACTCATGAGGGCATTTATCAACCAGGCAGCCACAGAACTTGCTGTTGAAGGGTACTGGCCACTGCAACAGAAGGAGGAAGACCCCATCTATTGCTGCCCCCATGAGAGCCAGGTTTATCCCCAGTCTTCACCCCTTTGTCAATTTGAAGCATCTCCAGAAGAAGAGACCTTTGCCCAATAACTATAAAACAAAAGCTTGGAATGTTAGATTTCCCTTGCCTTAAGATGGCCACTACATAAAAAGAATAGCCTTTCCCTTCCCATAATGCCCGGCTTCTCACTTTTGAAATATGGTTTCTCCCACTAGAAGATGCTTTCTTCTTCCCATCATGCCTCTTCCCAACAAGAGAGAAGCCCCTCCTTGTGATGCCATAAACTCCCCCAATCCCTAGGCTAGCGAATTTTCTGTCAAAAAATGAAAACTTAATTACCAAATATAATAAACTATTTCATATATTAAAATTGTGTCCAACATTTTGTATCTTCTTAAAAAATGAAAGCCTTTAAATGAGGCAATTGAAAAAGTTCAATAAGCACAATATACCACTTCAGTGGTTGTTTAAAAGAAAAAAAAAAATGGCTGGGGATTTAGCCCAGTGGTTCCACCACCTGCCTTGCAAGTACAAGGTCCCAAATTCAATACCCAGTACCAAAAAAAAATAAAATAAAGAAAAAACATAAAGAAAAAGAAAAAAAAATCATTGTTAAAGCTGAAGGTTATGACCAGGAGATTGTGGCAATAATAAGAAGTTTATATCAAAGTCTTCAGAAGCACAATTCAATCCGATTCTAAGATCCTGGCATTCTGCATCACCACGCTCTGAATATAATTCCTAAACAATTAAAAGGACAGAAGATTTGGACCTGTTAGGTATCATTTATCTGATTTAATAATGGACTTTTTCTCTGATGGGAACATATTAAAGATAAGGCTTATCGGAGACAAAGAGAACTTGTAACAGTTTCTAAATGTTGTACCATCCAATTACTCATGGTATCATGATAGGTTTAATTATTTTTAAGTTATACCTAGAAACTACATTGTTTATTTCTAAATTTCATTAGGTACCAAATCAACTTAATACAAATTTCAAAATAAAAATCTATAAAGGATTTGTATAAAGATCTCATCATTTAAAATTTGAGTGAAATTTTACATTCAATTCACTTTACTTTTGAATACAGGAAAAGTCTGAATTATAAATTTTGCTTTATATCCCCAGTGGAACTTAAAACATATTTTTGATTGATTAAAATGGGTCAGTTTCCTAATCACAGCATGCATCCTTAATGCAAGTAAAGCAAGGTATCAGTATAATTAAAAAGTGTTATGTGCAATGGAATCGAATCAAGTAACACATCAAACAAAATTAACAAAATGAATTCATCCTTAATCCTGAGGTTGAGTAAAAGCAAATATAAACATCACATGAAATTATATTTACCAAGAAGCCTCAAGCAATTCAATGCACCGAAGGAAGATGGCAGACGGCCATACCCCACTGCCTTTCTGCCTCATTATCAAGGAAGACTTACCGTAAGAATCCCTAACCACTTATGAAACTCCAAAACTAGATAGCAAAGCTAGGTTAAAGCCACTTTCTCTTGCTTCCCAATTTGCCTCCCACTCAGATGCCAGCAAATGAAATGAAGGACAAAAACAGGTACTGACCTAAAAAGATAAAGGGAAAAGAAAAAGAACAAACAAGAAGTTAATAAATATTTAGAAGACAGAAAGCAGACAGAGAAATTGCACTGTAAGCAGCAGAATTCTCTCACAGTTGCATAGCAAAAGCCAAGAATATATAATCCTCCTATCAGGGAGCAAATATTTGGAACCATATGAGGATGCCCAAGCCAATGTTTCTCTGAGTGTCTTGGGACACACTGTGCCAAAGTGGCTGTTGCAGCTCCAGATATCATAGCCTTTTCCACTCAGCAAGAAGAAGAAGCAAACACAAACATGTACTAGCCACACCTATTTCCTTCAGATGTTGTTGTAGTCTTTGTTTTGGCAGTCTCTCCCACTTATATCTCTCTGGACACCTCTCTGCGCAAGAAATACCAGGCTTTGTTATTTACCTGCCAAGTCCAACAGTATAGTAGGCAAAATGATGTGAATATTGGGTGATCAACTAGCAATTTCTGCCCCTTCAACAACAGCAAAAAAAAGATTATCCATAAGTTTTGAAAAGATACTAGACAAGAAGTGTACTGACTAATGAAGCCCACAAAGAAAGCACAGTCTGGCTTTTTTCTGGAATCTCATCTACCTAACAGAACTCTAGAACAAAGCCAAACCCAGGCGCACAGAACAAAATGCTTCTGTTTATAGGTTGGCTCCCCAGAGTTCAGCCTGGTTGGGATCCTTTTGTGGGGCCCGTGAACCCCGTCAAGCCCTGTTCTTACTGACCTTGTCCAGACCTGTGCACCCAATGTTCTGCTTAATGGAAACCTTCCCTGGAAATAGACCACAGTGGGCACCCACATCAGCTGCCCACTTTTCTTGTCCTCTTCATGAACAAACAATTTGGCAAGTGAGCAGGCAAATGAGAGCCTCTCCCACAAGAATAGGCCCAAGAGAGTGAGCAGCGTCACACAGAGAATAAGTCACTCAGCGACAGCCCCACAGGCTGAACCAAGACCCCTGCCTTCACCCATGCAACAAAAAGAAATTGCTTCAACAATGGAATATCCAAAGAATCACAAGAATTCTTACATTGAAATTCTTCATTCTGATGGGAGTGGTGGAATACATCTGTAATCCTAGCTACTTCGGATTGGCAGACAGGTCACAAATTCAAATCCAGCTTGGGTGACTTAATGATCTAGCAAGATCCTGGAAAGAAAGAGGGGGTAGGGGAGAAGAAAAGGAAGAAGAGGAAGAAAAGAAAGAAAGGAAATAAATAAAAAAAGAAAAGACCAGCCAAAAGGGGCTGGCCATGTTGTGCAGTGGAAAGGCCCTGGGTTCAATCTCCAATACTGCAAAAACAAAACAAACTTCATGATGCCAATATAAGTCATATTGGGAAGAGGCTGGTGGACTTGAGCTGTGGAAACTACATCTTCATGGTGAGTTAAATGATAAGGTCTAAGTTCTCTAAATTAATTTTAAAAAGGTGCAAAATGAGTCTACAGTTAGGAAGGGCTATGAAAAAAAGCCAAACACAGAAACTCTTAAAAAGCTTATCTCTTGAGTTGCGGATTCAGAGAGGTGAGGTGAAGAGACCATCCCCTTCCATCATAACCTTCTTTGCATTGTCTACTCTGTTGCCGTGACTATGCCCTACTTTAACAGAAAACAAATTGAATATATCAAATAAGATGATGGTGTCTGCAGTAACAAGGCTGGGAAATTCAGTTATACTATATGCTTATTAAAACTTAACAGAATTGGTCAGTGCCCAGGAGACAGAAGGCACCTGCTCATAAACTGTACACAAGATGCTATGAGACAGGACCACTTGAAATAATTGTGACAATGGTGCTTAGAGGATGCCAGATATTCTTCCAGAGTTTTATTTGTCTGTCTCTTTTCATTCTTCTAAAAGCTTTAAGACTTACCTCTTAATATTGCCATATCCACTGTGCAGATGAGGAAACTAAGGCAGAGAAGTAAAGAAAAGTACTTAAGTGTACAGAGCCACTGGGGGATTTTGTAAACTCTGAGTATAGTCTGCCTTACAAAACTACAGCCCTAACCACTGTGCAGTTTTGCTTGTAAACTAATGCTCCACACATTGTCTCCAAAAAACACTGTACTATAACAACAATGGGAGCTGAGTCCTAGATTTTAAAAATAGAGTTAAATTCAAGTAATTGGCACAGACTTTTTAAAGCCTTATTGCTTTGCCCACAAAATGCTAACTCCTTTCCTTCCCTCTGCATATACCATCTATAACATGACCATTTCAGGAACCCCAAGGACTCATGAAACTAACTTCTTCCACACTGAGAGGCAGTGTGTCTGTGAGGAAGTGGCTCTGGATTAGGTTGCCTGGCCCTCCTATCCCTGAGTGACACCATTGTCTCAGTCTGTTTTCTGTTGCTATAACAGAATCTCTGAGACTAGGTAAAGAGGTTTATTGTTGCTCATGGTGGTAAGGAGGTTTATTGTTACTCTTGGTTCAGGAGGCAGGAAGACCAAGACCGAGCTGCTGCATCTGGTGAGGGTCTTGTGCCACTTCAACCCATAGCAGAAAGCAGAAGGGCAAGGGAGTATGTGCAGAAGAGAGACAGCACAAGGTTTGGCCATGCTCTGTAACAACCTACTCTTGAGGTATTTAATCCTGTCCTGAGAGAGTGAGAATTCATTCACTCCTGTGAGCTGACATAGGAACTACCTTGAGCAGGTCACTTGCCCCTGGAGCCTGAGTATTTTTAATTTGTGAGAGAAGATAATAGTTCACTGCAGATATCATAAGAAAGGTATGTATTATGGTTTAGAGCTAGAATGTCCCCAAGAAGACTCATGTATTTAGATGTGGGGCTTTTTGAAGATGATTGGATCAAGAGGGTAATATACTCATCAGTGGGTTGATGCATTGTTGAGTTCAGAGCAGAATCTGCTGTTAGGAGGTGAGGCACGGCAGGAGGAGGTATGTCACTGAGGGCCTGCTGTTGGAGGGTATGCTCTCTTCCCAGTTCCTCCCTTCTCGCTGTGCTCCCTGGCTGCCAAGAGGTCAGCAGCTTTCCCCCACCAGACCTTTTTGCCATGATGTTTCTGCCTTGGAGCCAGCCAACCATGGACTGAAATCTGTGAGCCAAAGTGAACCTCTCCTCCTCTAAATTGGGGCTGTTAGGTATTGTGTCTCAGCACCAGGAAAGCTGATCAATACAGTATGTAAAGAGGCCTTGTAATCTATGAGCCATTAATTACAAAATGCAAGATGATAAAATGCTAATTTCTTTAGGTCATTGCCATAATTTGGAACCTTTGGATCCCTTCATTGGACCCTGAATAAAGCCTGAATTCTCCTAAGCACACAGTTTTCTCCATCTCTTTCTTGTCCCCAGAACTCCTCATCTTCATTCCCCCTTAACCCCACCCAAACTCTCAACCCTCAGCATTTTCTATAACATTTTTGAGTGCATAATTTAACATCTATCCAAGTTTTATCATTCAACTACAAAAGCCCTTCAGTGGTTTGAATATGGTTTGTGACCACCCCAATCCTACCTCCAGGTTCATGTTTAGAGAACTTGGTCTCCATTGTGGCAGTACTGGAAGATGATAGGAATCTTTAAGAGGTGGGGCCTGGTGAGAAGTTTTCAGACCATTGAGGCATACCTTCAGAAAGGATTGTGGGACCCTAGCCTCTCTGCTTCCATACACATCCCTGTTTTGGACATCCATGCCATGAGATAATGTGGTCATGGGGTGACCTTCAACCTAGAACCATCTGAACTTTGAAGTTCCAAAACTGTGAACTAAATATACCTCTTCTTCTTTTTAAGTCTGAGGTGTGGTCAGAAACTATAGTGAATATTTAAACAAAATTTTAAAATTATTACATTAAAAGACTATTGCCATTAAATCCCCCTCCCCCTGGCTTCTAACACACTTTCTCCTCATTCATACCACTTTCTGCTGTAGTCCTGGAAGTTCTCTTTCATGAGTATCTTTTCATGGCTGCCTCAATGTCCTGAGCCAATTCAAAATGTTTACAGCAAGTACTGTCAAATAAAAACATTACAGTATGTCCTCCTTGAACTTATTCACTTGATCTGGCACCATGTGATTTATGGCTCTTGCTCAAAGTCAAATGATTGTGAAAGGTAAATGCATTGAATTGATTCAGGAGGCAGCAATGACAGCAGCCATGGCAGAGCAAGAAAGACACCCATGAAAGAGGACTTCCAAAACTTCAGAAAGTGGCAAGAAAGATAAGTGTGTTTGAAGTGTGAGGGAGTCTTTTGAGGAGGATTAATGGCATATGCCTTTTACTGTAGTAATTTTTAAAATGTAAACATTCCCCATGTGTTTTGATAGTACCTTGTAGCCTGTATTAGGTATTTTCATGTAGTGATGCAAGGCTGACAAATACAGACCCCAACCAAGACAGGCATGCCTCCTAAGAAGATGTGATTCCCCCAGATGAGGAGCACCTTATAGCATATCACATTTCCCTTAAAATCCAAACCCATGCCAGAAAAAGCCCCAGTGAAATATCCATAGCCAGAATCAGCCTAGTTTCATTCCCTGGCCTAAAGAACTGTCTCCTATTATCAGATACCAAATCATAGTACCCAGGGTCCCTTGCCAAGGTTTGAAAGCTTAAAGTTTAGATACCACTGTATTGTCCCAATTTTTCACAACCTGGGCTGGGGCTGTCCCTCTACAGCAGTGGCTTTCAAATTTATGGCTTCAGAACCCCTTGACTATCCCTTAAAAGTCTGGAGGAGCCAAGCATGGGAGCACACAGACACCTGAGAGGCTACAGCAAGAGAATCACAAATTTGAAGCCAGCCTGGGCTATAGAGCAAGACCCTACATGAAAAAATAAAAAAGGACTGTGGATGTAGCTCAGTGCTAGAAAGCTTTTGGATTCAATCCCCAGTACCACAAAAGCACTGAAGAACCCAAGAACTTTAATGAGTTTCTGATGTACACCTACAAGTATTTATAATACTGGAAGTTAAAACTAAGGATTTTAAAACATGTATACATACTTCATTTTTAAATGACAGTAATAAGCATATTATTGAAATTAAATAATATATTCCTTTGAGAAATAACTACATTTTCCAAAACAAAATAGTGAGGAGAATGGCATTGTTTCATATTTTTATAAATTGTTGTGGTTTGGATCTAACTATGTCTTCCATTAAAGCTCAGTGTTCAGAGGCCAGGCCTTTGCAAAATGGTTGAGTCACAAGGGCTCAGTGAATTCATCCATCCATGGATTCATAATGCAAAGAGCTATGGGGGTGGGGGGATCTTTGGGAGATGGGCGTGTTGGAAGAAGTAGGCTGCTGGGGGATGTCTTTGAAGGGGATGCTGGGACCTGGTCCCCTCCTCTTGCCCTTCATTTCCTGGCCACATTGAGGTGAGCAGCTTTCCTTCACCATGTGCTTCCATGATAATGTGCTGCCTAGTCACAGGTCTACAAGCAACCAGGCCCAGTCACTGTGGGCTGAAAGCTCTGAAGCTATGAACTAAAATAAATCTCTCTTTCTTTTAAGTTATTTATCTAAGGCATTTTGTCAGAGTGACAGAAAGCTGAGTAACACATATCTCTTTAATGTCTGCTTTAATGGAAAAGACTGTTCTCCTAAGTGCTCCTGTAAATAGTTTCATTATCAAGCACTCCATAGTCTGCAAACTCCCACTGTACACTGTAAGAATGAAAAAAACGCCAAGTAATGTCTCACTATTTTCATGATGTGAGGTGTTGTTTATCCAATTGATGTGTGTGTGTGTGTGTGTGTGTGTGTGTGTGTGTGTTGCTAAAATCAGATGTAGGTCTTTGTGCATGCTAAGTACACACTTTATCACTGAGCCACACCTCCGCTCTGTCATGGTGTTTCAACCTAGAAGATCCCCTGATAGGCCCAGGGTCCCAGGACATGTTTTGAGAATAACTATTGTAAGCAGTGCTCAGAAACAGGTGGGAACATTTGATTGCCCTATTGAGCTGTGAGAAAGGGTGGGAATGTTTGCTGACATCCTGCACAGCCCAAATGGTTCTACATAGGGAAGATCTGCTGGGCCTAGAATGACAGTGTGTCTAGTAGGAAGACTGAACCAGTTCCTGTGGGAGATGGTCTGGATTCTTGTATACTTGCCATAGCATAAGTTTGCAAGAGTTCATAAACATGTTTGCATTTGTTACATGAAAATAGTGGAACTAAGCTGCTAACCACAAAGGCTTATTACTAATTAATCTAAGTCATTTAGGATGATTCTAATCTAAATCTGACAGTTTTTATTGTGAGCCTTTTGACTACCACAATGTCACCAGAATTATTGCTCATCCCAGTCAATTTCTAAGAAAATACCTCTTGTAACCAAAATAGTATGGTGGTTGTTAGTCACATGGCTGTCTTCGTTTGCTATCTTAAAATTCTGCTGGTCCAATGAACAGCCATCTGTGTGAGACAGAAGCTTCTTGGAAGTCACTTCCTCCCAGGAACTGCAGCAACACCCTAGGTCTGATGGGGTTTTCTGATTAGGATAACAGAACAAGCAGAACTCTATATATTTCAGGGCAAAATGTCTAAGATAACCTCTGTTAATTTAGTGCCCCTGCAGTTTGTTTTTCAAAGCCATACCGTAGATAAATGATTCATGTTGAATTGCTGGAATTAATGGGGCTGCGGGGTTCCGGTTTGCTAACCTTCAAAGCTCTGCATTCTCCAGGTAGCTTTGGAGATCAAACTCAGAATTCAAAGGAGTAAATACTCCTGCCCTGCTTCTTTCACCAGCTCCCTGGATGTAGCTTTACCTCTGGGTATCTTTTGACAGTAGTTATCATCAATAAACTCTATCGGTTAAATAAATTTATCTTGTACTTTATGCATCCAGATGAACTTCCCCCAAACCTTGCAGTGATGAAGTCTCCTTCTCTTCAAAATGATAAGTGCAGCACCAGGTAGTGCAGATCAATAGTCACTTAGAAGGCTGAGGCAGGAAGATCATTTGCACCCAAGAGTTCAAGACCAGTCTGGGCAGCATAGTGAGATCTCATGTCAAAAAAAAAAAAAAAAAAGTCAGTGCATACTCTTTGCACAGTGGATAACAAATCATAATTATTAACCGCTTACCAGTCCAATTATTTAAATAGAGGAAGACCAAAAATTGCATATTTTTCTTAATTTTATAAGATAACAGAAAACATAAAAATGACAATTTTATCAAATTTATTCAATATTTTTTCTGTGTATGCTATATCTTAAAACATTCAATACATAATGCAATGCTACAATCTGGACAGTAGAATCTAGTTTTTTTCTGAATTCTTTTTGCATTATTACCTTTCTTTGATGCATGTTAGTGGTGACCCTAGAAGCCTCCATGGAGAGACACACCAGTGGAATGGAACAGAAGATGTAGTGGACTTTAGTGGCTGGTGAGCTATTCTTGCTCAGAAGTTCCCCAGAAGAGGGTGATTGGCCAGTAGCCATCTTGGAAAGGGCCCAACTGAGTTTGGACCTCAGAGCAGCAATGAGCTGGCTCCATCAGGGAGAGGCAGAACCACATTCAAGTTGTGAGAAGGTCAAGGAGTCAAGTTCAATCTGGAAGGAAGCCAAGTTCGAGCCAGCAGGAGACACACCATAGTGTTGCAGGATGAACAAACTGGGTTTCAGCCTCACAGCCAGAAACCAGTGTGAGCTTCAGAATTAAAGGTTCAGGCTTGCTGGGATTATCCAGTATGCCACCATAAATCTATAGCTGACCTGATGGAATTAATCAACATGGATCTGCGCTCTGTGTGCGAAATTTGTGTGCCAGTGACAGCAGAGATATGCCTTAAAGTGAATGTGTTTTTTTCTTATTCTTTTTTCCTTTTCTTTTTTCTTTTTTGACTGTTTGTTCTTGGTTTTATGTAAGTGTCATGTTGTTTATAGTTTTGTTGTTGTTCTGGTTTGTTTCTCTTTCTTCCCTCTCTTTTTCCCTCCTGTCTTTACCAGTTTCCCAAAGTTTGTGTAATCTTCATGAGTCCTCCAGCCTTGCTTCTAATCTCTTCCTCTTCTATTTCTCTATTTTTCCCCAAACCCCTATTTTATTTTATTTTGTTTTATTTACTTATTTATTTTGGTGCCAGGGATCGAACTCGAGTCCTTGTGCTTATGAGGCAGGCAGCAGAACCACTGAGCTAAATCCCTGGCCCTCCAAACCCCCCCTTTTTTATTAAAGATTGGAAACATACATGATAACAAGAAATGAAGATACTAAATAAAAATTTCAAATATACATATATATGACAGCAAAAAAGGATATGAAATAAACAAAAATTTATGTAACACAGACTAATTGAAATACATTATTAGTTTGATATGATCTTCAAACATTATGTTCTTTCTCATTTTCTTATAATATTTTTGAAATAATGTAATTACAAATAAAACAAAGTTACATATTATAGTTGAGAAACTGTCCTCAAAATTTTATGATTTATAAACTCCTTGGTTTTATTAATTGATAAATATCATATGCTTGTTGATTGTACCACTTACATTTTCTAACAAAACTTCCCACAGAAAAAAATATACTTATATTTGGAATCCAAAAGCAACTAAAAAATTCACATATTTATGATTAGATTTTTCTGTTTCTATTTTATTATATCCCTCCAAACCCCTTTTAAATTTTCTCCTTTGATGGTAAAATCACCATACAGGGGGCATATTTACTGTATACAATGTTTTGGTTTGTTTTAGATTTTGTTATATAACCACAAATATAGTTCATATGGTTAAAGGTAGAAAATTAATAGTTCCACAGTGTGTCATTTTTTAGGCTGTGTCCGATATTATTGTTATTGCTGATTGTACTACTTTAACCAAGGTGATATAGTTGTTCTAATCAGTTGTTCTTCCTGGTATGCCAAGACTGAGATTGGCTAAGGGTTATAAATAATACTATGGGCCAGTGCCAAATTACCAGAGGCTAGGCCAGATAGGCAGCAATTTCTCATCCTCAATAAATAGAAGAGGTAGGATCTGGCAACAGACTCAAAAGCAAGCTACACCTGGAAGACATCTCTGAGAAGTAGTCATGTCCTAAGAGTTCTAAACATTAGCAATAAAGGTACTTGCCATACTCAATTTTCAAGCATCAACCCAGGAATTATACTAACCCACAAACACACAGAAAACAAGAAAACACAAAAGATGCAACCCCAAAGAGTGGAAGTAACAAAGCAGATGACTGAAAATCTAGAAAATAATCAAATGAGAAATAATTTATCAGATAACTACAGAGATGATGACCATAGTAAAAGACAAATGGTTGGTGACACTAGAGTAGATACAGACTTTTTTAAAATGGAAGAGCTTAGGAAAATGATGGAAACTATGAACACCTAACATAGAAAAGACATGGAATCCATGAAACAGAGGAGATTAAAATTTCTGCTTAAAGTATATGCAGCAGAACGAGCCAATGTGAGGACAGAATATCAGGTATTTAAGACAGGATTGCAGTTAGTGATCATGAAAAGAAAGATTTCTTAAAAATAACAAGGGACCATGAAGAATCAATCCAATAGCTGCTGGATGATACAAGAAGAATAAGATTGATCAGAGACAATGAAAAAGCAGGAGATAGTCCAAACAACATTAAAAAACCTGTTCACAGAAGTAATGGCAGAAAAGTTCCAATGCATGGAAAAATAATTTGACACAAAGATAAGTGAGGCATATACAATTCAGTTAACCATGATCAAAAACAAAACTACACCAAGACATATAATGGTCAGGATTTCAGAAATTCAACACAAGAATATAATACTAAAAGCTGTTAGAGAAAAGAAACAAGTCATCTATAAAGGAAAGCCCACCAGAATCACAGACTTCTCAACTCAAACCTTCACCAAGGAAAGTTTGGAGTGAAGTATATCAAACCCTAACAGAAAATAACCTCCAAGCCAGATTTACCCAGCAAAACTATCTTCCAAAATTGATAGAGAAATAAGATACTTGCATAACAGAGAATACCTGAAGAAATTCATGACCACCAAACCAACACTCCAAAATGTTCTGAAGAACATTTCTAGAAAAGAGATAACATATTCTAGAAAGAGATAATGAGGACTACAACTCAATGAACCCCAAAAGAATGAATCCACCAGGCAAGGCAAGCAATTAAACAGAGATGGGGAAAGGAACCAACAACAGAAAAATATCATGACAAGGATAAGTCAATACATACCAGTTACAACCATCAATGTAAAACGTCTTTATTCACCAATCTGGTAGAATGGATCAAGAAGTAAGATCCAACAATATGCTACATAGAAGAAACATAATTAATTCAAAAAGAAAATCATAGACTGAAAGCCAAAGGATGGAAAATAATATTCCATGTGTCAAAACCCAAAGAAAAGCAAAAATAGCTATTCCATCTGTAGACAAAGTGGATTAGAAGCCAAGACTGATTGACAGTGACCAAGAAAGTCACTACATCCTTGGAAAGGGAACAATCCAAGAGAGAGGATAACAATAATAAATATATATGAACCAAATCCCAGTGCAACCAACTATATAAAACAAACATTAATGGACATGAAAAATCAAGCAATAATACAGTTGCAATAGGGGAACTCAATACCCCATTGTCACAAACAGATGGTTCACTTTGACAAAAAATCAACAAAGAAATATCAGAGCTAAACCAAACTTTTGAGAAATGGACTTAGTAGATGTTCATAGAGTGTTCCACCCCACATCAAAATACACATTCTTCTCAGCTGTACACAGGATGTTCTCAAAACTGATCACATACTAGCTCATCGAGAACATGTTTAAGTAAATACAAAGCACTTGAAATTATCCCATGCATATTTTAGACCACAGTGAAATGAAATTGGAAATAAATGGCAAAATAAACTACAAGAACTTCATAAACATATGGAAATCAAATAACACCCTCCTGAACAAAAAATGGGCCACAGATGAAATAAAAGAAGAAATTAAAGTTTCTATAATTAAATTATAATGTCAGTACAACATACTGGAACTTATGGTACATAGTGAAAGTATTCCTACCTGGGAATTTTACAGTGGTGAATTCCATATCAAAAAAACAGAGTGATCACAAATAAACAACCTAATGTTGAACTTCAAGATTCTAGAAAAAGAAGAGCACATCAAGCCCAAAGCTTGCACAATGGAGAAAATTATATAGAGCAGAGCAGAAATTAATGCAATGAAGACTAAGAAAACATTACAAAGACTCCATGAATTGAAAAGTTGGTTCTTTGGATTAAAGAAAATTGACAAACCCTTAGCCAGTCTTACCAATAAAATGAAAGAAAAGACTCAAATCCATCCAATTAGGAATGAAAAGGATGAAAACACAACAGATCCTGCAGAAGTCCAGAAGATTAACAATACCTACTTTGAGAACCTGTGTTCTAATAAGATGGAAGACCCAGAAGAAATGAAAAGATTCCTAGATACTTATGAATTACCAAAGCTGAATCAAGAAGATATAAAATTTTTAAATAAGCCTTTATCAATGAATGAAATTGAAGATCTAATTAAAAACCTACCAACAAAGAAAAACACAGACCCTGATAGATTCACTGATGAATTCTACAAGAAATTTAGAGAAGACCTAATGTTGCTCCTTCTCAAACTCTTTAATGAAAGTGAAAGGGTAGCAATACTCCCAAATTCATTCTTGGAAGCAAGCATTATCCTGATATTAAAACCACAGAAAGATCCAACCAACAAAGAGAACTGCAGTCCAATCTCCTTAATAAATATAGACACAAAAAATCCTCAGTAAGATACTGGAAAACAGAATGCAGCAAATCATCACAAAGGTTATACAGCATGACCAAGTAGGATTCATCCCAGGGATGCAGGAATGGTTCAACATACGTAAATCAGTAAATAGAATACATGACATTAACCAAACCAAGGACAAAAACCACATGATAATATCAATAGAAGCATAAAAAGCATTTGACAAAGTCCAGTACCCATTCACGATAAAAAACCTTACAGAAAATTAGAATAAATGGTCTGTATCTTAATCTCATAAAGGCCATCTTTGACAAACCAAAGGCAACATCATTCTAAATAGACAAAAACTGAAAGCTTTCACTCTAAAACCAAGAATAAGACAAGGGTGTGCACTCTCACCACTTTTATTCAATGTAGTTCTGGAAACATTAGCCAGAACAATTAGACAAGAGAAAGAAAGAAAAGAAATAACGATAGGAAAGGGAAAAGTTAAATTATCATTATTTGTGGATAACATGATGCTATACATAGAAGACCATGAAAACTTCACCAAAAGATTTCTAGATTTAATAACTAAGTTCAGTAGCGTAGCTGGAGACAAAATCAACACTCAAAAATCAATAGCATTCCTGTGCAGATATAACAAACTCACAGAGAAATTAGGGAAACAACACCTTTCACAATAACTCCAAAAAGTAAAATATCTAGGAATAAATCTAACAAAGAAAGTAAAATACCTTTACAATGAAAACTAAAGTACTCCGAAAAAAGGAGTTTGAATCGGATATCAGAAAATAGAAAAATATCCCCTGTTCTTTAGGAAGAACCTATATAATGAAAATAGCCATAGTTCCAAAATGTTATACATATTGAATGCTATCCTGATCAAAATATCAACAGCATATTGCACAAAATTAGTGAAGACAATCCTAAAATTAATTTGGAACCAGAAGAGACCTAGAATAGCAAAAGCAATTCTGGGCAATGAAGGTGGGGCAAGGGGCGGGGTCATCACAATCCCTGCCTTGAAATTATACTACAAAAGCTACTGTGATACAAACGGCATGGCACTAGCAAAAAACAGATTGGAGGATCAATAGAACAGATTAGAAGATGCAGGAACAGCTCCAAAAACACTGTTACCTTATCCTTGACAAAGGGGCCAAACACCTTCACTGGAAGAAAGACAGCCTCTTTAATAAATGGTGCTAGAAAAACTAGCTTTCCACATGCAGAAGATTAAAAGTAGTCCTATTATCTTTCACCATGTACTAAACTTAAATCAAAATGGATCAAAGATTTAAATATTAAAAGGGAAACACAATCTGATAGAAAATAGAATAGGTAGAACTCTTGAAGACATTGGTGTAAGCAAAGACTTTATGAACAAAACCCTGATCACAGAGGAAATATCACAAAGAATCAACAACTGGGATTTCATTTTATTAAAAAGCTTTTGCACAACAAAAGAAACCATGAACAGAGTGAAGAGATAATCCACCGTGTGGGGAAAAAAAAATTCCAGCTGCTTTTCAAACAAAGGGCTAATATCTAGAATATATAAAAAACTCAAAAAATCAGACCACCAAATTTTAAAATCTAATCCAAAAATGGGTATCTGAAATGAATAGACACTTCTCATATGAAGAAGTAGAATCAGCAAATAAATATATGAAAAAATGTTCAACACTGGTCATTCATGCAAATTAACACAGTGCTGAGATTCTATCCAAGAAGAATGGCTGCTATCAAAAAATCAACCAATAACAAATGCTGCCGGGGCTGTTCAGAAAAAGGAAGGTTTCTCCATTCTTGGTAGGAGTGTAGACTGGTGCACCACTGTGGAAATCAGTGTGGAGATTCCTCAGAAAACTACAAGTACTGGTTCCATTCAAGTTGTTTCCCTTCTTTGTATATTCCCAAAAGAATTTAAAATATCATACCACAGGGATATATGCACACCTGTGTCTATAGCAGCACAGTTTGTAATAGCTAATTATTGGAAATAGCTCAAATGCCCATCAACCGATGACTGAATAAAGAAAATGTGGGGTTCTTTTTAAATACAATGGAGTGCTACTCTGCCGTAAAGAAAGATAAACTTGAGACATTTCTAGCTAAATAGATGCACCTTGAGATGGAAACTTAAGTGAGATAAATCAGACACATTTGTTTATTAAATATCACATTATTTCTCTGGTGTGAGAAACTGAAAAATGTGAATAAGGACCAAAATGTACAATATATGTTGGGAATTGGGAAGAAAATGTTAAAATGAGAAGAGGAACAAGGGAGGAGGAAGGGGGATACGAAAAAAAAAGGACAAGAATAAAAGAGACTAGAAGAAAATAATGGAAACAACACTTTTGTAAATAAAGAGGGGAAAAGGGGTCTAAGGGAGGGGTGGTGAATGGGGAAAAAAAAGCAAGATATACCATATACAGGTAAAAATCCCCTGTGATGAATGTTATCATTATGTGTATCTAAATGTTTTGCTTCAAAAAATTATATTTAATGACTTACAGTGAGTTTTTTTCGACTGTACACAAAATTATAGTTTTTTTTACAAATAAACATGAATTAATAAAAGGAAATAATCAGAAGGTATTAGATTTCAATAGAAACAAACATCAAAGGTGAATGCAATGTCTTAATGTAAAAAGTATGCAAAAAACAGTCAATATAAAACAAATAAGCAGACCTAAGAGTGTATCTCATGCAAACAAGAATTGACTGGTTGAAAAGACACCTGCCTGAGTGACACTTGCTAAGGATAGTCAGTGGTAAACAAACCTGCTGCCAGCGTGTCTCTGGAAGTAAACTGTTAAGTGGTTAACATAGCATCCCTTTGATGGTTAAGTCACATAAAATTCTCCACAATTATGAAGAGCACTCTCCTGATGCCATCTTTCCAGGCTAATATTCAAGGACTTCTACACTCTGTCACTGAGTAGCTTTCTCACCCTACCTTAATCCTCAACTTCAGCAGGCTCCTCCACTCCTCCCACCCACCTCTGCTCTCTTCCTTCTCCTCCTCCTCACCACTGAAGCGTCCTCTGGAGAATCAGCCCTTCTGCTTGTCTAACACGGGATCTGTACTGACAGCTTATAACTGTTCTCACCTCAGTGTCCTCAGACATTTACATTTAAGTGCCGTGTAGTTGGTACCAGCTACCTTAAAAATGTCTAGTGTATATTCTCCTGCACTCCATGGATGAAAACAACCTGCATCAGGAAGGGTGTCTGGAAGAGGCTTGAAGGGAAAGGAGACCCGGAAACTCCAGCCCAGTGCCTTGCTAATTCAGTCAGTAGCTGCTGGCTGCCCTTAACATTCAGCACAGTAGCCAGGTGTGGTGGCACATGCCTGTAATGCCAGCACTAGGGAGGTTGAGGCAGGAGGATCGCTGTGAATTCAAGACCAGCCTGGGCTATAAAGAGAGTTCCAGGTCAGTCTCAACTACATAGTGAGAGAGACCCTGTCTCAAAAAAAAAAAAAGCACAGTGTATTTCATGGGACTGTACATTTGAGATTTTTAAAAACTTTTAGTAGTCTCCTGTAGTTGGGTTATTCTGCCCAAGTGAAAACAATCATTGTAGCAGAAAGAGAAACATTAGAAAGGTCAATGAGGTATTTTAAAGAATTGCATGGAAGGTAAAAGTTGCCTGCAATGGCAGGAACCACAATTTTTTGAAGTGAAAGCAGGATTATCACTGAAGTCACACAATGTCAACTCGCTCACCAGTGTGGCATGTGTGTGCTGAAGATCCCTCTTTCTCAGGCAGTGAAAGAGCTAGAAAAGGCCAACATCACTGTGGCACTGTTTCATGGAGACCCTCACGTGAGCATAGGTCCGAGATCGGCACCCCACACACTAACACTCCTCTGCCCCTAGACAGACACCCTCTGCCAAAAATAACCACCTACCACCCTCTATCTGTAATTTAAGGAAACTGCTGCTGTCTTTCCACACTGGCCCCTGAAGAGGCGCTTGCTTTGAACGCTTGAGAAAATAGTCAGAAAGAATAAAGAATATAAATATCACCGCCCAGAGATAATCCCAATATTAAACTGGATAACTAACTCGTGCCGTCTGCACTGTAACATCTAACCCCAGGATCTGAATCTGGCCGTCCCAAGCACTGTCCCCAAGACCTGGGATGAACAGCTGTCTCTGCACACTGGAATGAATAGCAGTAGAGGTCTCTGCCACCTGATGCTGCTGGAAGCAAGAAGAGGAATGCAGAAATTGTTTCTAATTGCACCAGCACAAACAAAAACGACGCCACCAGGTGTGATCGTGTTTCCCCACTTACTCTTTGGCTTAAAGCTTTTATCATGACCATGTTGTTGAATATTCTTTGGAAATACTATTTTTATGATTATAAGGTCCCGTGTCTTACTTTTTTTACTTGACATTTTATCATGACCTTATATTTTTAAACCTTCTTTGAATGTTTTAGTGTTCATATTTTGCCTTTTTCTTCTTTGTCATTTGGAGAAAGGGACAGTTTAAAATTTTTCATTTTTAATCTTTATATGGTTAATACTTTATTTTCTAAATATGCCACAATTTATGCATCATTTTCTCCCATTACTGCACATTTTAGGTTGTTTCCTACTCAGCTCTGGTATAAACATACTTAAAACTGCAAATATATCCTGGGGTTATTGCCTTAGGACGAATTTCTAACAGAATTTCCGAGAAGGTATAAACATTGTTTGATTTTTCTTACCACACTGCTACCCAGAAGTAGATTTAACTCTCATCAGAACTGTGTTAGGAACCATACTCTTTGTGCCCTGATCAGTGTTTTCAGATTATGCCTTTTACCTCTTTGCCGTTTGGAGAAAGGAACATTTTTACATCATTTATTTTTTTATTTTGATTCCCAGCAAGACTAAACCTTTACAATTGTACTGGTCATGTATATTTTAACTGACAAGGAACAAGCACATGGGTGAATAGCTTTGGCTTCTCTCTGAACTATCTCACCCCACCCAACACCTTACGTAGGTATTATTTCCATAAAGATGAGATAGTGTGAGAAGAAGTCCTCCACAGGCGAGTGGAGGTGCATCTCCTAGGGAATGAGTCACTGACGTTTGGCCACAGCTTTTGGACAAATGGACTTGAATCTAGGAATAGATGTCACGTTTGCCTTAGGCAGCTGTAGATTTCCCCTGAAATTCAACTCAATCAGAAATAGTATAGGTGGTTTCCTTTTTAAAAGCTTCAAATGGGCCATGGATTTAGCTCAGTGATCTGCTACCTGCCTGGCAAGTTCAAGGGCCCGAGTTTGATCCCAGCTACCAAAAAATAAAAATCTTCAAATGATATATTTTCAACTCTAGTCTCATGGGGGACACAAGTATTCTTCAAGTCAGTGGTTCACTTAAGACTTTGTATAAAGATAGAGAAGCATGTAATTCTGTGCCGAACCTAAGATCAGGTGGTGGACTTTTTGTCTCTGAAATCTGCTGTATGGTGTCTAGAACTGGGACTCAAGAAAAAGGAAGGGGAAGCCAAGTCATAGGATGTGTCTCAGAGGATGCCTGACAAAGGCTAATCATTCATATTTGTCAAATAGCTGTTGATATTAAAATGTTCTCTGTTGTATAGTTAGGAGCCCTAAGGAAGGAGACATGACTCTGCTTATGATGGACTTGTAGGTAGATTAGCAGGTAGGTAGCCCCCCAAATGTTCTAAGTTTGGGATTTTATTTTTGAAGTTTATCAAAATTCTATACTTCCTGCCTACACTTAAGGGCATCTTACAGTGGAAACAAGGAATTGCGGGAAATTAAGTCATAAAACCAATTATACATTGTTCAGATCTAATTTATTTTTTCAAGATGAACAGTATATTTACTATCACTAAAATTCTGAGGACTCAGAATATGTGCCTTCCCACTTTGAAAGTGAATGTCTTTACTGATGTTACAAACTCCTGGCAGAGACCATCTGCTCTTACGGATGATCAGTTTAGGCTCCAGTGGACATACTTCAAGGCCTATATCCTTGAGCTCGGCACTCAAGGGCTGGCACAGTCCACACCCTGTGTTGTAGCTCTTCCTCCACGAGAACTTCCCTTGGTTCTGTGCCCTTACTAGGTTCCCTGTATGGTCCCATTGCTTACACTGGTGTGTGCTCCCCATCTCCACCTCCCTTCCCTGGGCAGCATTAAATGAGCTGGCTTCTCAGCCTACCTTGCTGCCCCTCTCTGTGAACCACCGGGTACCCTGAAACCAGGGGGCTTTTCACACACACTCAGTAGGAATTCATGGCGAGTACACACTGAGACTTCCTTCCAGTTGCTTATGCTTCTAGAACAGGCCTGGCACACTGCACATGCTCAGTGCAGGGGCAATCGCTGACTTCTCAGGTGCTGAGCATGGAGAGGGACAGTCAGATAAAAATGCAGGTAAAGAGTATCAGCAGGAGGCCCACAGGAAAATGTTTCTGGGTGGTTATAGTGGTCAGTGCAGACTAAAGCTCTGCCTTCATGGAAGATTTGAAACAATCCTGAAAGGTCTGAAAGCAAGCAAGGCAGGGGAGCAACATTTAAGGGTGGAGAAGATCGAAGCTGAGGTGGTGGGTGGGCAGATGGGTGAACATAAGCAGTGCCGAAGATGCACCTACTCTAAGAAGAAACAGTGATTTTCTTAGCTGTGGAAGGGCCCCGAGAACCAGGGATGAGGCTAGATGTCACCTTGTAAAGTAGCAGTTTCTGCTTCAGGACAGAATGAAATCCATGTTAGGTGGTTGGTCTGGCTACAGTATAGGGGAAATAAGAGTTCAGAGAATGGTTAACAGAATTATATTTCAAGGGAGGGACAGGGAGGTTTGGGGCTAAGATGGGTCTAAGAGGAAAGTATGGATGTAACTCAAGGGAAGATTGGACAAGGCTTGAGGATGGAAACAGGAGAAAATGTCCAGGGTAGTGTCCATTCATTTAAGTCAAACTTCCCAAGAGACTACTATAGGGAGTTCATGGAGCTCTGTGAAAAGCTAAATGGCCTTGGTTTGAGACTTATTACCAAAAAACAAAACAAAACAACTCACATAGGAAGCTAAGGACCCTCTCTTCAAAATATGCATATTCATAGATAAGATTTTATTATATCCAAGGGACTCACAGAGCCTATCACACAGAGTCCTTGGTCACCAAGTTAAAGAGTTATGGCTTTTATTTACTGAATTTGTATTCTCCTTACTGATAAATCCAAAGTGTTTAGGAATGGAAAAATGTGTCTAGTTAAAAGAAGCCAGCTTTTTTCAGAGGGGATGAGCAATTAAGTAGGTATGCAAAATTCGTAACAAAAGACTTAGACAAAAACAGTTGCTTTGAGGTTTAAATACGATGTTTTGTTCCAATCTGGAATGACTGGATATGATGGCCTTTAATATAGAGACCCTTTCAGAGTAACTTCTGTGGAGCTTCACACCATTAATAGATACCAGTTTGCATTTCTTTTGTGCATGACTTTAATGATACCCAGCAAACTGCCATGTTTACCATATTCTAGTTTCCCTTCATAGGAATTGAATGGAGCTTTTTGTTGTTGTTGTTTTATTTTTTTCACTAACTACATCCCAAGCCTTCTTTTTCTTTTGATTTTGGGATAGGGTCTTGATAAATTGCCCAGGCTCAACTCAAATTTGAAGTCCTCTGGCTCAGCTTCCCTGGGTGCTGGGGTTATGGGTGTGAACTGCACCTGGCTTACTGTTCTTTTTTTTAGTAAAAACCTCATAAATCATCTGTCAAATATGGCTTAAACTAGTTGTTCCCAAACAAGTCTCACAATATGGATTATCAATTACCTTTGTAATAAACTGAGATTATCATGTGTATGAGCATAATGATGGCTTATAGTTACCTGAGAAATATTTACTTATACTTGATTATAGGCCTCACTATTCAAACTCACTGTAATAAATTCTCAATAGCAGTGATGGCGAATCTTTTAGAGTGCCCAAATTGCAACCCTAAACCCACTTATTCACTGCAAAGTGCTAATATTGCAATTAAACCTGAATATTGAGGTTTTAGTTTAGAAAAAAACAATTCATACATTAACATCTTTGTCTTAAAAGAAAAACAACACTTCTTGCTATAGGTTCACCACTACTGCTCTATTGATAAAAATACACATTGGTTAAGGCGCAACATGAAAGTTTTAAATTTAGGATTTATCTATTAATTACCAAGCACAGGATTCTTTACTACACAAATCCATAGCCAATGGGCCATCAGTTTGTAACTGCAAACATTTTTCCATCTTGCTAAATAGGCCTGGTTTGCACAGTTTGAGAGCCAAAGGGACCATTAGATACCAGGTGTGTTGTAGGAGGAACATGAGCATATTTAGGCAATCTCTGCCTCCCAGCCCAATAGGAGGGCTATAATTAAGGGTGGACAGGCAAGAAGGGTACTTTACCACGCTATTAAGTACTCATAGTAACTAAACAGAAAAATGTGTTTTCATTTGTGGTCTGAAGTATTTCACAGTGTTCCTTCTTATGATCTCGTTTCTGTGGTTACATTTAATCTACTGATTATTTTAAACATCTCCAATACCAAACACTTATGGTCATTTCAGTACTTTTACTGTTTGCAGAATAAATGTCTTTTCATGGATATGCCTCCTGATGTAATTTTGAGCCCCCTTTCCTTCTGTGGTTTGCTGGGGGAACACTGGTAGGGATGTGGGAGTGTAGGCCTTAGTGGTGAAAAGCTATGAAAAAGAATATTTCAACAAATTTTTATGATTTAATTTTTAACAATTCATTAACTGAGCAGCATCCCATCTATGAAGTGAAAGGTGTTCGGAGGAGTTGAGTCAAGGAGATAAGACTTTATAGGCAGAGAAAAGAAAGCAAAAACAAGAAACTAACGTGGATTGGTTTTAAAGTTGCTCTCCTATAAGGTCAAAGCAGAGGGGCTGTCTTACCACGCTGCCTCAGGCAGACGGGATCCCTTCTTATTGCTTATAAACTAGACCCCTATTCAACTAGCAAAGAAATAGGAGAGGCCTAGAGCTCCTGCTTCTTTTTCAGATGAGTGTGCCTAGCCTCTTCCTTTCCAGAGGCGCCCATTCCACCACAGCTTTCCCACTGCCCAAGAGGCAAGTATGAGACCAATGCAACCATGAGAACCTCTTGTTCTAATTCTATCAGGACCTGCACTCTGATGGAGCTGTCACCTTACAAACTCTAGGCTTCCTGGGATGTTAAAGGGCCAGATCTAATCTCACTCAATTGCCCAATCTCTCTTACCCCTGACCTCTCATCTGAGGACCTCCCATGGCCTCAACTCTGCCAAGTCTCTTCCCTGCCCTTGTGCCAAGGGAAATGACTCTTCCCTGAAGAAACAGCTATTCCTACAGCCCTGATTATAGTGGCTGTTTTGTCTCCCATTATACTATTGGACCTGGAGATGGGCCAAGTTCTTCCTTGCTGCTATTTCAACTGCTCCCCATCCCCCTTAACACCACCCAGCATCTTTGAAGCAATTCTTTAGACTGACTCACCTGCTCCTGTTCCTTTGGTATTGCCTCAGTATTCTTGGGGGATTGTAGGAGAGGTCAAGCCTGGCTGGGACAACTGCACTGCACGTATGTCTCCTAGCACACTAATAGAGGCCTAGCTTGTGCGTTGAGCCTTGTCTATGTCCAGCTATGGCCTCACCTGTCCCCCCTAGTTGGATGCTTCCTTCGCCTCGTCCAAGGACACTCCAATAACCGATCCTGTTAAGCCAAATATATTACTCCCCCTTTGCCACTCCTTCTTTCAAAACTTTATAAATTGCTGGCTGAACTTATTAAAAGTGTAAGCCTTCCAGAAACCTCACCAGAGTCTGCTTGGTGATTCTGTGCCTTGCCCTCCCAGTCCGTGTCCCTAAACCTTTGTTCCACGAGCAGGTTTGCAGACAAAAACAACAGAGGATGGGTTCCAGGACCCCTCAGATCAAGTTCCTTCTGTCAAACGGCATAGCATTTGCAGAGAACCTACTCACATCCTCTCATATACTGTATATCATTTCATTTAGCGGATAATGATGAGAAATAAGGTTTGCACATAATTCAGTCCAGATATATTTTCAAATATCAGATTTAAATCTGCAGATGTGGAACCCACAGATAGCCAACTATATTCTCTTTCCTTTGGTATGTTGGCTACTGAAGCACTCCTACAGCCATTTAGATTACTTTGCCTTCCCCAAAGACAATCCATACACCATCTTCATTCCTTCAAATGCACTTTCATGTACTTGTTATACTTCAAAGGTTTTCATCATCAAGTCCTACCTCGAAAAGCTTTATTTCAACCACACCACTTTCTAACCAGCTTCCTTGCTCCACCAGTCCTACTCTGGCATGCTTGGAACTCTCCTCCAAGCCACCCTTAGTCCTCTGTCCTTATCCATCACAATAACAATTACCTGTGGCAGTCAGTTATTGCTAACAAATGCCTGAAAGAGTCAACTTACAAAATGAAAAGAATTCCTTGGGCTCAGCTTTAAGTTTCATTCCATGGTAACCAGGCCTGTGATAAAGCAGCATATGATGACAGAAGGCTCTTCATGGTCAAGCAAAAAGAAAAAGAGGAAAGGGCTGGAGTTCCACAGTCCCCTTCGGGGGCATGCTCCCGATGGCCTAAAGACTTCCCACTAGGCCTTCTTAAAGGTTCCATTACTTCCAAACAGGGCAAAGCTGGAGACCAAGAATTTAGTACACAGCCCTTTGGGGGACATTCCAGATCCAAACTACAGCATTGTCCATGCATAAAATCTTAATTTTCTCCTCCATCTGCGTACTATGGCTAAGACTTAGCTTCCCACATTCGACACTGTGACCCGCACCTAAGCAGCTACATGGGAGAAAACAAAAAACAAAAGCCCCACCATCATCTTTGCTCTCAGTTAAATTTAATACCCACTGGGTTTCCTGTATGGCCCTATTGGATTAGCTGTCCTCACTCTGAAACTAGTTCAGCAAACGTCTCAATTCCTTCCTTCACACAATGGATCTGTTTCAAGAAAATAATCAGAAGGCATCTTTCTCATTCTTCTCTCACCAGTTTCCTAATGTCTATAACTAAGTACTATCTTCCCTCACATTAAAATAAATTTCTCTGGTCACATTTTCCCCCACTTCTACAGTGGATCCCATCCCTACAGAATCTGCTCCAACTGCTGATTCTCAACTACATTTCTCTCTCCAGGTGATATTCACACACACACACGCATCTCCCATTTTAAAAGTAACAAAAACCTTGACCGGATACTCCCCTATAGGCCCCAGAAAATGTCGTATACCCACTCACACTAGTTTTAACAGTCTGATACTGTACTGGGGATTTGTATTTCAACATGAATTTTGGGGGGACATTTTGAGACCATATAGCAGCATGACTGAACAGCAGAGACCAGTGGTGTTGAGTGGTATGAACAGGGGAGGGAAGAATGAAAGATTAAAGGTGTTAGCAGATAACAGGTCTCAAATGGCTTTGTGGGCACTGCTGGTGCCTTAGTGTTGGACTTCCCAGCACCCAGAAGTGAGAAATTAATTTGTATTACGTATAAACACCCCAAAGGTACTATTATAGCAAGCCAGACATGCCGCACAGTTGTTCATTACCTGCCCTCTCCCTAGTCACAGCTAATTCTTCAGCTTTTCAAATATCACTTACCTCCAAGACTCCGCAAGCCTTTATCCAGTCCAAGATAGCTCCCCACTCACCTTTCTTCCCCATAGTATTTAGTACCATCTAACTGCCAATCCTCAACTTGCAAATTCCATAGTGATAAATTCACCTACTTGCGAAGTTACTTGTAACCCTAAAAGTCAACTTTTGCTTTTCATGGTTGTTTGTAGACATGCTCAAAACAAAATATGAGTTGCTAAATGCATTTCCAGCTGAGGTCCAGCAAGTCAACACTGCCTTGTTTCAGCTTTCATATTGTAGTCAAATAGACTCTTTTGTGGTTCATTTAGTGCCATCTTTTCACATTTTTGTGCTTTCTGGTGATTTCACTGTTTAAAATGAGCCTAAGCATAGAGCTGAGTGCTTTCTAGTGTTCCCAAGCACAAGGCAGACAGCCACAATGAGACTTAAAAAGAAAAATCCATTAGGTAAGCTTCATTCAGGCCTTAGTTATGATGTCATTTGCTGGTCTTGAGTTCAACATTACTAAACTAATACTAACATTAAGTAAATTGTCTTTGAACAGAAATACGACCTAATCCTGCATTCCCCCTAAGAACAATGGTTCAGTATTTCATGGTGAATTTGCTCAAGACTACCAAAAACACCAAGAATTGTATGTATGTCTTCTACCACCACCTGTTATTTCCCTTAGAAGACATTCTTCAAAGAGCAAAAATTTATTTTACTGTCTTACCTCAGGTTTACAAGTGTTAAATCCTTAACAGTAATCTAAAAACATTCAATGGTCATAAGGATGAACAATTCCTTAAAAGAAATTCAACTAGCCAACAGTTACAAAAAATGTTCAACCTCAATAGTAAATTTGGAAATGTAAACAAAAAAAGCTTGTTTCTCCAATGTCATTACCTAGTGGTGGTGAGGGTTCAGGAGAGCCAAACAAGCCACCATTAAAGACTTTATGGGCTGGGTGTAGTGCAGAAGGCTTGTAATTCCAGCTACTCAAGAAATTAAGGTGGAAAGATCTCAAGTTCAAGGTCTGCCTGGGTAATTTACCAAGAAAACCCCATCTCAAACGAACAAAACTTTAAATGTCTACATATTCATTGATCTAGCGATTCTAATTCCAAAAATTAAAATTTGGATCTGTGCAATAATTTACAAAGTATAACTACTGCAGTGTAAGAGAACAGTATATGTCATCTCAGAATCTGAAATAAGCAAAATAAGTTTTCCATCCACGTATGGCATCATTAAAATAGGTATTCAGAAGTGCAAGACATGGAGAAATACTAAATATTCAGGAAAAATATCATACAAATAGATATATCTCATTCTTAAAAGTCTGTGCATCAAAACAGAAAAATGTTTGGGCCAGGGATTTGGCTCAGTGGTTCCACCAACTGCCTCGCAAGCACAAGGTCCCGAGTTTGATCCCTGGTACAAAAACAAAACAAAACAAAAATATTTGCAGTAGTTATCACTGGGATGACTCAAAACTCAAGTTTTCCCATAGAATATATATATATATATATATTTATTTATAATAAAAAAAGGAGAGATTTGGGAATAAATTTGGCAAGTTATGAAATACTGAGTTCCTGAAAAGATATTTTACCAACGACTCCCACTCTTTACTTAAACCAATTCAAATCACTAGAGGTAATACTGTTTGGGGATCCAAACTTTACATAAAGTTTGAGAGGCAGAACAAGGAGTAACAAACTCAACATGTCTAACTGCGGTGGTAAAGATTTCTACTTAAACCCTGCTCTACAGCTTACCAGCTATGTACTGTTTATTTGTAAAATGTGATAAAAGTATCTCACTTATAGGAATTTTGTTTTAAATGAATTAACATTTCATATATAATGGAATCCAACATGTAGCAAGCTTTGTAAGCATGGTTATTCTTCCCCACAGAACTGTTAGCTGGCATCTCACTTTGATTACAGAGATGTCTTGAGAAGAAAGATGGTATTTATGGCAGCATGCAAACCTTGGCACACCTTCACAGATTGCTTTTTCTTTTTATAGGTCATTTATTGATTATTTAATATTATTCAAAGTTTAGTAATCATTTCCTGCCATCCTTTGTAAGGAGAGAAAAGTTGACAAGTGGCATTGAGGAAGCACCATACTGGGGTAAGAAAAACTTAGGGCCGGAGATTTAGCTCAATGGTGCCACCACCACCTGCCACCCAAGAGCAAGGTCCCAAGTTTGATCCCTGGTACCAAAAAACAAAACAAAAAAACGGAAAAAGAAAAAGCCTTAGGCTCTTATGTAAAACCACAGAACCAGAAGCAAAACTGTCACCCAGTCAAACGTTTTAGAGAACAATTTTTCAGTACAAGCCATAGTTTCTCTTGAGCAACATAATCATAACTTAAAATCCAGAAATTTAATGCACTCAACTGTAGAAATTGTTAGAAACTAGACATTTTTTCATCTTTAATATTTGAAATCCTCATTTTCCTTACAATACTTTACTACAAAATGAAATCAGTAAGGAGAAAACAATTCCTGATTATTTTGTCTAACGGGTTATATGCTTCATGGGCAGGACCCGAAGTAAACTTTCAGCAGCTTAAATTTCATTCATGGTTATTACAAGGACAGTGTATAAATACTACCTGAAAACAGTTAAGTTTTTCTAACAGCAATAATAAATACTAAACTAAAAAGAGTCAACGAGTACTCAATAATTCTCAAACAGATATTCATCAAAATGAGGTAAGTCTAAGGAGTCATTTTCTGAAGAAGTTAATGCAGTAGAAAAGAACTCATCAAAAGTATCAGTCTTCATGGGGCTCTCCAAGTTTAATGTCTTTATGTAGGCATTGTTTATTTGTGGGACTGGCTGAACTTCACATTGGTTCCTCTTAGGGGGGCTGCAATAATTATGCTCCTGTTTCAGATGTATGTTCTGGGAATTATCAATTAATTCAGTAGGTTCTGGTGCTGGGATATGGTTGTCTCCCATTTCCAAATACCTAAAGTCAGCTTCCCCATTTTCTGAGAGCTCTGTTGAAATACTTGGAGACAGTAATTCTGCTAAAATTTCTTCATGAGTTTGATTATTATATGAGGACACACTAGAAATAGTGGCACATCCAGATTTATTATCTGCAGCATCAATTTGATACTGTAGCTCATTTAGTAAGTCTTCTATTGATTCACAATCATTTGGAGACTCACAATGGGACCCCTGTTCCAAATTTTCACTAGGAAGTGTTCTACTTTGAGGGGAAGACATGAGTGCAGCTAACTTCTTCTTTTTTGCCTTTAGTTTTTTAAGAAGTTTTAGACGAAGCTTATGAATCTGACCTTCAGCTGAATCTCCATGGTTTGCTGAAGAAACCCCATTTTCCCTTCTGTGAGAAGGGTGACTGAGGTGAGTTCCATGTGAGGTGCTTTCCAGCTCCTTCAGAAGTTCTGAAGCAGCATTCTCACTTGTATGTGAATGAGCAGCTGCGTTCTCTGACAATGGAAGACCTGGTGGAGGGTTGCTGACTGCAGGCTTATCTGCAGATCTATGAGCTTTCTTAGATGCATGGCTTGTCTTTTGCTTTATACCTTTAGTTTTAAAGCCACCAAAATTATTTGCTCCTTTAACTGAAGGCTGCAGATCAGTTATAGTGTTTCTATTATGAGCTGAAACGCAAGGCGGCATAAAAGAAGCACCCCTGCTTAGCAGGCCTTTAACCCAACTTCCCACAAAAGGTTTCTTTTGATTTTCTTTCAGGGGCTGATTCTTTGATGATCTGGCTGTCATAGTCTGTGGGTCTGCTGTGGCTTCTTTTTTTTTCAAGTTAGATACCTGAGATATAGAAGGTTGTTCTGGTTCTAATTTCTCAGTTTTCCATGAAAGAGACTGTTTTAACTGAGTATCCTTTTCAACTTCCACTGACTTTATTCCCTGTGTAAGACCAGTAACATGAGTATTACTCACAGGCTGAGTAACTGCAGTATTTTCCGCATTCAGCTGTACCAAATGTGTGTTTGTATTTACAACTTGCAGTGGGTAACTTAAATCTACAAACTGGGCCTGGGCCTTTTCTTTATATGATTTTTGATATTGCAAAGTGTTTGTTTTGAGAAGTTCTGTATTTTCTGCCACAGGCGTGTTTTCTGGTAGGAACGCTTCAGTGCTAACCTGAAAAAGTGAGGCAGTTTTCCAGACAGTTCCTTCAAGTGTCAGAGGTAAAATATTATTGTCAACCCCAACTTTCGGATCTGAAAGTAGGTAATCATGAGCCGCAGCTTTGTCCTGTGGGAGAGTATGAGGAGCAAGTGACAGAGATGTGGGTAGAATGACTGAGGATGCTCCTGCTGAGGCAGCCTGACCCACAGAACGAAATGCTGGACAGGCTGGTTTCTCTTCACTGGAAGCATGCTGATCATTAGTCTTCTTAAGTGGAAGGCAGGCAGCCACTTCATCTGTCACTTGAGATATTTTTCTTTCCCAGATAACAATATGTATCTCTGAAGCGGGAACTTCAAATTTCTCATGCCTTTGAGCACATAAACCCTTTAGGTCATCACATTCCAGCCAACTACCTGGGGGATGATAAAAAAAGTCAGAGATTAGACATTCACAAGTCACCATCCTAGGTCCACTTCTGGCCTTTTAAACTGCCGAAATACTGAATACAAATCAAAGAACATTTTAACACATGACCTTTTTCTCGTCACCATTCTTCTCTGCCAAATATTAAAGTCCTTATTTGGATGATAAAATAAGTTATAGACTAACATATGAAGAAGTGTGAAAATCTGGAGTAGTTCTCTGGATAGTTTATACTCTTTTCTAAAACACCCACTAAAAACAAGACAAATTATGTTTAATTTTCGGGTCTTAGACACTATCACCAAATTTATCCAACATCAGAAAATAGAATAAGCTGCTTCATCTGTATGAATTTTCTAGATAAAATAAAGTTTGTTATCTCAATTACCAATACAATGTTTCAATTCCTATTTTTGAGTCTGTCTTCTCATTTATCAAGCAGGGATGAGATGACAAAAAACAAGGGACAAGTTTAAGGACTGGGAATATTGTCTACAGTATCAAAACACTTAAGTACTGAGAAAAGAAAAAACCTGTGAAGAGTCCATTACTTATAGTAATTTTTGCAATGTACAGTTTCAGGTATGTGGTAGGAAGAGGAGTCATTCTGTAGCTGACTGGAGCATGAGGAATAAGCAAGTTACTTGCTTAAACTATTCCTTAGATGGGGAAAAAAGACACCTATTAAGATAGCTACTATTTAAAAAGAACAACAACAACGACAAAATAAAAATGTTGGCAGATGTAGAGAAATTGCTTATGTGCTGCTGATGGGAATATGAAGGTACAGAAGCCGTGGAAACAATCTAGCCATTCCTCCAAAAAATTAAATACAGAATTACCATACTTGGCAATTTCACTTATAGGTATATTTCCAAAAGAACTGGAAACAAGACCCCAATACTTGTTAATCAACAGTAGCACTCTTCATTATAGCTAAAATGTAAAAACTCAAATGTATCAGTAGATGAAAGGATAATACATATACTGATTATCATTCAGCTTTAAAAATAAGGGAATTTTAAATATTCTCTATCATGGACGAACTTAGAAAACATCCTAAATGAAACAGGACATAAGACAACAAATTCTGTATGATTCCACTCGAAAGAGGTACCTAAAGGTTGTCAAAATCAGAGACACAAAGCAGAAGAGTGTGATTACCAGAGCTGGACATGGGGAGAAAATGGAGAGTTAAGGCTTAATGAGTAGTTTCAGTTTGGGATGATGAACAAATTCTAGAAATTGATGTCTGTACAAAACTTTGTATTTAATATCAATGGATTACAAACCTAATGTTAATGGCAAATTTTATGTTATGTATACATTACCACAATAAAAAATACACACAAAAAGGATAGTTGAGAAGTAAAGGAATATGGCTAGATGATAAGAGCTGGTGGGGTTAAAGAAAGTCATGTTTATATTTTGCTTATTACCACGTGACAATTTGAGAAAAGCTAACTATAGGTCTGGATAAATAACAGCTTTCCAATTATCAACAGGCATCTGTGCTTTTATTACTGATCCCCCACTGTATGTGTCAGTATCTATACATTTATGAAAAAAATATAAAAATGTCATGAGAATTGTGCCATAGCAAATAGGTACCTACTTCTATGAAACTGAATGTGGTAAATAAAGCATGATGTTAAACATCATTGTGTACACTGTGAAATTATTTTCTATTCCTTGAATTATAGTAGTGAACACACAAACCACTTTTTTCAAGAGCACAGTATTTTAGGAAACACTGTTTTAGCAGTAGAGACAATCAGTACAGCATTCTTTAACACTGCCAAGTGTTTACAGACACTTAAGCATACAAAGTGCACTACAAGTTCCTTTCCCTTTTCCTTGTATATAAGCATCTGCCTTTTAAAAATACAGATTGCTAAAAGCACACAGAAACAACTCACAGCTTGTATGAATTAGTATATCCATCCTACTTACTTTTTAATGCTGAGAAAGCTATTTCTTATGTGTCATAGGCTTTAGGCATCCTACAAGGCATTAATCTTGAAAAGGGAAGTTAAAGGAGAAAAAGACCTTCCCTCAGCTGCTACTTCAGGCCAATTTAGCTGCTAATAGAATACTTAATTTCTAATATAACAAGTGAGAGCAATAAATAAGTCTAAGATCCAACGTGTTAAAAAACTTTTCCTAAAGAAAAAAATTAAAAACAAGAGTAAAATATTGACTCTTTATATATATCTGACATAAAGTAAACGGAGTACACTGATCACACAACAGAAATATAGATTCCAATAGTTAAGTCTGATAGTTCAGATCTGCTAACTGTCCCTATGTATAAGCAAAGTCATTTAAAAGTTCTGTGTTTTATGTGGATATAGACTTTTTTTTTTTTCTTTTTGGTACCGGGGATTGAACTCGGGTCCTTGCGCTTGCAAGGCAGGCCACTGAACCACTGTGCTAAATCCTCAGCCCTTACACTTCTTGAATCTACTATCTTTTCTCTTTCTTTTTTGGTACCAGGGATTGAACTCAGGACCTTGTGAGGCAGACGGCGGAACCAATGAGCCAAATGACCGGCCCCTTGAATCTACTATCTTATATTCACTGAAACTCTGGACTCTTTAGTTTGCCTATATGAATTATTTTCTACAAAGAACACATCTGGAGAACTTAGAACAATACTGCTATTTTGGCCCAGTCTCTAAGACTGATCTGTGGTAGAGTCTGGGCATTTTTATAAGTTAATCAAATGAATTTTTATATATGCTATCAGGATTGGAAATTATGCTGTACTTGAAATGGATTTGACATTCTCTGGAGTGCAAAAGAAGTTGAAATAAGTTGGTTTTTTATTTTGGCATACGTTATAGAGAATTTATCTCCTCCCAAAATGTTATAGGGTAAAACTTCAAGGTAATAATTACATTTCAACGTGTTTCAGTTTGAAAAGTGCCTTTCATAATATAGTATTATAATCATTCATCCAAACCACCTTAGGAGGAAAATATCAAATAGGAAAAGTACCCAAACAAAAGAAAATGTTTATATCAAAATAGCCCCAAGGGCTTGATACTACACTCTAAGACAGTGGTGATGTACCTGTGCGTGCACATTATTATGTTTTTAAGACAAAAGATGTTAATGTATGAGTTGATTTTTCTAAACTAAAACCTCAATATTCAGGTTTAATCACAGGGTTGGCACTCTGCGATAAGTAAGTGGGTTCTGGGCTGCAGTCTGGTACTTGGTCTCTAAAAGGTTTGCCATCACTGCTCTAAGAAGACACATTATCTTGTCTAAGACAAGAGAACACTGTGAGGAATCAAAGGCAGCATTAAACTACACGGAAGAAAGAGAAGGGGAAAAAAAATCCTCCAAATCTGTGGACTGTACTTATTCAGCCTTCTATTAAGAAGTTTAAGTAAAGGTGTTACCTTGACCATATCTGTTAGCAAACTATGATTTCAGATTCTACTTCCGTGAAAGAAGAGCAATACAGTCTAATGTTTAAATCTTAAACATAAAATTTGCTGGGCATGGTAGCACATGCCTGTAATCCCAGCATTTGGGAGGCTGAGGCAGGAGGATCAACACAAACACAAGTCCAGCCTGAATCACACAGCAAGACCCTATTCCAAAACAAAACAAAACGAAACAGAATTTTGTTTATATTTACAATAGCCAACTAGCAAAATTTATTTTTGTTATTCTCAATTAAAAGCCTTCAATTTGATGTATTTCCCTTTCAAAAGCATAAACTATCTCAAAAATTAAAATTCCCACCATTCATTTTTCTATATTGGACATATATTACACATGTTAATCTTATAAAAGTAAAAATATTAAGCAAATAGCAAACTGCAAAACAAATATGATTTCATCCTTTGTCTAAAAAAAATCATACATACGTCCATAAAATACATAGGCCTAGAAATACATGATAGGAGAATTAGGAAGGATACTAAACTCATCAAACTTTTCATAGGAGGGGAGGGAGCAGAAGAATTACAGGCAAAGGCAAGAATAGAGAGAAAAGGGCTGGAGATAGCTCAGTGGCACTGTGCTTGTCTGGCAAGCACAAAGTCCTGAGTATGATTCCTGATACAGTTAAAAAAAAAGATGGGGTGGGGGGAGAAAATAAGGCAAATTTTATCTAAAAGAAAATCCACTAGTATTTGGCTTTCACACTTATTATTATTTCAAAAACATTGTAAACACTTACCATCAGTATGTAAAATCCAAGTTATGAAATGATCATTTGCTTGGTACTGAATTACAGATGTTATTTGATAAAGACAGCCTTCAAACTCAAATGCATAGTGCTGCAAGTCACTCTGCGGTAAACCTTCTACGAAGTGCAACATGAATATGGGAGACATTCTAGGGGAGAAGACAAGAGGAGTCAAATTTAATGCCATGTGTCTGCTTATACAAAAAATGATCTTAAGTGATTAGACTAACACTTCTAAGGCGAACTGGACTTAATTTTTCTTGAGGACCTCCAGATTTAATTAGAAATGGAGAATTCACTCAAGTATGCAACACTAAACCTTTTTGGAATGTTATCTCTGACAACTGGAAGCCTCATGCAGTAAGATGACAGATCATTAAAGAAAAAATTGTTCTATAAGCAGCAATAATGCTTTGACTTAAAAGATCTCATACTAGCTATTTTGTAGAATTCAAAGGAAAAGTCCAAACCTTTCAGAATTCTTTGGCCACAAATGCCCAAGTTGTTAGGTGGGGTAATATATAAAAACAAGGTAATAAGCCAAAGATATTCAAATGAACATTAATTTGGCCTTTTTCTCTCTGGTAAGAAGTACAGAAGTCTATTAAATTAAGATTTCTATCTAGGAAAAGCTTAATTTGTAACTACGTATAGAAGAAAATAAAACACTGGGTTGATATGTTATAAATTTCAAGATATCCATGATTTTAAAAATACAATTCACCATTACTGCCAACATGTCAAACCAGAAAACAAAACCCACAGATGAGACTCAATTTCAACAAAGCTCTCAGGATTTAAGAAAAATGTTGAATACTCCTTTTCCTAATATTGAAACAGCTGTCAAAACTTAACATAGCTTATCAAAATTTATTCAGCTGAAATAAACGAATCAATGTACACAATGCAATATTGTTCAGACTGACAAGGAGTAATTTGTAAATTACTCTATCAATTATTTTGTTAGAGAATAATCAAGTCCTCAAAATTTAAAAACCTACAAAATCCTAGAAGCTGTAACACTGAACTCTTTCCCTTCACTTTTATACTTTTTTCACTGAATCCAAGATGTCATGATTGTAAAATGTACCACTAAACTATACTATGCTATATCAATATTAGAGGGAGAGAAAGAAAGCATAAAGAGATATTAATACCAGCTTTACAAAGATAGCAGAAACTAGACTCCACACCACTAACAGCCACATCTTGTACAAATGACCTGGAGTACATTTTTAATTTTCATTCCAAATATGTGATAATCCATTATTTCAGAACATGCAAATTTAACAATGTGAATATTATACACATCTGAACAGCAATAAGGTAGACTTTAGGTAGAAAAATATCTGCAAATGTAATTTTTAAGTTTCAGATTTTAAGGTCTATTATATTATTTCAACTATCATTTCAGACTCTGACAAGAAATGACTATGAATTAAATAAGCAACTCAAATAAGTGGACTGATCATACTAACTATAATAAGAAAATGTATGATTAGAAAACTTTGTTCAACAAAGGTTTACAAACTTTTTGGGGGAAGAAGTTAAAAAATCTTGTAATAAATAATAAAGCATTTTCTGTCAAACAATGAAAACTTAATTACCAATATAATTTAAACTATTTTATATATTAATATTCTGCCCAACATTTTGTAGGGGATAGTGTAGTTTATCTTCTTAAAAAATGAAAGCCTCAAAATGAGGCACTTGAATAAGTTCAATAAGCACAACCTACTACTTCAGTAGTTGTTCAAAAGAAAAAAAAAGATGCTGGGAATTTAGCCCAATAGTTCCACCGCCTGCCTTGCAAGCACAAGATCCCAAATTCAATCCCCAGTACCAAAAAAAAAAAAAAAAAAAAATCACTGTTAAAGCTGAAGGTTATGACCAGACTCCTAAAGGAGAATGTGGCAATACTAAGAAGCTCATTTCAAAGTCTTCAGAAGCACAATTAAATCCGATTCTAAGATCCTGGCATTCTATATCACCACGCTCTGAATATAATTCCTAAACAATTAAAAGGACAGAAGATTTGGACCTGCTAGGTATCATTTATCTGATTTAATAATGGACTTTTTCTCTGATGGGAACATATTAAAGATAAGGCTTATCGGAGACAAAGAGAACTTGTAACAGTTTCTAAATGCTGTACCATCCAATTACTCATGGTATCATGATAGGTTTAATTACTTTTAAGTTATACCTAGAAACTACATTAAGTTTGTTTCTAAATTTCATTAGGTACCAAATCAACTTAACACAAATTTCAAAATAAAAATCTATAAAGGACTTGTATAAAGATCTCATCATTTAAAATTTGAGTGAAATTTTACATTCAATTCACTTTACTTTTGAATACAGGAAAAGTCTGAATTATAAATTTTGTTTTATATCCCCAGTGGAACTTAAAACATATTTTTGATTGAAATGGGTCAGTTTCCTAATCACAGCATGAATCCTTAATGCAAGTAAAGCAAGGTATCAGTATAATTAAAAAGTGTTATGTGCAATGGAATCGAATCAAGTAACACATCAAACAAAATTAACAAAATGAATTCATTCTTAATCCTGAGGCTTGAGAAAAAGCAAATATAAACATCAGATGAAATTATATTTACCAAGAAGCCTCAAGCAATTCAATGCACCGAAGGAAGATGGCAGATGGCCATACCCCACTGCCTTTCTGCCTCATTATCAAGGAAGACTTACCATAAGAATCCCTAACCACTTATGAAACTCCAAAACTAGATAGCAAAGCCAGGTTAAAGCCACTTTCTCTTCCTTCCCAATTTGCCACCCACTCAGATGCTATCAAATGATAATGAAGGACAAAAACAGGTACTGGCCCAAAAAGATAGAGAAAGAAAATGAACAAACAAGGAATCAATAAATATTTAGAAGACAGAAAGCAGACAGAGAAATTGCACTGTAAGCAGCAGGACAGATGAAGTAATGACATAAGCACCATGGAGCAAGCATACATAGGATAACTTATCTGCACCACAGAACTCTGTAAGGGCTCAATATGTATAGGCAATAAATGTCATGGAATATGGGGATAAGGCCCAGGATAAACACTGGGATCGGGAGTGACAGTGGGTATAAGGAGGACTCTTATGTGCCACACTCAGAGATGCACCAGTGCAGAATGGGAAATTGTAGCCAAGGGTGGAAGTCCACAGGACAGAGCTTTCCAGTAAAAATGGGGATGGGGAGGTGGAAGGTCAAAACACCTAAAGCAATCTGAGTGTTAGAAATTGTCACTGAATGTGGAGGTGCACACCTGTAATTTACTCACTCAACTCAGGAGAATCAGACAGAGTTGCAAATTTAAGGCCAGCCTCAACAACTTAGCAAGACTGTCGCAAAAAAAGAGGGGAGGGGGACCTGTTTAAACCATTTATAAAAAAAAATTCATAGAGAATAATAAAGCAAATGAAAACACAAGACAATACTAGGAAGAATAAAGAAGCTAACGATGCACACCACTTGGCTCAGGAGAAATACCTTAACACTAACACAAACATTGAATACTGTGCTTTAACCAAAAACATACTTTCCAGTTTAAGGACAGAGAAAAACTAAAGAGATGAAGTCCAGGTGCTGCTGAAGGCATCTTCATCCTCAACCACTATAGAGAAAAAAACACAGAACACTACAATGAAGCAAAAGATCACTTTGTCATGTCAAAGGCGATGCTGCTTTGATTGAAGCAAAAACTGGGAGACTGTCCCTTTTTCCTTCTGTCAAGCCTTTTGGCAGTATTAAATTAACAGATAACTTATTACTTCACTGAGAATAAACTTTAGGAAGGATTCTGAGGAGTTTCTGGCAGATTCAAGGGCACCAGAGGTTAATGTCACAAATTCTTTTTTGGGGGGGATGTACCAGGGATCGAACTCAGGACCTTGCGCTTGTGAGGCAGGCAGCAGAACCACTGAGCTAAATCCCCGATGTCACAAATTCTTTTTTGGGGGGGATGTACCAGGGATCGAACTCAGGACCTTGCGCTTGTGAGGCAGGCAGCAGAACCACTGAGCTAAATCCCCGATGTCACAAATTCTTTACTACACCAAGTTATACTTCATTTCTTTAATGTAGACTCAGACTGAAAATTAATGTTAAAGAGGATGGGTACATGGGCGAGTGGATTAACAAGAGGAACTTCTAAAGAGGGAACTGACTGTGAATTTAAAGACAGTGCCTCTGGTAACACTGGACAAGGTAGTTCTGACCAATGTTCCCACTGAGGACAAACAGAAAAGTCAGCGAAATATAATGAAAACACATCTGTTCAAGAGTAGTAAAAAGCTTACGAGGCAATGAAGAATCAGCAGGCTAAGATCTAAGACAGAAATCTGATGACTTTATAGACACTTGGCCAGAGCAAATAATTGAAGTCTAATATCAATACAGTGAAAAAAGAAATGAGGAGTGAAAAAAGAAATGAGGAAATAAAAAAGAAGAACAACATCAGGATCAGGAGGATAGGCCAGACAACCAGTCATTGCTACAGTGGCATTTCACTGAAGACAGCTTACTTTCAGTGGGGATACCAGCTCTTGATGAAGACCAGCACCTGGCAATTCATAAGTATATGCTAACTCAAACTTCTAAACAGTAGTGTGTAGTTGACACTTTCAATTCAACATATTAAAAAAAAAAGCAAAACTATAAGGCAATTTTAACTCACTTTTCCAATACCATTTTTCTTATTTGAGATTTACTGCTGCAACTGTTACATGGGCCAAAATGGGCAGCATTAAGTGGGTGCCACTCAGGGATGACATTTGTAAAGGTGACTAGGCTCTTGACACACCTATAAAAGTAGAAGGCACAACTTAAAATCATTTACATTAAATTCATTTACATTAATTTAAACCAATGTCTAAAATAATCCCTTCATTTACTTATTCATACTCTTATTTTCCTAACTCATATTATTAGTAAGGTGATGTTCCCCCCATCTCTGGTGTGAAAGTTCTCTGTGAAGACGCTCTTTATGAAATATTCCATTTTACAACTCTGTTGAAGCAAGAAAGTGAAAGGCAGGGCTTTTCAACACAGTGGCACTAATATTTTGGACTAGAAAATTCCTTGTTGTGAGGCACTGCTTTGTGGGCTGGAGAATGTGTAGCATCATCCCTGGCCTCTACTCACCAGATGCCAGTATCAGTCCCCAGTCGCAGCAATTGATGCCTCCAGACCTGCTAGATGTCCTATGCTGAGGCAATAAAGGCCTTCGCTGAAATCTGCTATTCTCAGGTTGTCAAATTTAAGAGTTCATCTCTTATTCAGTTCAACCTGGCTAACCATTACTGAGAACCAAAAATGAAAAGGGGTGTCTTCAAATATATAACCAGGAATATGTACAATTTAACTTGCTTGATCCTTTGAAAAAAATTACAGTACTAGCTGTGAAAGAATTTTGCTTTTTCATAGTTTATTCAAGTTCTAAATTTGCACTTTACTCTGAATACCTGATAGCAATAACCATATAAAAAGATTTTTTAAGAGGTACACTGAACTTCAGCTGTATCCACTTTAAAAATATATATATTTAATTAAAAGAGCAGTTACCTATTGCTGGAGAGACACAAGATTCTTTTCTATGCAGTAAAAAATACTGACATCATAAATCAAAAAACTACTGGCTATTAAAAACATACATTTTGGGCCAGGGAATTAGCTCAGTGGTTCCACCGCCTGCCTCGTAAGCACAAGGTCCTGAGTTCTATCCCCAGTAACAAAAACAAAAAAAACAAACAAAAACTCAGGAATCTTAAGTTTATTGTATATACAATAAACAAATACAATTGTATATACAAATTGTATTGTATATACAAATTGTATATACAAAAACAACAGAGAAGTACTAACAAATATATTGCTTGTATTCCGCTAAAATGCATTTTCAAACATAACTGTAAATAAAAGTTATCTCAAGTACGTGTTAATACTCCAAATGACAAATGACGTTTTGTGAAAGCCAAGCTGACTCTATTTGTATAAAGTCCAGTGATTCCGGATGATCCCCTTTCTCTTCTCCCCTCAATTAATGCACAACAGACCTCAATCAGTGCATCCTGTGTGAGTCTATAACTGTTATCTTTACCACATTCCTACACCTATGCAATACTTTGTTTTAATTAACCTGTGTAAAACTGCCCCTGACCCCCACTGACTTAACAAAGTCCTGCTTCTGTGAAGTTCAGCTTGTGCTCCCCCACTCATTGAGCCCTCTCCAAATAAAAAAAGCCCTGAAAAGAACACTGCACTTGGCAAGCACAAGGGCCAGAGTTTGATTCCCAGTATCCCCCACAAAAAACAAAACAAAAAACAAAAAAACGCTAAAAAATGACTTTCCTTTGTCCGGAGCTTTTAGAGACTAGAGTCCCCTCCGGACCCAGCTACCATAATAAAGGATTCCATTTAATTCAGATTCCATTTAATTCCATTTAATTTGTAACATCTCTATAGTTACAACTGGCTTGGCCCTATTACAATTTCTGGACATTATATGCAAGGCAAGGCACAGTGCTAGGCACTCACCTTCAAAAAAGGTTAAGTGGGACTGGGGATTTAGCTCAGTGGTACCACACCCTGCCTCAAAAGCAGTTCTTTCCAGCACCAAACAACAAAAGCAAAAACAAAAACAATCAAAACAACAACAACAAAAAACCCTGGTCTCCAAACAAGGTTAAATGGCAGTTTCTACTCTTCTGAACATTTAACAGAGGAAACTGAAATACACAGGACACTCCAGGTGTTCGATGATAAACTGGAGCCCTGAATCTAGGCAGTCTGCCTTCAACAGCCAGGTTTTTAACCTTCTCCAGATTATACTGTCTAAACCAAACATAAAGAATTTAAACTGGCACAAAAATAGTAGCCCAAAAACAAATGCATTGGCTGGGTAGTCCTTTACATTATGAAGTTCTTGAGTTATAACACTGAAATATATTTACTAAAATGCTGCTTCACTTTAGCTTTTCTCTATTCATTAATTAATTAACTAATTAATTAATTTTTGGGAGTACCATAGATCAAACTCGGGACCGTGTGCTTGTGAGGCAGGTGGAACTACTGAGCTAAATCCCTGGCCCTATTTTGTTTTTTAAAAACAAACCCCCCCAAAAAAAATTTTTTTTAAAGAAACAAAACCAAAATGCAAACAAAATGGCTGGTGGCTTCTTCCCCGGGGCACTTAGAGCTTTGTCTATCCACACCACTAGAGCATGTTTACCAACCCATGTGCAAAGATGATGTAAAGGAGCTCAAAGATCAAATTACTTACAAAATCACTGGCCCTCTCCTATGTGTTCATATATTATCTCCCTGACTAACTAGCAGCCTGAATTCGGCCAAGATAAAAATTACTTCCAATGGCCAGGTGAATTCCTGGCACACAGTACATACTTAATGAAAAGCTATCAAACTACTAGGATGTGGATTCTGGAAAAGCTATAATTAAGCTAATTCTAATCATTAATCTTGTTTTATATTATTTCAAACCCAGGTGGTGATTAGGGATTTACCAGTGAGTAAGAAAGCCTAAGGAACCAGAAGATCTAAACTGTGCCTCCTGATTCTGCCAATTACTATTCGCAGAGGCACTGGGCACCTTCTAAATCTGTTCATGTATTTGTCTCCTCATCTGTTAAATAAGGGTACTTCTGAGTTATTGTGAGAAGCAAAGCAGACCATTTATACAAGTCAATGACAGAACACCTGAAAACAGGTATCTGCCCTTATCCTTACTTGCTTAGTTATTCCAGCCCTGGTGTAAGTAAAATATTCTCACACTGTTCTAACACTTTTGAATTTAACAGGTTAAAAAACAAAATTTCTCTTGCTTGCATTCCCCAGACTCTAAGATCTAGAGCATTCTCTTAAAGGAAACTCTCGGTTTGCTCTTTACCTACAGAAGCTGGGTGTGGTAGTGCACACTTGTGTACTATCAATACTTGGGAGACTGAGACAGGAGGATCACAGCAAGCTCAAGACCAGTTGAGGCTCCACAGTGAGTTAAAGGCCAGCTTGAACTAAATAGGGAGACCCTGTCTCAAAAACAAATATATACAGGCCTGGGAATTTAGCTCAGTGGTTATGCCGCCTGCTTCACAAGTGTTAAGGTCCTGAGTTCAATTCCCAGTACCAAAAAAAAATACATACATAGACACATACATATCTACAAAGAATTCCATGCTGTATTTAGATTGCAATTATCTAATACCTTTATTCACATTTTTACTTCATAATGTTGAGGATTACCCAAATTTTAGTGTATATCACCATGGCCTCTCTAAGATTCGCCTAAAGGCCTACAGAAGCATTCAGGTACAGGCAGATTCTCATGGGACTAAAGGAAGGAATGGGAAAACGTCTTCACTCCTCATTAAAGAAATTCTTTGCTTTTTGTTTGTGATGCTATGAATAGAACACAGGGCTGTGCATGCTAGACAAGTGCTCTACTACTGGATATATTCCTTTCAAAAAAATTTTTTTGAGACAAAGTGTAAGTTGCCCAAGCTGATCTCAAACTTACAATCTTCCTGCCTCAGCCTCCTGAGTATATGGGATGACAGCTGTGCACCCCCCACAAGGCCTAACAACACTAAATTCTTAAAAAACTTTTAACAGCCTCTCAAACCATGGATTTTTTTACACTTTCAGTTTAAAGTAGCAAGTAAACTGCAATTTCTGATGTCCAAATATGTCCTTTCACCCACAGTGGTAAAAAGACTTAAAAATATAGTGGGAAATTCTATCAAGGTAAAGGAACTGGACAAGAATAGTGATACAGGTGCAAATAAATTTTATTCAAATTGTATCACTCAGAACCATTTCAAAAGAATGAATCCATTTTAAACAAAAACTAACCTGTTTTGATATCGGTGTCCACATTGTGAACACTCAAAGTCCCATGAAAAAGAATATGTGAAGAGCTTTTCGATGTGGGCTTCTATTCTTAAGAGCAGAGGAAATGCAAACACAGGGCTTTCCCTTTCACCTTCCGAAAAGAAAAGGAAAAATTATTACAATTAACACTCTCAAAAAGTAAACCAACATGATGAACTACTGTCTTTTCTCACTATATTTACAGTATAAATATATGTGACTATAGTATGACAAAGTCATTTTTAACTGGGAAGGGGGAAGTTTTAAAAGCATCTGACTAAAAATGTCCAGCATAGATTTAATGATCACCTCAGCCTCTTTGTTTATGAAAACTTGGGACAAAAACACAAATGATCCATACTATCTTCTCAGATCTCTATATGTTTCCCAGCAGAGAAAGAATCTTAATAATGATGGTACATATTAAAGCCAAAATAATGTAAAGGGTTGCTACAGATACTTAAAAAAAAATGTATATAGCAGCACACAATAGTATCAGAATTTGATAAAACCATTAAACCCCACTGTTTTGCTCCTCTTGTTCTAAGAGGGAAAAACACACAAGGGCTAAAGGACCAGCCTTCTGACTCTTTAGCTACCTTTCCTTCTAACATTTTATTCTAGTCCTTTCCTTAAAAATTTAAACTCCAGGGCTGGAGATTTAGCTCAGAGGTGCCACTGCCTGCCGCACAATCGCAGGGTCGGTCCCAAGTTCCATCCCAGCACAATAATGATGATGATAAATTTAAACTCCAAAATCTTTAAGAAGATTTGAATTTTGTAGTCACTCAAATGAAACCCAAATGGTAAATATTGGCTTCTAGTGTTGAGATCAACTTGTCAGTTAAATAGGTTTCACACTCTTACATTCATTTTCCAATTGGTTTCTCTCTTTCCTATCTTGAGGGGAGCTTATAAGGCACAGGGGACTCTGAGTCCCTACCTCCAACAGAGCCTTACTGTCATGGTTCAGTTCTCCAAGTCTGGAAATACAATTGTGCAGGAGAGGGCAGGAACAGTCACCTTGGCAGGACCACGAAACACACAGTAGGTGTTATTGGCTAAGCATATTTTATAAATAAAGGCTATTTTAACAGTCACCTCTGTGGTATTGTCCCATTACTTTTATATAAAAGGAGAAATCTAAACAAAATATTTTTATAAATAGAAACAAATCAATCTCACAAAAGTGAAAACTGCAACACTATACAGGAATAGGCAGTATAATACTAGTATGTAATTACAGCCTTTAAGTGATTACTTTTTTGTAACTAAACCAAAAAAATAAGCATTTTACATTTCATTATGACATAAAATCAAGTCTAAAATATATAAAGTTTTCAGGGAACGAAATATCATGCAAGAGCTCAAAACAATTAAATAAGTTACACGCTTACAGATCTTAGGTAAGTTATACAGCTTCTAAATTTATTCGAATCATTTTCCCTTAGATTACAAATTTTAAGTACTAAGTAGAATGTCTAATTTTTATTTTTATAATATCTAGCCTAAATCAAGTGGTCTCTACCTCTAGAACTTAATCCCAAATCTCTACCCTATCACAGTGCAATTTGTGTATTTCTCTGAAATACTTTCACACTTGGAAAACCTTTATGATTCTCTGCTATGCATTCAGTTTTCTCTTGTTAACTGCTCACTAACATCTTACTTAAGTGTAAAGAGTTCTTTTGAAGATATCCTGGCTATTTCTTCTCTGTACTATCTATGCCAAAAGGCTTAAAACTTTATGGTTAATATTTATGAATCTCTTTTTTAATCTTATGTTAAAAAAATTTTTCCCCACTCGGAAGTGATAAAAATATTCATATGTTTTTTTCTTCCAAAGTTTATTATCCTGCTTTTCACACTTAAGTCTTTAAATAAACAGACTGAAGTATTTTTCTGATTATGGTGTGAAGCAAGGGCCCAATATCCCCAATGGTCCCAGCACTGTCTCCTAGATATTCTCTCCCTACTTGTGTGCATAACTACTTGTTCCAGCATAAAAGAGCAGAAAGGGGAGGCTCTCATCTAGGCTCTCCTTCTCTTCTACTGTGTACCCTTCCACACCATTACAAGATGGGAAAGTGGCCTGAAGATGCTAATGAGCAATTAACAGAAAAGAAAACCTGAAAAGCTAGCCAGCAAAGAGTCACTGAAAGGTTTGCATCATTAAAAACATTAATCAATACTTCAAGGGGCCTGAGGGAGGATCTCAAATTCAAGTCCCACTCAGGCAATTTAGCAAGACCTTGTCTCAGAATAAAAAAAGGGAATGAGGATATACTTCAGTGTGAAAGCCCTGGGTTCAATCCCCAGTACCCAAAACAAAAAAACAAAACCCTATGATAAAGTTTAATCAACATTAAGGGTCAGTGTAGATTCCACTTCTACACTGTGAAGTACTTTGTGATAAATGTTAATGTTCAGAATGACAAGATACAGTAAGATTTTAAGGTGCTTTCTGCAGCAGGTTAGATTTCATTAGTTAAGACCATAAACTCTAATATAGCACCTATCACTGTTGAATGAGTAGGAGTACAGACAAGGAAGGACTTCTACAACATTGGAAGAGCTGTATCTTGTTCACTGATCATGATTACACACTAATTATTTAAAAGTCCTTCTCTATGACATAGAAAAACAAGCACAAAGTAGAGGGAGAGAGATGAACCCTTGTTCCAAATATAAACACCAGAGACAAGAAGGGTGGTAATTTAGACTGGGTAGGAGCCACACTTTTAACTCATACCTTAGGTCACTTCCTGAATAAATCTTGGGAGTCCCTTAGTCTGCACTCTAGGGATCTTCTGGAAAAAGGTCCTTTGAAATGAATATTCACCCAACACCTTAGTGGGTGGGGGTAAAGAATGGGGGACAAGGAGTTTAGTGAAAAGTTTAAGTGATAGAGCTATTCCATATTTTGATTATGGTAATGATTACATTTAAATGAATACATTTAAAAGGTATTTTATTGTATGTAAATCAACTTTGATAAAAAAGAAAAAAGATTATTCATCTCACTGACACACCTGATGATAAATGAGAACAGTTCCTTAGGCCTAGGAGGCAGTGCCAGAGATCCAGTATATGGAAAACCAATTTCATATTATAAAAACAGACCAAACATAATGTTGGAGCCCATGAAAAACAAAGGAGAAACAAGGGGGCAGAATTGTGGGACAAACAAGTACATTAAAAGCTGTCAGGTATGTAAGTAAAAATGAAAATGCTTCCAGACACAACTGGGCCTGAAAAAAAGCCACTCACTGAGAAACAACCTAGAAGGCACAGATAGTATAGGTAATTACTAATATCAAGTACCACATAATATTAATAGAAAAGTTAATGTAAAAATAAAAGGGAAATAAAAGACATCCCCCTCAAAAAACAAAACATCAGTACTAGCTAGGCACATGCCTGTATCCCAACTACTCAGGAAGCTCAGGTAGGAGGATCATGTGTGAGGCCAGACTGGGCAACTTAGAAAGACTCTGTCTCAGGGAGGGCAGAGGTAAGGGGAAAAAAATGAGAATCAAGACTTGCCATGTAAAGGTACATGATCCCAACAATGAATGTAACTGTACTGTATCCCTAAATGTACCAATAAACTCAATAAAAAAAAATATCAGAAACCATCCATAAAAAAAAAAAAAAAAAAAAAAAAAAAAGAAAGACTCTGTCTCAAAATAAAAAGTAAAAAGGTTTGGGAATGTAGCACAGTGGTGAGCAGTCCTGGGTTTAATCCTTAGTAGCCCCCCCACCAAAAAAAACAAAACCCAAAAGCAGAAAACACCAGTGCTCTTTTTTATACCACCAAAAAAATAAATAAATAAATAAGAAAGACAGAAACTCTTGACTCCCTTACTTCCCTCTACTCCCAAAAGCCAAAGTTAATTCACAAAGAACATAGCAAGTCCCATTACTGTTCTGTTTTTAAAGGTAAGAAAGCTTCCCAAAAGGTCATTAGCATATATCTCAATAATCCACTGATGAAAGTCCTTTTTTTTTTTTTGGTACTGGGGATCGAACTTGGGACCTTGTGCTTGCAAAGCAGGTGGTAGAACCACTGAGCTAAATCCCCGGCCCCCAAAGCCCATTCTTACAATCATTGGTATGAAAAGCAGAATTACTCTAGTGAGACTTACAAACCTGTCCACATGTAAGAATCCTATATGGGGCTTCTAAATATTACTGATTACCTGAACCTTACCCTTGAGTTTCTGACTTAACTCACTTGGTATCGGGCCCTAGCACTGGTACTGACTTTTAAATTTCCTGATGAGGCGGGGGCAGTAACTAGGAATTGAACCAGGGATGATCTAACATTGAGCTACATTCCCAGCCATTTTTATTATTATTATTACTTGTGATCCTCCTGCCTTGGCCTCTCAAGTGCTGGGATTACAGGTGTGTGCCAAGGTACCTGGCTGTTCCTTATGTGTTTTTTAATGCACAAAGTTGAAAATGCTGGAACAGCCAACTGAGGGAAAAGTTTTGCAGAAATAACAAAAGATGTACCCTCCCCCAAATATTCACTTAGTTCTGAGACTTGTACCAACTTCAAGAGGTAAAATACCAGCCTACATATTTATATAGAATAGCTTTGCACAACAGTGATTTAGCCTATGGTAGATTTCTAAGTCATACTGCCTGGATTCTCTCTCCTAAGAATCTGATCATCCAAAGTACTAAAACAATGTATTTTCATATGATATACATATTTTTTATGACAGAGAAGTCACCAATTACTTACCTAATGTACATCTAAGCTGAGGCTGAAGTTTAGTAAAAATTTCATCTCTAACTTCATTCAGATTGGTCTCTATTTCTGCAAATATTTCTGAAGTACATTTTTTATAATCTCCACCTAAAACAGAATATTATCAATTTCTCATTATTGTGTATATCTTTCCACAGAAAAGTGAAGGCATTAACAGTGAAAGCTTCTCAAAATAATTTAAGTTTTGCAAAAAGATACATAAAAGGCAAAACACAAAATGTCCTTAATTCTTCCTCCTCTGTGGTAGATCATATATTCCCTTAGTATTTGTTATCTGCACAATATTATCATCATTTAAAACGTTGGTGAAAACCTTTCTCACCAAATAAAGCAGAGGCCTACTAAAATACAAGTTGGAACCACTAGTGTTTTGGGTTTCAGGTTTCTTCATATTTCAGAATAACTGAATCCTCATAATGATACATTTGGGGAATGAGACAAGTGTAAGTGTGAAATTCATTTGTTTCATATACACATAGCTTGAGAGTAATTTTACACTATATTTTCACTAAATATTGCTTTTTTACTGTGATCTGTCACATGAGCTCAAGTACTTTTGGCATGTTGGTGATTACAAACTTTCAGATTTTGGAGCAGTTCAAATTTTGGATTTTCACACCAACAATACTTAACTTGTAGCTAAAGAAATTCTGTCCGTCTATGAAGCAGTTGAACATATCTCTTTACATGTTATTACTACCTATGGTAGAAACAATATCTAAAAATTACATTTTGCATAATTTTTTGAACTTAGCTAAGTCATAGGAATAGATAGGTTTGTAAGAAATCTGAAGTCATGATTTTTTTTCCAAACTAATATTTGGTATATTTCACTCTGTTTTTTGAGGGGTGGGGTAGAAAGGGCTTTGACATCACAAACTTTATAGAATTTCATATTCTGCTTTGTTTACAGAAATTTAGTTCATTAAACACTTTTCAGGCTAGTTATTATATTATGACTTATACAGTACACAGTTTACTATCACTCTTCCTTTGCTGGATATGTAAGTTGTTTATTTTTTCAATATTATAAATGTTTGGGCCGGGGATTTAGCTCAGCGGTTCGGTGGCCTGCCTTGCAAGCACAAGGACCCGAGTTCAATCCCCAGTACCAAAAAAACAAAAAACAAAAAAAAAACATAAAACCAACAATATTATAAATGTTACAGTAATAAAGATTTGGGGACATTTATCTGTCCATATTTTTGATCACTTCTTTAGGATAAAAGTCCTCAAAATAGAATTAATATAGTAAGAAACTACCAAGACTAACAGGAAATTTATTTTTCACAGACTCTATATGCATTTGACTCTAGCTGTGTTCAAGATATAAAAGGATCTTTTCTCTCAAGTCTCTTAAAGTAATTCACACAAACTGATCACACTCTGCTTATGTTTCAATAAGGAAAATATCTGGATTCTCCTTAACATGAAAGAGTCCAACAGCTTGAACCACTGATGGTCCATGCATGACTGACGGTCCCATTGGACAGCTTATACTACTTCTCAGGGGGTGTTTGATTACAATAATGCAAAGAAAGGCCTTGATTCAGCAGATTGGATGCCATCATATTATAGTTCCTTAAGAAAAACATGAAAATGGTATAAAAAGTTAAAATACAACTAAGTTGTGCTACAGCAGCTATAAATGTGTATTATTATACCAGGAATGGGGAGCTTGTAAGATTTCCATGTCAAAATTTAGAAAATTATTTATAAACTACTCATGAATGTAAACGAATTTCTTTTAATTTAATGAAATAAACATAGTATTTTCAACTGGCATACACAATATTAATATCTGTATTTGGCAGTAATAATTCAAATTCAAGTAACTAACTGGCCCATTTATAGACTTATTTCTAGTAAAAAGACCAAGTCATTAAATCTGTTTATACCATCGGTGTTACAAGCCACTCAATGGGACAGCCATGCATGTACCACTGGTACTTCAAGCTGGTGGAACATGTTAACCAAAATTTTATTTGATCATGGAAAAACTACAATCCAAAGTAACAATGCTCAACTATAACTTACAATCAGATTATAAGAACTGTATTCTGTGAAGAGTTAATATATAAAAATATAAAATATAAAAATATAAAGCTAAAGTTAATTCCAATATTCAATGTTGCTCTTCTGAAATAATCAACTGAGCCAGTCACCCTGCTGACCAACTACAGAAAACCGAAACAGAAGAAAAGCCAAGGGCAGCAGGCAGAGTGTACATGACTGGAGTCCCAATTCTCAAGAGGCTGAGAGAATAAGAAACTAGAGACATTTATAGCTAAATGGATGCACATGGAGCCTATACTCTTTAAGTGAAATAAATAGGACATTTAAGTAAATACTAAATAGATTCTCTAGTGTGAAAAACTAAGTGTAAATAAGGTTCATATGATATAACTGATAGTGTGAAATAGGAAAAAAAATGGCTAAAGGGGAAGTGGGAAAGGGAGGGGAAAGAAAATAAGGGAAAAATGTGAGAAAAGGAAAAAAATGGAAACAAAGTCTTTGTGAATAGGGAAGGTTGAAGGGGATGAAGAGAGGGCAGGGGTATGGGGAAAAAATAAGAACCAAGATACATCATGTAAAGGTATAACATTCCAATGATAAATTTAACTGTATTATCTGCTTTAAATGTACCAATAAACTTAAGGGGGGGGGGGCTGAGCCAGGAAGGCTGCAAGTTTGAGCCCAACCCGGGCAACATTAGGAGATCCTGTCTCAAAATAAAATAGAAATGTTTTAAAGGGGTGGGATATAGCTCAGTGATAGAGCAGTTGCCTAACATGTGTAAGGAAGGCCCTGTGTTTGATTCCCAGTAAATCCCATTACCCCCAAGGGAGAACCTTTGAAAAATTGAATTGTAGCAAAAATCAAACAACTCACACTCACACAAACACACACAAATTAGTCTCCAAGGAACTCAAAGTGAAACATTTCTTAACAAAATCCTAACTTTTCAACAATCTAAAGGTTGTTAGACTACTCAAACTATTTTCTTTCACATAAGAAAAATGAAACTATGTTAGCACAACCTTCCTGGAAAGCCATTCAGCAAGACCATTAACACTCTAGTTTTAACATCCTTGCTAGAATTTTAATCATATTGTATCAAAAAGATATATGGACACTTGTCATGGTGTGAATTCCTAATAGCAAAACATGCTAGTAGCCTGCATAGTTAGTAAGTGTGAAGTAATGTGCAGGATCTACACAAGAGACTGGACAACTTAAGTCACATACATGCATAAGAAAGTATCTACAATGCCAAGTGAAGAAAACTTGAGCCAGGCATAGTGTCACATGTCTGTTATCCCAGGAAGATTGTACGTTCTAGAACAGCCTGGCCAATATTGACTCAGTGACCTTGTCTCATAAAAAAATAGAAAATAAAAAGGGATAAGGATGTGGCTCAGTGTGAAGGCTCTGAGTTCAAGCCCCAGTGCAGCAAACGACAACAAAAAAACCCAAATAAACATAAAAACAAAAAGAAAAAAAACTCTTGCATAATGTTAAGCACCCCCCGGAAAAAAAAAAAAAGCACAAATAAGATCAGAAAAGAAATATTTATCAAAGCACTTCAAACTAATTTCAAGTAGAAGCCATATAAAACAGTGGCACAAAGCTGGGCATGATGGTGTACGCCTGTAATCCCAGCACTCAGGAGGCTGAGGCAGAAAGATTGCTGCAAGTTTGAGACCAGCCTGGCTACATAGTGAGTTTCAGGGCAGTCTGAACTACATAGTGAGATCCTGTCTCAAAAAAAAAAAAGCAGGGGTGCAGAACAAAACTGAGAACCAAGGAGCAGCTACACATGTATATGGAATGCTGGCACATGACAAAGGTGGCATGGCAAATCAGCTGACAAAAAAAGTGGAGCTAGAAAAACAGGCTACACAAGAAATAAACAATGGATCCTTACCCTCACACCACACATAATACTAACCCTGGGTGAATTAAGAATTTCAATATCAAAAAATAAAACTGATTTTTTCGGTGAAAATATTAGTGAATAACTTCTTGACCTTGGTAAAAGATTCCTTTAAAAAGCTACAAACATTAGTTCCCAAAGGGATGCTAAAGCCTCCTGTAACTCAAAAGACATCTTTTAAAAGTAAAAATACAAGCTGGAAACTGGGAGGAGATTCAACAACACATATCTGATGTAGAAACCCAATAAGGATGTTAAAAAAGTCATATGAGGGGCTGAGGACTTAGCTCAGTGGTTTCGCTCCCTGTCTCACAAGTGCAAGGACCCAAGTTTGATCCCCAGTACCAAAAAAGAAGTCATGAATCCAACAGAATAAGCATACCACGGATATTTCACAGAATAGGGAATATATATGATCCCTTGTCATTATTCTCCACACAATGTAACAGCTATTTGCACAGCACTTACATGAAATGTAAGTAATCCAGAGGTGATTTAAAGTATATGGGATGGCTGGGGATTTAGCTCAGTGGTGCCGCTGCCTGCCTCGAAAGCGCAAAGACCCGAGTTGAATCCCTGGTACCCCCCAAAAAAAGCATATGGGAAGATGTGCAAAGGTTCTAAACAAGTATCAAGCCACTGTATATAAAGAATTTGAGCATCCTTGTCTTTGGCATCTGCAGGAGGTCCTGGAACCTATAGATACTGAGGAAAGACAACACTGATGTAGTTCCAAAATGGAAACATTATACAGCAATGAAAATCACTGAATTACAACTACAATTAGCTTCACAGAACTTTACAAAAAGGAAAGGTACCAGAACACACATAGTACAATGCCCCTTTAAAAAAGTTCAAAACTAAATTCAGCAATGTACTGTTTAGCTATACATATGTTAAAGAATGATGAAATAAAATTCAAGGTGATAATTACCTCCAGGTAAAGGTGGGTAGGAGACAACAATGAACACACAAATAGAAAGAAGAAACTGGAATTTTTTTAATACTTCTTGGGTTACAAGGTAGTTTCAGGGGTATCCTATTTTATCAAAAATAAAACAATAATACACCCTTTGTTATACAGATTTGGGGGTGGATTTTTCATTACAAGTTTTTACTTTAGTCTACTTTTCAGTAGTTAAAAACTTAAGATTTTACTTTGATACAATGATGTGATAACTACTATCATCTTGACAAGCTAAGGCACAACCACAGCCCCTTTCTTCACTAGTAGCTTTTGGAAAAGGCTGCTTCTGTGGCAGTCACAATGTTGTGGCTGGTGTTACCTGAGAATTCGTAACACTTCATGGCTCTCTGGGCCCAGGACTTCACAGAACAGAAACTACTGATGGCATCTTTTCCTCTCACTATGAGAAAAAACATTAAAATCTTTAAAACTTAGAAAGAATATATTAATACCAACCTTTAACTTCATCCGACTGACTGGTGTACAGGAGCTTATTTGCTTGATCATATTTTTCAAACAACTGCCAAAATACAGAGTCTTTAGAACACAAATCAGTCACAGTGTTCTTCAAGGCTTTCAAATGCACCAAAGCTGACAAGATAGAATCTAACCAGCAGAGAGCATTAGCATTTCTCCACTGGACACATGAAGTCTGGCAAAATGATGAACACATTCTCTCCCATGGCATTTCAAATTCAGATGTGCATCCTTCATTTTGAGGAGAAAGTCCCCCAGTTCTAGAGACATCAACTGTAGCAGGATCTTCAGCAGACACATCAACACTATCAGCTTCCAAAATCTTATTCTGTCCCAAGGATTCAGCTGTCCTAACTGAATCATGTTGACTACTACGAAGTAGTAAATTTGACGAGGTTTCATTATATACTTCTCCATTATGTTCACTTTTTAAAATTTGTTTATCACCAGTAACAATATAAGTTCTAGTCTTTTTGGAATTTGCTAAAAGAGATAAATCTTTACAGCTGTTTTCCAGGAGCTTTCTTTTTTGAGGCCTATTTGGAGTGTGACAATCTTCCAAATCAGGAGAAATTAAATTATTAAGTGATTTAGAGCCCAAAGGATAGATGCACTAGGAAAGAAAAATAAAGTCATAAAAGCTATAGAAATTCTAATAAGCTCATTTTTACCTTATAATTCCTGTATCATAAAAAATATATGAAATTTTAAGATTAACTTGACATTAGCAACTATATTAGCCTAAATTTGGAAGTATTAGAGCCAATCAAAATTAGGCCTCCAAAATACTTTTTTCTAGTTAATTTGAAAAATCAAAGATTTAATCTAGATTAGGGTACACTAGCAAGAAAACATTTGCTTTTGCGTTAGTAAGAAATTTTATGTCAATTACTTTTAACTTTCAACAATGTGAAGACACTATGGAGAGTACTATTTTTTTGGGACACACACTGTGTAACATTAAATACTGGAAGAGTATTTTGAAATAAAAACACTGCACAGAAAAATTGATATTTTTCTTATATTCTGAAATTGAACATGAATCTGAGAACTTTGCTATTTTATACCCTTATAGGGTTTAGAGTTAAACTGGCTGAATTTCAATGTCATCAAATCATACTGTGTGTTAACTTTTTCATCCAAATATAAAAATGTACACAAATCATTAGTGAACTTTTCCTGACTTTGAAGACTACCAAGATACTCTACAAACAAATTCAAGAATCTATATATAGTACTAACTGCCCTCATTTAAAATGTGCCTTTTTCTAAACTAAGTATGATAGCTTGCTTCCTCCAGTGGCCTCGAGTAAACTAAAGAACCACACCCTCCTTGTAATTCAGGCCCGCAGTCCCCCTCCTACACAGACTGGGATCAGCTGCATGACTAGCTTTGACAGAACACTAAAACACACGATGTACACGGAAGTCCAATAAACACTGGCTCAAATGGATTGTCCTCTTGAAACCCTCCTAGTCCCAGCTATCATACTGCTAAACCCAATTAACCTCATGAAAAAGATCTGAGATTCCCAACTGACTGCCTAATTCAGCTCCCAGAGCTGCTAGCACTACCTGCAGACATACAAGTATTTCAGCTGTTGCAGCAGACATCCTATGGAATGAGTTACCTGTCAAACCCACAAAGTCATGAAAATAATTACTCAGTTTTGAAGTGATTCACAACAACAGATAAGTGAAATGCATGAATTTCCCTACCTAGGGGCTTCTACAAATGAATACTACTTCTAAAATATACTTGTGAAATTCCTTAGTACACATGGAACAAGGTCTAGATTCTGTTATCAACTACGTGCATGATCAATATCAATAGTAATTTGACTGTCATCTTTATACTTTGAGATTTCCTAAATTCTACATTGCCAGGAAACTGAAAAAACTAAAATTAACAATTACCTGTGTCTACCAAAAGCTACATAAAGGTATATATACCAAAAAAATTGAAAATAAGATTTCAAATACTTGTACACCCATGTTCTCTGCCACATTATTCACAATAGCCAAAGAGAGAAACAACCCAAATGTCCAATGACAGATGAACAGATAAAGAAAACATGGTATAGCCAAAATAAATTGATTCAGCCTTAAAAAGGAAGAAAATCCTGTTACATGCTACAACATAAATGAACTTCAAGAACATTAAGCTAAGTGAAATAAGTCACATAAAAGAAATATAGTGTATGACTTCATTTATATGAGATATCTGGGATAGTCAGATTTATAGAAACAGTATAGTAGGGATTGCCAAGAGCAGAACTAGGATATCTGGACATAGCACTTTAGTTTTGCAAGCTGAAGAAAGCTCTGGATGTGTTGCAAAACTGTGAATATATCTAATACTCCTGAGCTATACTCTTAAGAAAGGTTTAAGTGATAAATTGTTATGTCTTTTCCTGAAACTTAAAAAGAATTTTAAAGACCCCAAACAAGGTGGGCATGATGGCCCACAATCCTAGCATTCTGGAAGGCTAAGGCAAAGGGATGTCAAGTTTGACTCCAGCTGGGGCAACTGAATAAGACCCTCTCTCAAAATAACAATAAAATAAAAAGGGCTTGGGACACAGGTCAGCGCAAAAGCCCTGGGCTCAATCCTCAGTACCAAAAACAAAACAAAACAAAAAAAAAAAAAACGAGCAGCAAAAAACCCCACTAAAAACCAAAACACAAGCTATTTATCAATCTGATTATGGTGTATACATGTTACCTGTACACCTGCTTAACTTAATATATCATTAAACCAGGAAAGGGCCCTTGGGCACAAAAGTTAATGGCTTGAATGGTTTCCCTAAATGTTTTTGGAGGCTTCTATTTTTAACTCTTTATATTTGACTTTAGTTTCTATTTTATTTATAGTGAATATAATTCTGCAACTAGAATAAAGCTTTTACTCTGTCTTTAAAAAAAGCTTTAAGGAGATAAAGACATTAATATTTGAGCTCAGTACTACCATCTAATATCATTTAAAGTCTAATGCTAAAAAAAACAAAAATCCTAACACTGTCTTTCAGTGATTATTTTCGAGGGGAGCAGCTTAAATAAATTTGTTTTTATTCTTATAAAAAAATAAGCAAGGAAAACATATTTTGTATTTGGAAAATAATTTTCTACAAAGTATTTGCCAAAGACAAAGTATAAAAATAACTTACACTCATTTTACAAATAAAAATGTTTTCCCTGATCACACTAATTATTTAAAATCCTTTTTAAAAGGGGTGAAGTAATCTCATCTACTCAGGAGCCTGAGGCAGAAGGCTACTAGTTCAAAGCCAGTGTACAGATCATGTGTGCGTGGATTATGAGTCTACAGCTAAATGTGACACTAAGGGCTGAAGCCTGCAGGTATGGTACTGGGACATGACCTGACAGGGTCTATCTCCTTCATTTTTCTTTGATCTCTTTCTGCTTCCCACCACGAGGCTGAGAGCTTTCTCCCCTGCAATGCCCCTATTCCATGCTGGCCTGCCTTGGAGCCAGTTCACTATGGACTGAAACTTCTACAAACTATGAGTCGAAATAAACCTTTCTTCCTCAGAGTTGTAGGCATCAGGGATTTTATCCCAACAATGAGAAAGTAACTAAAGCAAACTCTTACCCATTACTCATTCAACCCAGCAGCCAAAGCAATCCCTTTAACACATAAATCAGATGGTATCACCATTCTTCTGACAATATCTCTGCTATGGTTCCTCATTTTACCCAGACTTAAAGTCAAGAGATGGATGTTAAGACCTGACTTGGGCCACCTCCCCAATTATTCTTCTGACCTGTCTTCTATCATTCCACTTCTTATCAAATACAGTTCTGCTGGTTTCACTACCTATAGTATAAATATGACAAGCAGCTTCCACTCTCAAGCCCTTCCTGTGCTACTTCTCCTGGAAGACAGAAGACAGGCCTCTTGAAAGCCTTTGCTCAAATTTCACTTTCTCAATGAAGACTTCTGCTTGCCACTTTATTTATAATTGCAAAGTCCTCCTGACACTCTAGTGGCCACTGCTTGATTTTTCTCCACAATATTTTCTAGCATCTGAGAAAAATAAATGGTATTGTTTATTATCTTTATGGTCTTTTCTACTTCAGAACATAACGTATTATATTCATCATGGGATTGGGAATAGTGCCAACACAGTGAAACACACACCGAATAAATGCATAAATGTTTTCTGTCAAATTACATCCAGAGAAGTATCTACCACCAGCCCTGTGATTTAGCCTCATATCTTTCAAACTAAGCTAGTAACCAGATTCATCCTCAAAGGTTAAAAATTCTGAGCCAACTCCACTGAATCAGTATCTAGGGGTAAGACCCAGAAATATTTTAATAGCACTCCAGGTGATTCTGATGAACTGCTAGTTTCACTGAAGTAAATGGATCTGAAATTAGAGAACTACATTCCAATCACAGCTCTGCCACTTTATAAAGATCTTCTATTCCTAAACTCTCTAAATCTGTTTTCTTTTTTACTGTGCCAGGGATGAAACCCAGAGCCTTGTGTATACCTAGAAAGCAGGCTAACACTGAGCTACATCTCCAGCCTGTCTCTGTTTTCTTATTTGAAAAATGAGACTACTGGGGCCAGGGATGTACCTCAGCAGTGCTGTATCTGCCTGGGAAGTGCAAGGTCCTGGTATTGGGGGTGGGGAGAATAGCTATCTTACAAAGGTTTGAGAATTAATGTGTACAAAAGTTTCATAAACTGTTACTACAATAAAATGTTGAGTACTGAAGAATTTAATGACCTATATAAAAGTTATACCAGTAGATACAAATTACTGTAATTAATTCTAAAAGGTATTTACAGATTTTTAAATACATAGTATTTAGCACAGAGAATACAGAGTTTTTGGACTAACCAATTTCTAAAATACTCTTCCAGGTAAAATAGAAACAATAACTTTTTCAATCAGTCCCAAAGTTAATAAACCAAAGCCACGAGAGAGTAAGTACTATATACTAATAGCTAACAAAAACCCCCACAAAGTTAAACAAACACATATGTACCAACTCAGGAATCAAAATGTTAAAAAGTTTAACCAATCAGATTTACAACATCAAATTATGTACTAAAAATCTATACTGTAAAAAATACAAAATGAGTTAAAATAATGAAGAAAAATGTAAAAGGTTAAAACCTATATATGATGTACAATAATACTTTACCTGCAAATCCTCACACAAAAAGATAGATTCTTGAAAACTAATTCGGTAAGTCTTTAAAGCTCTTAACTTTCCCTTTTCCCTACAAGCAGGACAATATCCATCTGATGCAACTTTAGCTGAATCATAATTCTAGAAGAGAAATACAGCAAATTAAAATATAGACCTATATAAACTGCACCTAATTACAAAAGGTCAAATGGAAAGGTAACCAGAAAAAAAATTAGTTTTCAACAAGTATCCTGGCAAGAGTACATATGGCAAATAAAACAAATGCATATAAGGTTTTAAATAGTTATTATTCAAAAAGGAATATTATAGTTTTAAAGACTAAAGATTAAGTTTTAAGTGTTAACCATAGCATCAGTTTTATTTGCAAGAAAAAAAGTAACATCGAGTGCCAGGGCAAAATAAATTTCATTATCTTCAAATAGAAAACCATAAGGTCCATGTTCTATTTCTACTTTCATATATCAATAAAACACAGAGGTAAACAATCTTTCGCCATTGCTGTAAGATTTCCGTGGAAGATATATTTTTTTTTAGAATTAGTAAAATTAAATACCAAATTTAAGTCTCAAAAATACAAGGGGGAAAAAAAAAACAACTTTGCACTGAGGCAAAAAATAAGTTCACTAACTTTTCCCAAATACCCCACCATGGGGAGTGAAGATATCCCTATATCAGGCCCTTGTCCAATCACTGGCAAACCATTTCCAATCTTCAGAGAATCCATCATTCCGAGTCATTGGCTAATTTATGTCACTTGAAACATGTCAATATCACTAAGGATTTTTCAATGAACCCTGGAAAAAAAAAGTCAAGACATTAAATAAAAATCCTACTTACTCTAAAACAAAAAGCTATGTTATTTTATAAAAGAAATATATTTTAGTCCAAGGATAGTCATACCCTAAAATTGTGATCTTGAAATTGAAAATACCTAAATTTATTTATATATTTTGCAAATGATGGGAAGAGAGCAAAAACTGGCCATAGGTTATATTTCCACACCCAACTCTCTGGTAAGCAAATTAAACAAAACATATAGTACTGGGAGCTACTATGTATTTAAAGCAAACTATATGACCAGAGTTTGAAAATGTAAGTTTTTAAGTGTCTATGCACAATTATAATCAAACATTCCACATTACCATGAGAAAATACCTGATACCTCCAGGATTCACTGTTTTATTATTTAACAGGTACAAAAGAACCAATGAATCACATGTGTCATACATTCTTATTTTTAACCAATATTTCATTGGCTGAGAATGTTACTTTTTAAAAGTTGGTAACACCAATTTGTTTCTGTAAATGATCTGCACCAGAACAAAACATATAAACATTGCCATAGTACAAATTACATGACAAGTCTGTTGTGAGTGTATCCCTGTAAAGTAAAACCATATCCAGTGATCAAAATTATAGCTAAGTACGTGGAAAACGCAATTAAAAGCAATTTAAATATGAATTTTAAATATAGCAAAAGCACATGTAAGAATTCTTTAAGCAAAAGAAAATTATTACTTAGCAAGCACGTTGTAAGAGTTTCAAGCTTAAGTCTTTCCACAACATAAAATCCATCATTCTACAAAAACCGTATTCTGGGATTCAGTGGCTTACCAATTCACTTTTAAAAACTAGTTATGATATTCTGTTCCAGCTGTATTAATTTCACACACCTTTCAAGTCAAGGAATAATTTCAAAAATAAAATCAATAATCAAAAGAAAGGCTTTCTCATCTATAGCACCACACATCTTGGATCGGATTTAAATTTAAAATTGGATCGGATAGTTTTTTGTTTTAGGAACTGTCATGCATTGCACAACATGCAGGAGCATCGCTGATGTCTACCTATTAAAAATGTCTCCAAACACTGCCAAAATGCCCCTGGCAAAGTAAAATCATCTGGCTGAGAAGGACTGCCTTGAGGATTACTCTAAATTGCACGTTTTTCATTTTCTTGAAAGAGGGATGTAAGAAGAAGGATGCTGGGTGAAGTAGAGGAAGACAAAAAGCTAGGTTGGTCTCACCGTGCAGTGAACTTTTAAGTCACGTTCTACCCTTAAGATCATACTTAGCTTTTTGGATGGACTTTTACTGTAACATGGCTCGGGCAAATACGTGATTTTAACCGGAGCAGAGACAGTTTGGGCTTGTTTTGGGGGAGCATCGTTTTGACAGATGTGAAGTGGGGATGGAATGGAAAGAGGAAACCTTTTCAAAAGAACTGTTAACAGAATTTGGTGACTTGCTGCGTGAAAAAGACAAACTAGAGCTGAGAAGGATTCAAACTTTCTAGTTTGTTTGAAAGGCTGGAGACGCCAAAATTTATGTGAGATACTGGGAGCAGGAGCAAATTATTTTTGAAGGAAAGACAGTGAATGCAGTTATTTTAGGGACATACTAGTTTAAGAACCACCGCAGGATTTTTGTATTTGAAAGAAGACCTAGGTAGTTTTTTTGTGTGTTTGTTTTTTTTTTAATTTTTATGGATTTTCTTTGGGAGGGGTTCTAAATATTTAGTATTTCTGCCACCAGCCTACCTGGTTTTCTCATTGAAATGTTGGTGGGTAAGCCACTGATAGCCCAGAGTCCCTACTCAATACGGACCCAGTGACAGGACAATGAATGTGGAGCAGAGTTGACCCTAAGGATTAGCAAAAGTATGCAAGTAACCTTAATTCAGTCCCGTGAGCAAAACGCGGAAACCTAGAGAAATAACTGCTCGAAGAAAGGCCTTTAGTACCTCTTCGAGTTCTGCGCTTCAAGCCCAAGTAGGCTCAGCATCTGAACCGTCGAAGCGAAGCCCCTACGAACCCAAAGGTGAAGAACCGGGTCGGCTTTCAACCGCAGCCCTGTTGGGTACTAATCCCCATCTGTGTGCAATCAAGACAGCGGCAGGATCGAACGAGACGAGTTATCAAAATCTAACCTTGGAAACCCAAGAGGCTTAGCGATCCGCTAACCCAGCCCATCCCCACGTTCCTCGGGAGAGGAGCCAACTCTGGTTTCTCTTCAGTGTTTACCTCTCTGCGCCCAAACGGACCTGCACCTCTAACTCTACAACCCTTCCCACCCGAACCTTGTCCCACCCCACCTCATTTTTGCAGCGTGCGTGTCCAAGGCATAGGACACCCAAGCGGTCTTTTTCCCCTATTTCGATAGCCGAAGCAAACTACTCCCTCTTTCCCCTTACCTTTACCGAGCACTCCCCTCCTTCGTACCCGGCCGGCCCGAACTCCCGTTCCAGCCTGCGCACCACAACACCAAGCAGCAACGTCCAACTCACGTTCCCCTCGGGGTACTCCTCCCCCACCGCGTCTCAACCCGGAAAGCAACTTCCGGTTGGAGTCCGAGGCTAAAGAGTTCCCCTTCCCATTGCTAGCCGGGCTTGAAAGGACGTAGGAGTGGCGGGGAAGGCGAAGACCGACGCACTTCCGCCAGGGCCCCGCAGAGGCGTGGCTTTCCACTCTGCAGCCGCTGCCTCAGTTTCATTTCCGACCACGAATAGGGGCAGGGCCGGTGACTACCCAACCCCCTTTGTGTGAGTGGCTGGGTTTGGAAAGGCGACGTTTCTGGAAGCTGCTGGAAAGCGCTCGAGTGGCGGAGGTGACGCCGGCGTCAGGGGGTGGGGCGTGATTAAAACTAGTGCGCGGCCCGCTGCGGAGGGATTACGCCGCTGAGGAAAGAGATCGGGTTGTACCGCGAGAGTCCGGGTTGGCAACCCTGGGCTCCGGAGCGGCCCGCAGGGTGGGCTAGGAGCCGAAAAGGGCTGCCTTGGAGTTTCGGCTTGGGCGTCCTTGTGATGCCTCGGCCTCCACAGCCGAGCAGCGCCAGGCACCCGTACGCAGCCAGCTCCTTCAGCCTCGGTGAGAACCGAGTGCTCAGTTGCGTGTTCACAAAGGGTCACCACACACGGAGCTGCCCCTCCCTTCCCCCTAAACACCACCTTCGAGGCCAGGGGCTTTTCTGCCAGGATTCTGGGGTGTTTCTCCTCCTTTCCTCCCTCCCAGATCATCTAACGGTAAGGAGAGTCGTGAAAGCGCAGGGCCTTGGCTCTCCATAACCCGTTCTGATAATAAGCAGCCAATCTGCCCTTTGGCGCACTCGTTTCAGCTGCCCTGCCTTGTTTGAACTTCTGAGAAAGGGGAGTTGTCATTTTAGTTGATAAGTTTTAAAGACTTCTGTAGGGAGGTCATGTGGTTTAAGGGACATCGTGACTGCAGCTGCTGTGTCTGAGTCTGAATTCTAATTTTTGAAAGCAGCTTAATCCAAAAGCCCTTCGGGTCCGATTGTTTCTGTGCCTTAGGATATCACTGCAGTTTCTGACCATTTCTTTACAGAGGGACCACAATTGGCATTTTGGTCTGTGCTTTGGCTTTTGGGGGGATCTGGGTTTTTGCTTTTGGCTTTCAGCTTCCTTAAATGATTTGGGAATAATACTAGTAACTGGCAGAATGGTATGGAGGAACCAAGTCTTGTGTACAAAGAAATTGCACTTCTAGATGGTCAAGAGATCCAATAGTTTATTAGGAGTTTTTCTCCAGATAAAAATAGGTTGGTTTTTGTTTACTTATTTTTGTAGTGGTACTAAATTATTCATGGACTGATATATATGTTAATGCTTAGATTTTCTATTTTGGATTATAATGAAAATTTGAGAATAGTTCTTCCTCGACATAGTAGCCAAAACTAATTGGGTTTTTTCTTGCACGCCATTGCTATTTCCATTTTTAGAAAGGAATACACCTTTTCGGTGATAAAACACTGACTGAATGCTAACTCAAAGGGAGCAAAACAATTGGGTGAATAAAAATGTAGCTAAAATTTTTAAGATTGCAGAGCAACATCATCAAACTGAATTACATCAAAAGTCAAACATTGTCACCTGAAAAGTTGACTTATAGTACTCAAGTACAAATTTTACTTCTCTGACATTCCCCGCCCATGGAATATGACTGGAACAAAATAGAAATGGGACTTGGTTTGGGGAGAGAATAGAAAAGATGTTAGTTTGTATTGTTTTGACTTTGGAGAGTTTTTCTTCTTGTAAAAAGCAGGAAAGCATCTTTATAGAGAGATTCTGATGTAGGCGATTAGGAAAAATTGAATATTACTCTCATTAATTTTAGATACTACTCATGCCAAATTGACAAAATTGTATACATTTCTGCTTATTCCTTACCAGTGAATTTGGAATTCCTTTCCTATGTACAGTGGTCCTGAAGAGTGGAGTCACCTTCCACTGGATTAAAGCTCATTGCCTCCTCCCTTTTGTCAGCAATATGGAACAGAAATTATGTTTACTTATTTCTTTTATCATATTCATTTACTAAAAGAAAGCCCTTTAGCTTTAATTTATTTTTTTGAACTAATAGCTAATGAGTAACTACAGTGGGAGTACAATGCCATGCAGGATTTTCTGTCTTTCTCTCATTTTCTCTTCTCATGAAGTCAGCTCTTATAAAGTTGAATTCCTTAACCAAAATAAATTTCTGTGGCTCATACTTGATATACAGGCTGCCTGCTACAATTGCTTCTTCAGGTCTCATCAGAAAGGTGGAGTTAAAGTAACTAGTGATGCTTTCTTGCAGCACCCTGTGACTATAGTCTAATCCCTTATCTAAAGTTAACGTTGGGAAAGCTCCAAGTTTTTCTGTTTGGAGACAAAATTTATTTGGTAGCAAAATATAACTAGAACTAATGAGAAGCTATATGTAGTCTTTATCTCAAATGTTTTGCTAAAACCAAGGTTTAATTATGGGGTGCTGCTCTTGGCCACTGGTATATGTGATGTTGTAATTGATTTGTGTACCTTCTAACATTTTTTTAATTCCAAAAAATTATTTTTTCTTAAACACCTCTAACACTTGGGCTTTAGCTAAGGAACCTACATGAATTTTATTTTTGCAATAAACTTGTGCTAAGAATTTTTATATTTTAAAAAATCAATGTGAGGCATTTTAGCACTTGCCCTTGGTGAATTTAGTTATGATTTAAAAATGCATTTATTATACTGTATTAGTGCAGTTATAAAGTTAGGCCCAGCTTGTTTGTTTATTTTAGAATGGGGATTAAACTTGGGTCCTTGCACTCACGAGGCAGGCAAGGCACTATTGAGCTAAACCCCAGCCCAGGCAGAGCTTGTTTGTAAGTGTAACCTTATAGTGGTCCAAACAAGAAATCAGTAGTCCCAGCGATTAAGGTTTTCATACTGAAGACTAAAATTTAGACAGAATATGAGATAACTCATAATGTAGCCTAAATTCACCTGATTCTATTCTTCCTATACAAAATGAGAAAACAGTTTGATAGAGACATAGAGTAGATAGTATAACATTCCATCTCTTCTGTTATGTGACTTTTCACAAGCCGCTTAATTTTGAAGGCTTTGGTTTACACATCTATGAAAAGAAGTTTAGAAGAGATGGATATCTTAAGGAATGTCCCTTGTAGTTTGAACATTCTGACTGCAGATGTTAAATTAACTCTTAGAATTACCACTTTTTAAAAAATGTTCTCCACTAAGGATGTGATCCCATTTCATCTTAAACTACTGTCATAATGATTTAAATTGTTTTGTTTTGGTAGTACACATAGTTCAGAAATCAAATGTGAAAGTTACTACCACACTTGTCCCTCAATCAACAAGTTTCCTGTCTAGGTCTAAGAAGCAAGCAACAAAGGATAACTGTTGTACATTTTTTGAAAAAAAAAAAGTATATATAAGCAAGTAGTATCAGTATATGTTTTATTTTCCCCCTTTGTAAACATAAGTAGTACACACTGTGTGCATTTTATGTACCTTATTCACTTACCTTAGAAATTATTCTAGTTTTGTTTGTTTGTTTTTGAGACAGAGTCTCACTATTAGTTCAGGTTGTCCTTGAACTCACTGTGTGGCCCAGGCTGGCCTCAAACTCAGTGATATTCCTGCAACGGCCTTCCCAGTGCTGGGATTATAGGCACCATAACAACCAGCTATTCTCTATTACTTTATAATATGTTCTTTTATGACTGCATAATACACTCTTGTGCTTTTGTGTCATTTTATCAGTTTGCTCTTTTGGATATTCAAGGTTTTTTCCAGATCTTTATTAAAAGAACTGCAACCAAAAACTTTATATATTTATCTTTTTACCTTATGTAAAATTTTATTTATGCAGTGGCACCCTTGTGTCCCCTATGCCAGTATAATTAGTAGAGTTAATACCCTGTTTGGTTCTAAAATAAGCAAGTCCCATCACTTGAGTGGCTGTTTCTTTCTTCGAGGTCTCGAGACCTGGTAGATTGTTTAGGGATGGACCTTATACTAAATAAATATATCAATCATTAAAAACATTAAAATCGTATAGTAGGCTGAGTATGGTGGCATACACCTGTAATCCCAGGTGTATGAGAGGCTGAGCCGGGAGGATCTCTGCAAGTTCAAGGTCTGAACTACATAGCAAGACCCTATCTCGAAAAAACAAAAATAAATAAAATCATATAGAAGAACTATTTACAGTGACAGTCATGAAAACAGACTGAATTTATTACAAAGAAGTGCTTCTAAGCTAATGCTTATTCCCGATTAAAATCTATTTAAACTTTTGTTTTTTCTTTGTAATTTTTTGCCAAGCATATACAGTTAAATTTGTCTATGATGCAAATTCATATTTTTCCTTAGAAGAAACCATGAAGAAGTGAACAGCTTACTTAATTTATATAGCAAAGTTGCAGACCTAAGACTAAAGCCTCTATCTCTAATTTCTAATCCAGAGCTTTTTCCAGTATATCACACATCCTCTTAGTTGAACATGTAGCTTTAGGAATAGATCAAGAATGTTCAGTTGTTAGGAGTTGCTTTAGGCACAAGTATTAGTTTTTGACCCTGGACCAGCCTAGAGGTCAGAAAACAGAACTGCATTTTTTCCAGTGACAAAATAACATTTTATAAGTACTTGTTGAAGTAATCACGTAATATGTTGATTAGCAATCAGGATTCAGAAAATTAAGCTCATATAGAGAAACTCTTTCCTAATTGGGACATAGTTGTCATTTCAAGATGAATTTGTTAATCATCAGGACTCAAAGGAATTTAGGATTATTTGGAAATAGGTAGTCTTGCATTCCCCAGGGGTCATTCTGTCATTTAATTTAGCCTGGAAATTTAAAATAAATCACCAAGAATTTTTTTTTAAACATCAAAAAAGAAATAGAAAGTTTGAAGATGTGCTATAGTGACTATTGCCCTGAAGCTAGCATGGCCCACCTTTAAAGGCCTTAACTCCATACTGGCAGTACTGTTCCTTCCTCATTGTTTTGTTTTGTTTTGTGTAGACTTGATCTTATTAAGTTACACAAACTGGGCTCAAACTGGCAATCTTCCAACCTCAGACTCCCAAGTAGCTGGGATTACAGATGTGTCCCATCATACTCGCTCCTTCTCTTTATATAACTCTCTTAACCTTTGAATGTAACCTTAAATGTCTTCTCTGACTGTCCACCCTATCTAAGGAGCCCTCTATCCTTTACCCCCTACTACTATTGTCCTCATATCATATATGTATATGTAAATGTAATAAATGTATACATATTTCTGTCTCCGTGTTCAATTGTGAGCCCTGTGTGGGCAAGGACTATATCTGTCTTGTTTGTACAGTGCCTGGTATATATGTGATAAATGACAACCTTAGTGGCTCCCAATTTCCAATTTATGTAGCCAACCATACATACTTTTAAAGTGGAATGTTTTTAACAGTGTTTCTCCCATTTTCTCGTTTTTTTAGTTTCGGTCTACACAATTGATAAGTTTTCTTGAGAAAATAGTAAATTTGTCAATAAGCTTTCATGGAATATGTGAGACACTCTGCTTAAATGCAGAGAGAATACAAAAGTGAATGATGTATGGTTCTTATCTCTGAAGAGGAGTAGAAACATTTGTAAATAAGTTGATTTCATACAAAGAAGTATGTAATAATTGTACACGCAATGTTCTGTAGGACCAGTTGGGAAAAATGATTCATTTTAATTATAGGATGGGTCATAAAGAGTTGCATTTTTATTACAGTGTTATGAGATAGAAATATGGAATTTAAGTTCTCACAAATGAATAAATGTCGTTTTGCTTTTTTTTTTTTTTTTTTTTGTACCAGAGATCCAACTCGGATCCTTGTGCTTGTGAGGCAGGTGGCAGAACCACTGAGCTAAATCCCCAGCCCTTAGCTTTGCTTTTTGAAATTATTGAAATAGTGATATTGACCACAAAGTACCCTTACAAAACATTGCCATAAAACATTCTTTAAAAATCTCAGTTATAAATAAAAGTACTCTGACCTTAAACATTGTACTTCTAAAATTGAAGCTAACCATAAAGTTAGTTTGACAAAATCGGTAGTTCCAAACCAATAGTTAAATCATGGTTCAGTCTAGTAATTGGATTCTAACTTATGCTGTTTGGGAGCAACTAAATTTTGAGTAAATAAATCAAGACAAAACCATGAGATGGTAAAAACTCATTTTTTAAAATGATTTTGAAGCCACTGAAATGTGATATTCTGAATATCATCACAAATTAAAATGCAGGTTATTTTTCAATGGTCTAATCTTTTTTTTGAGACAGGGTCTCACTATGTAGTTGAGACTGACCTGGAACTCACTATGTAGCCCAGGCTGGTCTTGAACTCACAGCAATTCTCCTGCCTCAGCCTCCCAAGTGCTGGGATTACAGGCGTTCGCCACCATGCCTCGCTTCCAATGGTCTAATCTTTTTAAGTTTGGTTTCCTGCCTCTACTTTTCCTAAGCAGTGTGGACCTTCTCTTAAAAAATGGGGGGCTGGGGATGACAAAAAGTATAGTTTAGATTGATAGACTTGATTTCAACTTGGCCACTTGTTAATCACAGTTCTGCCACACATTCTAGTTTTATTATTTCAGACAAAATGTAACCTCCCAGAGGCTCAATTTCAACTATAAAATGAAAATGTCTCCTCATCCCACTTCTGTCATTTAACTCATTTTATGACCTCAAGCAAATTACTTAACCTCTCTTGAGCCTCAGCTTTCTGTGTATTAAATGAAATTATCTTAAATGAGGTAATATGTAAAAGTGTATCTGGCAGCTACTAAGCCCTCATAGCAATTTTGGTTTTCTCTTCTTCCACCTCATCTCAATCCTGCATATATTTTAAAGTTTGCGTTTAGTTCTGTTTACTGCATAATCTTTCCTTTGCTAGTTCCTAGAAGTCTTTTTCCAATATTATTATACTTGCTATTTATACCCAGAGTTCTTAAGTAAGTATAAATCAGCATTACAGTGTTAAAATGCAAGTTGTTTGGGTCTTCTTCATGGTTCCATGAATATGGGTGTACCTGAGCATCTGTATTTGTTCTCCTTCAGATTATCTAATGCTCACTATCAGTCATAGTTTCTCATCTATTTATAAATAATTATGTGCTCCTTATATTTATCATGTAATGATATCATTATGTAACCCTTTGAGTGTTTTGTTTTATACTTCAAGAATTAAAATGGATCTCTTAAAAGTAGGATTTTTAAAGATACAAGCTGCTTCTCCATCTTCTTCATGCTGAAAGTATAACCACCATACCTCATCCCTGACTGAAGAGGTTTCAACATTTCCTCACCTCTACACCAAAGTTTAGCGAAATTTACATATAGATGTTTCCTGCTGTTTCTTCTGTCTCTTTCTATAAATTTGATTACTTCTGTGTGCTGGGGATGGAGTGGCATAGCTGTGCCAAATTGGGGAATAAACTCATTTTTATATTTCTTATAGGCTTTTGTCGTACTCTTGGTTATAGGTGAACAAACAACTACAAAGAGCTGTGGCCCAGTCTCAGGCCTGACCAACCCCACCACCATACAAACATACTGCAGATTCCATGGTGACATAAAATACTTAGCTTAAAAGTTTTTGTCTCCCTTTTCTATGCCTAAGTTTGGATCCAGTTACAGACAGATGGAGATTGCAATGTAAGTTTACAAAAAAAAAAAAAAAAAAAAAAGTTGTTTGGAAACTGTGGCTGAGATTTATAGCAACAATGAGCTTCTTAGTTACTTGTTCATCAAGACACAATATGTGACACCCACAATTTAAATGGAGATAGGTTTATTTTGGCTCACAGTTACAGAGTTTTCAGTTCATGATTGCCTGGCTGCAAGGCAGGGTGGCATGGCAAAGGAGCATGGCAAAAAGAAAACCAGTAAAGGGCTAGGGATTTAGCTCAGTGGTTCTGCCGACTGCCTCACAAGCGCAAGGGCCCAAGTTCAATCCCTGGTGCCAAAGAAAAAACCAACTCAATGCATAGAAAATGTGAATCATAGAGGGATCAAGGAAGGAGGGAGAGAGATATACCCTTCTGGGCACACCCTCAATAATCCACCTCCTCCAACCAGGCTTCACCTTCCAACATAATTTAGCTATGAACTCTTCAGTAGACTAACCCACTAATAAGTACCACCTATGAATACATAAGGTTTGGGGGGATATCTAGTTATAAACTATGACAGCTTCCTAGTACCACACTTAAGAAATAGGCAAATTTAAACCTCCAGTTTCTCCAAAAAAATAGTACTAGTCCTAAATTTACTGTGTGACAGAACCAACTGGAAAAAATGGCTCTCTTTAGTTGCCAGATTCTAGATGGAAAGGGGAAAGGAAGGGGCTGAAACTAGTGTAACATTTCATTATATGTATTCTGTATGTAAAATGATGAGATCAAGACAATTGGCATTTGAATCACCTGAGACATGTCATTTCTTTGTGTTGGGAACACTTAAAATCCTAATAGCTATTTTGAAATATTGTTAATTGTAGTCAGGCATGTTATACTGTGCATTACGACATTGAAAGTTGTTCCTCCCATCCACCTGCACCCTTGTCCTCTCTCCATCCTTTTCTCCCTCACATACTTTTCATAGTAGTGGATCTTTTGTAGAGACTATCCATCAGAATGCTATGCTTTAATAACTAAGTGAAGTTAGGAGTTTAAAACTTTAGGTAAGTCAGTATATATTATTGTATTAGCTTTTGTTATGTAGCAAATTACTCCAAGATAGCTTAAAACAACAAGCATTTATTGTTTTACAGTTTCTGATGGTCAAGAATCTGGGAGTGATTTAACTGGAGGGTTCTAGTTTAGAGTCTCATGTAGTTACATCATCTGAATGCTACTTAAGTATCCTTATAACACGGCAGCTGGCTCCTCACCCCAACCCCCAGCAAGTGACCTGCAATGCATTAGTTCAGTGGAGTCTGGCTACCACAGCTATATTACATGTTTTGCTTTATACCTCACAAAATAACTACAGTACTCCATTCAGATTATTAAAATATTAATGGTAGTTTTATGAAATAGTTGTTGTTTTGAATACATTGCATGTAATAGCCTGTTTGGAGAATAAACTAAGAGTTTGTCCACAGGATGATTATTGCTGCCCCTCCTTCCTGTTCTTCTCTGTGTCTAAGTCAATAGCATACATAATATGATTAAGGACTACTCTCTACATGTTCTTCCAGATGGTTAGTGAAAGTTCAGATGCCCAGTAGTGTGGACTTATAATGTGATAATATTTACAATTTTGATTTTGTATGAGTTAATAATTTACTTCTGGTCTCCAGGAAGATGCCTAAAAAGTCGTAGTCCCATGTTCTGATTTATTCAGGTGAGTTTTTTTTTTTTAATTTGGGGTATATTTTTTCCAATGGTAATGAGAAGACGGTGGACTAGATGGCTAGCAAAGGTCATTTACCTCACTGCAATAATCCATAGGCCTAAAGAAATTGGAAGACATCACTGTAAGTAAGTAGCAGTAGTTTGATAAAAATTCTAATGCCGGAGCATTAAAGTAGTCCAAGTAAGGGAAGTAAAATGGTTAAGAATATGATTTACTTTTGTTAATGTGTTAATAATTTTAATTTTATAAGATAGCAAAAAATTTCTTACAGGGTAAGTTAGAAGTGAACTCAAAATGTTCAATGAGAGCTGGATGTGGTGGCACATGCCTGTAATCCCAGCACTCAGGAGGCTGAGGCAGGAGGATCACTGTGAGTTCGAGACCAGCCTGGACTATATAGTGAGTTCCAGGTCATTCTCAACTACATAGTGAGACCCTGTCTCAAAAAAACAAAAACAAAAAAAAATTCAGTGAATTAAGGAATATGCAATTCATTTGCTGTCCATATTTATAGTTTTTCAACACAATGAAAAATAATAATTTTAAGATTATAGCAGAAAGTGTTTTAAGATAAATTGACATTTCCTAAATATTCCTTGGCTTGCTAACTGTATTGTTGGATCAGTTTATGTTTTAAAGTTACTTAAAGAACTTATACATTAGACCAAAAATGGAAGTTCAAATATAATCTTCCATAATAATAGAAGTTCAAGTTTAATCAGCTTTCTCATCTGAATGTAAGCTGTTTACTAGTAGAGAGTACAGAGCATTCCAGCAGAGATGCAGTGAACTCATTTGTATGTCAATTTCCAGTCATGTAGGCATATTTGACAGCAGCTTTCACCCTCAAGTATTAGGAGGCACCATTTTGCTAATCAGGAAAGAAATTTCAGGAAATTAATTTTACTTTCTAAATATAATTTGTCATGATTAATCAATAAAATGATGTTTGGTTTGAGTACTGATTACTTTTAAGATCTCCTATGAATTCTTATGGTAAATAAGAGGTGGAAGTAGTTTATGCTGAACATGGAGTATATAAACCTGGAAATTGTTCATTTGATTCTTCAGAGTGAATAGGTGATGGTTAAATGAAAAAAAAATATTGAAATCAACTCAAAATTTGCTGAAAATGAAAGGACGGGGATATATGAAAGTTGGGAAATGGTAATTTTAGAATATTGCACCAGGTGTAGTAAATATATTTGCCACCCTCAAAAACTCCTAGAATAGAAGAACATAAATGACATGACAACTGATTATTTAAAACCATTCTATAAGAAAGATCTTTTCAGGGCCAGGGATTTAGCTCAGTGGTGCTTCATTTACCTTGTAAGCACAAGCTCCTGATGCGATCCCTGGTACCAACAACAACAACAAAAAAGAAATGAAACATGATAAGCAAATCAATGCATGGACTTTGGATCCTATTTTGCAAAATGTTTGTTGGGAAAATTTGAGTAAGCCTAACTATAGATTATACAGGAGAATGTGTTTTTAATTTTCTTAGGTATATTAATGGCAATTATACTTGTGAAGAATGGACTTAATTTAGGAGGTGCATCTGAAGTGTGTTTAGGGTTGAAGCTATCTTCAGATAATTTAGATATATACACAAGTACATACAGATAAAACAAGTATGATTCTTTGATGTTGAATCTATGTGGTAAGTAGGATGAACTTCATTATCTAATTGGTCAGTCAGGAAACCTTGGATCAACTTTGATTCCTGTTTTTTCCTTCTAGCTTACATTGTATCTCTTAGCAAATGTCAGCCCTACTTTTTTGCTTGCTTATTTGTTTGTTTGTTTGTTTTTGAGACAGGGTCTCACTATGTAGTTCAAGCTGATCTTGAACTCACTATGTAGCCCAGGCTGGCCTCAAATTTGCAGTGATCTTCCTGCCTCAGCTTCCCAAGTACTGGGATTACACATGTGCACCACCATGTCTCGCCAACCCTACTTTTAAAATATATTCAGAAGCTAATCACTTCTGCAACTGTCATCGCTACTATCTTAATCCAAGCTACATCCCATTACAGATTATAACAGTTTTTCAACCTCAACACTATTGACATTTGAATCCAGTATTGTTGGAGGGAGAGGTCATCCTGTGCAGTATACTTCATAAGATGTTTAGTAGTATCCTTCACCTCCACCCACAAAGTGTCATAGAAACCCACCACCACAGTTGTGACAACCAAAACTGTCATCAGACATTGCCAAAGTGTTCCTTAGGAGACAAAATTGCCCCAGTTGAGTATAGCTGAACTATAGCAATATCTTCCTATTCTTGTTTCTTCACTTGTCTCCCTTCAGTTCATTCTCTACCAGTGTATCGTGTGGAACATAAACCAGGTCATGTCATTCCTTTGTTCAAACCTTCCTGTAGCTTACTGCCTCTTCAGAGACAATCTGTAAGTACCTACAGATCCCTTCCTTACCAACTCTCACATGCACACATATGTGCACGTGTATACACAAAGAGCAATTACAGATGTGTGCCACCAAAACAAATTTGCACTTGTTTTGTTTGTGCAAAGTGAAAAGGGTACTCCTTCCATTGGGTAGATACAACCCTTCCCCTGTTCTGTTTTCCACCACTGCATATTCTGTCACCACTTTACATGTTGTGTTTGGTGAACAAATAGTAAAAGTGATAACTGTAATAATGTATTTAGTAACAAGTTACTAAAAGTGCATCTAACTCAGTATGAGATGGGAAAATTTAGCACCTAGCCTAACCTCAGAGATTCTATAAGTCTCCCCCGCAAAAAATTATGCCTAAACAAGACGTTCTAGGGGAAAGAGGGAGACAGGGAGAAAGGGAGAGAGGGGGAAGGAGAGGGAGATTGTTCCATCAGGTAGGTAGGAGAGATGGGAGCATAATCAGCAAAAATGAAAACATTTACATGTTGGAACTAGAAAGAAAATCTTGAGATTCAGTCTGATAAACTAGAGAAACTTCCTAAGCAAATACCATAGGGGAAAATTAAAAACAAAATGGGAGATTGCTGATAATTTTCTCCAAGACAAGGAAGGGCTGAGGATGTAGTGAAGTGGTAGAGAGCGCTTGCCTAGCATGCACAAGGCCTGGGTTCTATAGCCAGTACAGAAGAGGAAGGAGACGCAGAAGAAACCTAGTATCTTAGGCAAGAAAATAAATGATATAGGGTCATTGGTCACTTGCGTTTTAAGATTCTCCCTTAATTTTGCTTAAGGTAAATATATTAATTGTACTTTGTCAGGGATTTAATATAGGTTCTGAGCTTAATCTAAATTTTACACTTTAGAAAATTAGATTCCAAACTAGGAGATCTTTAGAAGGAAAAAAAAAAAAGGTGTAAAGTAAGGATTATGATTTTCTCTCATTCCTATGCTTTTTGTTTGAGATTGTATATGAATATGTTTGTAGCTAACTGTAATAGTCATCTATGGTAATATATCAGAAGACCCCAAAACTTCATGACTTAAACATAGTTATTTGTCATGAACCTATAGGTGACTGGGAAGTTATTCTGCTAGTCTCATCTTGGCCTAATCAATTGGCTGCTGGCCTGGGGCCACAGGATATAAAGTGGCCTCAGTAACATATCTGAGGCTATTTTGCAGGGAGTCTGCAGGCTCCTTCTTCCTTTCCTTATCCATAGCATTTCTCTCTTATTCTTTCTCTTCCTTGAGGTTTTTTTTTTTTAATGGGGCAGCAGGAATGTTCCAAGAGGGCAAAGGTGAAAGCAGCAGGCCTCTTAAGGCCTAGTCTCAGAAGTCACATCATCAGTTCTGCTATATTCTTCGACACTATTATGCTTGCAAATTAATTCATTTAAATCTCATAACAATCCTAGCCTAGTGATGCATACCTGTAGTAGCAGCATTCTGTAAGACTGAGGCATGAGGATCACAAGTTCAAGCTCAGCCTGGGCAACTTAGAGACTTAGTGAGACTCTGTCCCAAAAATAAAAAATAAAACACTAGGGATGTAGCTCAGTGTGAAGGCCCTCTGTTCAATCTCCAGTTTGGGGAGGGGGTGAAAACCCCTTATATAACAGCTGGGCGTGGTGGTGAACGCCTGTAATCCTAGCACTTGGGAGGCTGAGGCAGGAGAATCGCTGTGGGTTCAAGACCAGCCTGGGCTACATAGTGAGTTCTAAGTCAGTCTCAACTACATAGGGAGACCCTGTCTCAAAAAAACAAACAAAAAAAGTAATTAATAATAATATAATAATAAACTTCAGTTTGGCTACAGCACAGCCCCCCCCACACAAACCACCAGATAGGGGTTTCAGTGTACTTTGCTGTCAATAAGCTCTGGGATATTAACTTATCTGAGCCTGTTAGCTTGTCTGTAAAATAGGACTTAATACTACTATACAGATTATTTTTAGAATCAAATGAAATCATTTCTTAAATACTTAGCAGGATGCCTGATAACTCCCAGGTACTCAGAAATGTTAATTTTAACACCTCCTTTCCCTTCTCAGGCTTCTGTATTAGATCAGAAAGTTTTTATACATGTTATTTGTCTCATCATCTTAAATAAAACCTGAATGACCTAGACTAGAGTTATTATTAAAGGAGACTGTGATTAACATTCCAGTAGCTGAGCAGTAAGTAATAAAAAAAAATTCATTTTGATAGAAATAGTTATTTTAAGACTGCTGTCTGAGCTGTTCACCCTAAGGTGCTAGTGGCAGATGATCACTTAATATATTAGTCTTCCAGAGATTATTTATATTTTCAGAGGAAATAAAATGACAATAAAAGAATAAGAGAATTGTGGTTTTGTGGCACGCTAGTGCAGAAGTCATGATTAGGAAAGGAGACTTCAGTGATACTCCTTGTGGAGCATGGGCTTGCCCTAGCAGTTATCAAGTAATTCACCATATTTTGTATACAACTTATAGATTTGGGATTTTATAGGGCAAAAAAAAAGTGATGCCTTTTAATAAATTTATTTGGGTGTGTGACATTTAGATTAGCACTAATGCAGTTACTGTACTGTACATTTGGTGTGTGGTTTTGTTTTGTTGTTGTTGATTTTGGGTACCAAGGATTAAACTCAGGACCTTGTACTTGCAAGGCAGACAGCAGAACCACTGAGCTAAATCCCTGGACCTTGTACTATAAATTTCAACAACTGTGCTGACAAAGGAAAGTCTGGACCTGTTCGAAGTCTAATCCCACCCCCCAACCCCCGTTTATATGTTGACACCTTAACTCTCAGTGCTCAGAATGTGGCTGGCTGTCTTTGGACACAGGGCCTTAAAGAGGTGATTAACTTAAAATGAAGTCTTTAGGACCCTAATTCAGTATAACTAGTATCTTTGTAAGAAGAAAAAATTTGGATACATGGGAGACACCAGAAACAGGCCATGTGAGAATGTTTCAAGAAGGCAGCCATTTGCAAGCAAAGGAGAGAAGCATCAGGAGAAACCAAATCAGCCAACATGTCAATCTCAGACTTCTAGATTCCAAAAATGAGAAAAAACAAACTTCTGTTGTTGTAGCCAGCTAATCTGATATTTTCTGGTGGCAGAGCCCATTTTCTACTCTTCCATATGCTGTTTAATATTTGTATTTTTTTCAAGACCAGAAATGTTTATTATAAGAAAATAAATTGGGAATGGATTATAGAACTGTGTTCATATGACGCAATGACATTATACTATCTGACATGTTAAATCAGCCATTTTAGAATTATATTGTATTTTGCCACCAAGACCATAATCTGTTTCTTTGCATTTCTCTGTCTCTTTCACCCTAACCTACATCACCCTATCTTTAACCCTGCCATCATCAAATCTGCAGTACCTGGTAGTTACAAAAAAGCACTGTAATTGTTTAAATTTCTAGGCGTAAATCATGTTAAAATGTGAAAATAGCATATCTTTGGAATATGTGTCCATTAGGGTAGGCTGAGAAACAGCATGGGGTACTAATGCTTCTGAGAATGTTACTGAAAGTCCTAAGTGATTTGCATGTGCATGCTCCCTTCTTAATGGAGAGTAACGAAAGGAAAAATGGAAAAAGTTGCTGAATGGACCATTACATGATAATTCTGGAAAAGTCACAGCTACTCTGAGGACAAAGAAAGCATGCCAGGGCTGGTGTAAGATACATTCCATTTCACAGTGAAAAGATTTTTGGGGGTATGGAATGCTAAAGGAGCCCAAAGAAAAAGGGGTAGTTAACATAGAAGAGATAGATCAGGCTGTGGGTCAAATGTGGAGCAAGATTTGTTATACATCTCTTGTGTGAAGAATGGCTTTCATATTTTTAAAGAATTGTAGAAGTATGTATGACAGAGATAAGTATCAACAAGTATTGGGGGTTAGATTTATATTTTTTAGGGGGTGTAATTCTACTCATAACATCTGTAAGCCTTTGTTTTACAGATGAACACAAAGGTCAAGGAAGTATAAAGAAGTTATTCAGATGTCCCAGCTATCTAGGAACAGAACCAGTATTAAAACGTAGGCATGCTGATTGGCCCAGTGTTTGTTCACCTACACACTTTATACCAGAATACACAATTGACTACAGTGTAATGAGGTTCAGATCAAATATAGTACTTCTTTGTATTACATTATTTTAGTTATCTGTCAGGTGCCTTCCATTGATGAAAGAGGAGTATTAAATTATATAATAAATACATAAGTATAATATTAATATGTAATATATATTATAAATAAATGAATATATAATATAAATAATTATATATGGATCAGAAATAATCCCTCATTTTCATTACAGAATTCTAATAACATTGTATACTAATACTAAGTTCAAACCACTTTGTATGTTCAGTTCAGAAAGGAATTTACCCACAACCATCTGCTTGCTAGAGGGTAAGCATGCATGTACAGTGTAGTAAAGGCCAGATAGTGGTTGCCAGGAAGTCTTGGAGAGCATGCATTGACCTGGGTCTGTACCTTTCCTAACTTAACAGTCTTTATGGGCAATAGTTCAACCAGAAAAAATAATCAAACTCTGATACAAACTCTAAACTCAGAATGCACTAATTTTGTCCTTTGACACATTACCTTTTTAAATATGAAATCTCATTTCTTTAAAGGAAGAGATAAGATTTTTAAAAACATCCACGTATCTCTAGGAATTTACAGTCCTGAGACTCTCTTGGATTTTGGGCAACTGTTGCTAGAGACAGTATATTTAACTTCACGCTAACATTTATCTGCAAAATCTAAACAGACAGAATTACTTGGACACCCTGGAATAGCATTTGTGGATGTTAATATCTGATAACAAAAATAATATCCACCAGTTATTTGTGACTTTGTAAATCTGTCTTTGGATGCAACCTAGTATCATATATGCTTGATTATAAGGAGACTATTTCCATACAGTATCCTACTCTTATCAACAGTTTTGCTCCTACAAGATTTCCTTTGCCTTCAGTCAGCCACCAGAAGCTCAGTTATGCTCCTTCCAGTGTATCATCTAGCAGTCTATACTAGACTAACATACTGCTTATACTAATCACTTCATTTCATTTCATCACACAGACATTATGTCATCTCACCAAGAAGAGTGGGTCCAGTACGATAAGACATTTTGAAGAAGAGCTCATATTCACATAATTTATTACAGTATGTTATAACTTCTAATTGATTATTACTTATTGTTAATATCTTCCTCTGCCACATTTATAATTTAAACTATCATAGGTATGTATATATAGGAAAAAGCAGTATTTAGAGGGTTCCATACTGCCTGTGGATTCAGTCATCCCATGGGGGTCTTGGAACATCTTCCATGGATAAGGAGATACTACCATACAACTACTGGCCAGATTACTGGGTAAATGACTAAATTTACAAAGATACACCCTAGAGGTAACATTCCTTACCACTGGCATGCCAGGGACATAGTTTCATTGTACCTCCTTTGGATTTCTCTCCCTTTTCTTCCTGTCTTTTGTGTACCTTTTGTAGTAAGCAGCCACCAAGATGGTCCTCAGTGATTCTTACCTTTTATTATTCATGACTTTGTGAAATTTCCTCCAGACTACATAGAGCTGACCTGTATAACCAATAGAGTATTGTGTTAATGACAATGTGCGATTTAAAAGCTAGGTCATAAAATTATTGTGCCCTCCATTTTACTCTCGGTGGATCATGCAAGGGACTGTCAGCTGCCGTGTCAGGAGGATAGTCAAAACAGTCCCGTGGAGTGATCCACATAGTGATAAGAAACTAAGGCAGTGGAACTCCACCTGCCTTGCAAGCACAAGGTCCTAAATTTGATTCCTGGTACAAAAAGAGAAACTAAGGCCTCTTCTCTGAAACTGACAGTAACTTTCTATCATTTAAGTGAGCCACCATGGGACTTCGTTGTGCTGCCTACCGGGCCTAGTTGACTAATCTGCCCCTGAGCCAGGTCTACACACGCTGCTTCTGGATTTCTGATGTTTAAGCTACTTCGTTTTTGGGAAGTACACATCAATAGATAACATAACCTTTGTTGATTCCTACCCATTTTTCAGATTACATGTTCCTGTCTTTATCTCTCAATAGATTTTTAGCTACTGAAGGCCATATAGTTTGTATTTAATTAATTTTTGTAGGACTTACACAGAGGTTATCATGGCACCATGTCAGTAGTTCTTAGATCAAATGTATGTTATGGCTCATATCTAGATGTCTCTGCCAAAGCTTCATGTGGTCATAGGTGGAGCTTTTCAAAGGTAGCTGGATTAAGGGTGTGTGAATGTGGACTGAGGATGTGATACTGGGATTAAAGGTATGGATATTGGAAGCCTTACCCTGGGTGACTGGAACAATCAATAAGCTTATAGCATGGATGGAATATAAGGGAAAACGAAGGAAGACAGGCTTGCTATTGCTGCTTGTTGCTTCACTGTTTCCTGCCTACCTTGCCGTGGACTGTTTCTCCTCTGCCATGTCCTTATGCCATGCTGCCCTGCCTTGGAGCCAGATGATTTTTGGACTGAAACCTCAAACTTTTAGCCAAAATAAACCTTTCCTTCATTAACTTTGGGAGTCAGATGTTTTGTCCCAGCAAGAAGAAAAGTAAGACAATGTGATTACGTTTTTTCAAGACTAGAACTCTTGGGTTGATCCTGTTGTTTCTGTTTTGTGGGATACAAATGCAATATTTTAAATGAGCTTCCTTTAAAAGAATTTAGAGGGCCAGGGATTTAGCTCAGTGGTTCCACCGCCTGCTTTCCAAGCATAAGGTCCATCTTGAGTTTGATCCCCAGTACCCCCCCAAAAAATATAGGATTTTTTTTTAAAAAAGGAATTTACTTGAAATATATACATGAAACAAAAATGTAATTATGATGTAATGGTCTAACAAGGATCTAAACAAATAGAAGGAAAAACAGTGGGACCAATAAACGCTGTTATGGGAGCTGATAGTTGAAGGAGTCACTGAAGCATGTCCTTTTTTTTGCTTACTTGTCTTTATTTGGTATTTTAAAATAATTTCAAGCTTAGAGGGGCTAGGACATAGCTCACTGGCAAAACATTTGCCTAACATGGGACCCCCAGCACCAAAGAAGTAATAATTTTCAAACTTAGAGAGAAGTTGGAAGAAAAAAAAACAAAACACAGAATGCCTGCATAGTTTTTACCTGTATTCATCTATCATCAAGATTTTGTCTCATTTGCCTTATTACTTATGAGCATCCTTCCTTCTTCTCTCAATACATGTATATATGTAGATACATTGTACCTTTAAATATCTATTTGTATCTACATATTTTTTCTGTCATTTAAGCATAACTTCAACACATCATATCCACGCATCCTAAATTCTTAGGTGTGTAAGAATTAAACCTAGCAACTTCAGTAAATTTTACCCTGATCCTTTACTGTTTGTAGTCCAAATTTGTCAGTTGATCCAATAATGTCCTCTATGCCACTTTCTTCCTTCCTAGTGTGAGATCTAGTCTAGGGTCATGTATTTGTAACATTGCCAATCTTTCTGTTCCCTTATGGCACTGTTATTTTGGAAGAAAAAAGACCCACCCCCTACTCCTTTTTAGTAGAATGCTCCATGTTTTGAATTTGTCTAGTGTTTCCTTGTGATTAAATTCAGATTTTACATTGTACAAATATATTTTTAAATGTTCTAAAATATGAAAATAGTATTCCATCCAAAAAATCAATCCAAAACAAAATTTAGGTCAAACATAGAATTTGAAAGAATTATTAGACATTAAAATAGAAGACTAAAATGTGCTAATAATCAGCTTCCTAAAAAAATGTCTACAATAAGATCATTTTCAGTTTTTAACATTACTATTAATGATTGATTCAACAACTGGGTGTTTAAAAATCAAGAAATCTCTTAGCGTTAAAGTGACCTTAGATAGCTTTATTTAGCTTTATTGTGAACTGGCTTCCCAGAAAGCCAATAGTATCTTTCTATAGAAACAAAAGATTTTCTTCCAGCTTCTGCTAAATTTATTCAACAAACATTATTAAATTCTTATTACCTTCCAGACTCTGGGGTGGACCCTGGGAATACAAAAGAGAATATAGAACAGACTCAGTATGCTACATTGTGTGTGTTAAAAGATAATCAGAGATACTAACATGCCACAGAGGATTGGAGGAACTTCCACTGGGGAAAGTACCCCCTGGGCGGGGAGGGGGTGGGTGTTAATCCCTAAATGTCCCTTTCTGCCCAAAGAGGGCAGTCCATGTTGTGTCTTATAAAGAGGCACATATATCTACAAAAAATGCTATTGCTTAGCATCCTCTTCTGGTGCATTAAAAAATGACTAAACCACACTGAATAGTACAGGCAATTCTTTTCAGAGACTGGGGGATAAGAGATTATTTCTTTTAATGCTCTTAATTTTTTAATTGTTACAGTTTGTACTAGATTATCTGCCCCAAGGCTTCACTTTTTTCTTAAATTGCAGGGCTTAATTTTAAATTATATATCTGTTTACTCCTCTTTCCCAATATTAACATGGTTGAATGTATAAATACTATTTTAAGGTAGAAAATATTTTTTTAAATCTGAAGACAATTCTGTATCTTCTGGTGTTGTGATCATAGTTTTTTGGCTTTATTCGTGACTCTCACTTGTGTCAAAGTCTGAGGCAGTTCATTTCATCTGAAAACTAATGTGTTCTGGGCCGGGATTTAGCTCAGTGGTACCGTTGCCTGCCTCGCAAGTGCAGGGTCCCAAGTTTGATCCTTGGTACCAAAAAAGTTTTTTTAAAGATTAATGTGTTCTTTGCCAATTTGTGAGTCTGTTTTCTGTTAGGGAATGTCATTATATACGGCCTGCTGAAAATACCAAAACTTAGGCCTGAAAGTAAATACTATAATGCTAAAACTGGGATAATTTCTAATAAGAGTGTTACTATAGATAACTTCAATTTTTATAAACATAGATGAATACACATGGTTGTACTGTGTAAATATTTTTAACTAAAATTGTGTTACTTAGGAAGATTGCTTAACTTTCATGTTATTCTCAATATTAGAATAAAGAAAATGTAATAGTTATCTGTTCAACCTCTATGTTGTAAATTTTCTCAATACAACAACTGAGAGAGGGAAGAGACAGGACGCAAACTCAACAGACCAAGCAGGTTTATTGGTAAACCTGAGAGACCTCTCTGGAGTGGTGAGCAGAAGAGAGAATGTGCTCTCTGACAGACTCAAGGGGGTTTTAGGGTTTGGAAGGGGAATGGGTAATTTTCTGACAGGAGACTTCTAGATTTAGTAATTGACTTCTTATTCCCTTGTTTGGTAATCTGGTCATTTTGCCCAGGAAGGTTAAATAAACAGACTTAGATCTCCTAAAATGGCAGCGTTTGGTCAAGATAGCAGTACTCCTGTCCAGTCTCTATCATCCCAGGATCTAAAGAGGTATAGGGAAACAGGCTGCTGTCTCTGGCCTTATCAGGGGCAGTGAATGGGTTCTCAGAGCCAGTCTGACTGGAGCATAACTCCCATCTTGAGATGTTCTTGGATTGTTGCCCAGGAGATGGCCACCATACATTCCTGAAAAAAAATCTTTGTAATAAATTGATTATTTAAGGCATAAATAATAAAGTGAGGGCACTAGGTGTTCAAGTTCTCATCCCAGTTTGTGAGGAGACAGATATATACCTAGGTGCCACATATCCGTAAGACTCCAGTGTCTAGGGAGAGGCATCTGAGAGGTCAAGCCAAGAAAAGATCAGAAGGTGGGTTGAGGAAAAGGTATCAGACAGCTTCAAACTTATGCATATATGAAAGAAAGAGCTGAAGGCTGTGACTGTCAAGGGAGAAAGGGATGAAGCTGGCTATGGTGTCATAGAGCCTTCTTGGCTGAGAGCAGCAAATGTTTCATTTAGGAAGGCTCAGCCTTTGATGTATCAAGATGTTTGCTTTCCTGAGCCCCACTGTGAGCTACAGGGGCATCTTTTAGGGGATCCTTTCCTCTATATTGCCAATATTTGGATGTGGTAGAGATTAGACTGCCTTGAAAGAAAGCGTACCTGACTACCCTTAAGAGGGTTTTTAGATGATTAACATTCTGGTGATCAGAAGGTTGGAGGAGCTGGATTATAGCTTGACAGGAGGAAGGGGAGAAAGAACCAGTGGGAGAAGCAGAGTTGTTTTGTCACCTGGTGACTTAGAGAGGGGCCTTGTGGGCCAGATGTAGTCTTGATTGTGATGGGCCTGTGATGAAACATTGTGGGGGTCAGAAAGTGTTAAGGGTGTGATGATTTTTTTAGCACTCCTGGGAGCCTAGTAACAGAACCTTCAGCCAGGGCAGTGTCTCTGGGGGTTGGCTTTTTCAGAGGCAAATAATCTAGCTGGGTTGTAGACCTAGGATCCAAGGAAGGCAGGGATAACCAAACCAGCCATTAGGGCCAGGAAGATATAAGCAGATCCAGCAAGAGGGTTGAATGGAGCCAGTATATTTTGAGTGATTTTTGGCAGCCAGAGTGAGAGTATAAACATTTTGAAAAATCTCTATTGGGGGGAGTAAAATCACAAAAGCATCCTTAAAGTCAGAGATCACAGAGACTCTCCAAAAGATCCCTTTGGGAGAAGCAAAGCGGTAGTTTTCCTGTCAGAATATCAAGAAATGTTGTAAAAGAAGTCGGAGAGAATAGCATCACTAACTTTTTTTGTTTAATTGGAAGTAAGTGTGAGATTTTTATTGAACTGAGTCTTTTATGTGGAGACAATGGATCTCAGGCCACTTCATTGTTGATTATCTTCATGATCACTGGGAATTAGGCAAGAATAAACAAACTTTACCAAGAAATTAAAGCACAGCCAGGGGTGGTGGTGCACACCTGTAATCCCGGCACTCAGGAGGCTGAGGTAGGATCGCTGTGAGTTTGAGACCAGCCTGGTCTACACAGTGAGTTCCAGGTCAATCTCAACTAAATAGTGAGACCCTGTCTCAAAAAACCAAAAGAAAAAAGAAAAGAAAAGAAACTAAAGCACATATGACCAAAGCATGAGCATCAGAATAGAACGACAGATTAGGGAGGGAGCCATGTCCAGACACTATGGTTAAGGGATTGGAGTACCAATTGTAACCAGCTAGCTAGTTTCTAGACCTGTCTGCATGTGTGTCTGGAAACTGTCAGCAGGGGTCAGTGATTGGACCCTCCTTTTCTTGTCAGTACTACTATTACCTTTATATTTCTTTGGTTATACTTTTCTTCTGGGTGTTCAAGACCAAGTTAAAGTGAGACCTGCTTCAACCAAAATTAATCTCTTGTTATCTATCAAGGTCAGTCAAGAATCCTCGGGCCTTTACTTTTGGAACCATGTGCAGAGCCTTTTAGTTTATTGGTCTGTATCAGCAACCAGAATGGATCGTTGCCTTGCTTGACCATGGGGCTAGAAATGTTTTTTGTCTTTCATGACCCTCATTTTAGCACACTGTGTATTTGTTGACTCCTGTCCTCTAGGATCCAGTAATCTCTGTTTAGGAGGTTAGGGGACTCACCAAAGCTGTAGGATCCTATAGAAAGGATGGAATGATTAAAAAAAAAAGAAAGGATGGAATGATAAACCAGGTATTCAACTTTGCAGTTAGAGGTAATATAAATATCATTGGGGGATAACAATAAGTTTTATTTTTAAAAGATAAAATGTAGCAAAGAAGGAAAGAACACATAATTTTAAGAATACAATAGTTGACTTGTTCTTTTCTCCTTTCTGTATAGCCTTTCAGCTAACTTCTTTGAATCTAGATGCTCAGTGTTTTAATATATCCTACCTCCATAATAAGTTTACAAAGCTTTGCTACTTCCTAATTTTTTTACTCTTCTATTTCCTGTTTTACCTTGACTTTAAGACCTCTAATGTCCTGGCTGAACCTTAACTGTCAAATCTTTGAACCACACAGCTTCCAGTATCCTTTTTTATGCTGCAGAGGTAGATCATTTTACTGTCCCACTAACGTGCTGTATTCAGTCCAGTCTCCTAGTTTTTATGTTGTATCATATCATCTCCCGGGGGCAGTTTCTTTTCTCCTGCCTGTACTTGACCTATGTACCCACTCTTCAAGATCTAACTTAGGAGCTGGGGGTGTAGCTCAATGGTAGAGTACTTGCACTACCAAAAGAAAGAAAAAAAGATCTAACTCAGATACCATCTCTTTCATTAAGCTTTTCATAATTGATTTTTAGAATCTAACTTTTCTGTACTTCATAATTTATAATTTATATATTATCTTTGCTTGGATGTGCATATGTAATTATATGTTGTCTTTATTGCTTTATATTTTTGACATTGTATTGTATCATTTACTATTATCTAATTTCTATTAATGTTATTTTTATAAGAATAGATATTATACTGTGTATTTCTTTTTTAATTGCTAATGCTAAACACATGATAAGTATTTAATAAATTTTTTTTCGTTAAATAATATTTATGACAAGTGGCAGACATGGATGATAGCATATGTAGTATTGCCTTTGTGGTCGTTATGAACTAGAAAGTAACCAGAGTTGTGGCCAGTGCTTTGTAGATAAATGGCATGAGGCCAGGGATAGTGGCACATGCCTGTAATTTCAGCTGCTCTGTACACTGAGGCAGAAAGATCCTAAATTCAAGCTTGCCAACAATTTAACAAGACTCTGTCTCAAAATTTAAAAGGCCGTGGATGTGGTTCATTGGTGAAGTGCTTGCTTCCTACACACAAGGGATTTGGATTTCATCCTAGTATCACAAAAAAAAAATGTTTTGGGCATTGGTCAAAAACTAAATTCTAAAGCTCTTTTATCATTTCAGCTATATGACTTTGCTCAAGTTCTTCTGCCTGCCTATTAGTCTGCCTATCAAAGCGGGCAGTGATGGTTTACCTTTTAGAGACTGAGTGCCCAAACTGCAACCCAAAACACATTGCAAAGTGCCAAGACTGCCATTAAACCTGAATATTGAATCTAGAAAAATAACCTCATTAACATCTTATATCTTATAAAGAAAAACACAGTAATAGCACTTTGAATGATACAAACAGATTTTTAATGAAAGGTAAAAGTTTGCATTTTGTGTGCTTTTGTCACTGTTATACAGTACTTGGCTTCTGGGTCAATGCTAGGGTGATGTGGCTTGTGGGCCAACAGCAAGGGCTCTGTGTGCCCATTGCAGCATATGTGCCATAAGTTCACCATCACTGAAATAGGGAATGTATGTTTGCTTTGAAGGTTATTTGGTTTATATGATATACACGTGAGAAATATCTATCAGAGTGAAACATGGAAAGTGGATATCTTATGCCTAATTATTTAGAAATAGACTGAGTGCTGGATGGTAGAAAACCCTAAATCACAGCAGCTTAACAAGCTGAACATTCCTTTCTTTGACCACACAAGAGTAGATCATAATCCATGATTTATATTACATCCTAAAGTGTCGGGGAACCAAACTTGTTTCTTGTTGCTGGGCCATCCCTGGCCTCAGTCTCATAGTTGAAAATGGTAGCATTTGGTGAGGCATGAAGATAGTGTGAAAAAAGGAAATACCATGCATGTGCTGTGGCTCTTTTGGGTGGATATCCAAAGGACAATACATGACATTTCTACCTACATGTCATCAGTCAAAACTCAGTGAATCAGCTACACTTCATTGCAAAGGAGGCTAAGAACTGTAGTTATTCTCAATGATAGTCCAGCTAAAAATGTTATTATGATACCAGGTGGGAATATCCCTTGTTTTATACTGTTATTAAAGTTATAAGATTATGACTTTTTTGATACCAGTACGATTTGACTTACTGTTTTTACAAAGAAATAATACTAAATGGGCACAAAAGCAAGTCCTAGTTTTGACAAGGTAGGGAAGTTATATTCTTGTGTAGGAGTGATTAGCAAAGGGAAAGGACATAGGTCCAGTCCTTGTTAACCTTCTTAACATTTACAGTTCAGGAAGAAAAAAAAAGAAACCAATAGAAGGAGGAAGGGAGAAAGAGCATAAGTGAGTATCTGAAAAGTTGAGGATGTTTCAAGGAGGGAAGTCTGAGCTCTGTGAAATGTTTCCATGAGATTGGGTAAAATATGGACAGGAAATGTACACTGGACTTGGCAATGTAGATGTCACTTATGACCTTCATAAAAGTAGTTTTAGTGCAGAGTTCCTGAGAACTGACATCAGGTTGGAGAGTGCTAACAGTAAGTGGATCGGGAGGAAGGAAACAACTATCCTGAGAAGTTTTGGTGTCAAAAGAAGCAGTGGGCTGAGGGTTGGAGGCAAATCAGGACAGTGCTTTTCTCCTATACTGGCGTTGAATAGTGCATGTTTGCATATTTGTATTCAGATGGGAATGTACTAGCAGGAAGTCTTAAGCTTGTAGATATTAGTGCTTACGATGTTAAAAGAGATTTTTGTTCTTTAAAAGTCCCTGCAGAATCAACTGTATATTTTTCTTTATGCTAGATTTAAAGTTTCAGCAGTGCATTGCTTTTTATTCATGAAAGAGTTCAATGTATTCTGCCTAGTGATAAATACATGTTTCTAGAGAAACTTGTGTTCCTTAGAAGCATTTTTGGGAGCTACCCAGTTGCTAAAACACTTGCTAATATAATACTTCTGGTTAACCAAAATAGTACATATTTTATTTAAATAATTGCAAAGTGCTTGTAAAATATCAACACTACTTACATTTCAAAGTATATGTGCCTTGTTGAGAAACTGAAAATATATAAATGAACTGTGTCTTAGCTAGTCAATGAATGTATTTTTCTTAAGTACTTGCTGTGTTCCAGGTACTGTTGAAGGCCTGGCTCAGGAATGAAACTGGCTCTTCCCTCAAGAAATTATTATATTTTTTAAGAGCTAGGAGGGGGACAACAAACAAATACAGGGTAATTTTGTGTACTGAAAAGTCTTATGCAGAAAATAAAATGGAGTCATATAGTAGAGAGTGATTGGGATAACTACTTTTGCTAGTCAAAAAAAGCCTTTTTCATGTGGCCTCTTAGTTAAGATTAAATAATGGATAAAGGAGGTTCGAGTTGGGAGAAAAGAGCAAATACAAATGTCCTAAGGTAGGATTGTACTTGGTAACAAGAAGGTAAATGGGCTGGTGTTGAGTAGAAAATAATCTGGGAATAGAATGGTACGAGATGGTTACAGAGTATGTTAGGACAAGATTGTTTGAACCTAGATGATTAGGGTAAGGAAACTGAATTTGTTTTTTTTACTTAATGAGAATTTATTGAAGGATTAAATCAAGGTAGAGACATGATAAGATTTATGTTTAGGGAGATCAGTCTATATACTGTATGGAAAGTCAATACTCCCTATAGGAATCCATATGAGGGATGAAGTTATAGTGGTAGAAATTTTAAAATAGAGTCAGGATATTTTGGAGTGGTAATGCTGATAGGATGTACTGAAGGAAAGAATCACAAATTCAACAAGAACATTTGTTAATTAATAATAATATATATATATTATACACACACACACACACACACACACACACACACACACACTAATTTAAACAACTACTCCCTGGTGTACTTAGTATTTTTCATCACTTCTTCCCATTTTAGTGGATTTTTTCAAACCACCTAAACAAGGTTGTAAAATTAACTTCGATGTATTAGTGTGACGCCAAAAAGATATTGTTTCAATTTTAAAGTATTGCTTACAAAACAAGAAATAAGTTGCATGGATTCCAATAAAGTATAAAGGCTGTTGATTTATCTGCATTTTATGTGTTTTGTTTAAGTGTCTGACTCCTAGCACACTAAAACATTTTCCTTACTTCTAAACCACCCCACTTCTTAATAACATCTTGTTTGCTACCTCAGCAGCATTGGCTTCAATCTTGATGTCTGTTTGACCACACTCATCTCTATTTTTGGATTAAATTCATTTTGCCTTCTCTAGTACAGTATAGTAATTCTGTTCAAAAATTCTAAAACATTCTCTTCACTGAGTCCTGGGACACTGTTACCCCCCAGGTTCCCCACCTCCCCAGAAGCTCTTGGGAGTTACTAAAGAATGCAGTGTCACCAACGATCCAGTCAGCAGAAGCATGGCTGACAGAATAAATGCATAACTGAGAGTTGATCACATGTTGATGTGGGCTCATAACTTCTTGTGGGAAATTCTGATTTTGCCTGCAGGTGTCTCCCTCCTCGTTGAATTAAGATGGGCTTCTGTCAAAGCAACAGTTCTGATTAAGAACTTCAATTTCTGTTATACATGATCAGCACTATCACCTGCTTGTTTAACTTTTAATATATATAGTGCTGCTCTTAATCAGCAGTTTAGAATACTTGTTCTCTCCAAGAATTAGTATGCTTTCTGCAAAAGGTCAAATGAGAAATATATTCATCCTTGTGAGCCATGTAGCCTTTACCACAGCTATCCAACCCTACCTTTGTAGCATGACAGTGGCCACAGACAGTATGAAAATGAGTGGGAATGGCTATGTTAATAAAACTTTATTTGCAAAAAACAGCAGTAGATGGGATTCAGCCAGAATGTACCTTTCTCTAGAGTTTTTTTAGACAAACTCTTATTTTGTTCAAGTATCACTGAAAGCTGGACAGAAAAAAAAAAGTTAATGGAATGTGTTTAGGAGCCGTTATATATCAACTGCTCTAAATTATAATATCCTATTCTTGGATTTGAGTAGTACTGGGGATTGAACGCAGGATCTTCACACCAAACTATATCTTCACCCCTTTTGGTTGTTTTGTTTTTGTTTATTTATTTATTTAATGTATTTATTTAGAGACTGGGTCTTGCTTAAATAAATTGCTATGCTTGCTTTAGCAGCACATATATTAAATAAATTGCTTAATTGTGAAGGCTGGATTCAAATTTGTGTTCTTCCTGCCTCAGCTTCCCAGGTTCTGGGATTATAGGTTTGCACCACCACATCTGAATCATATGTTTAAAAATTTTTAAACAGTGCAATTTATTTATTTTTTGGTGCTAAGCATCAAAGTTGCTAGGGCTTCATGAATGTTAGGCAAGACCTCTGCCACTGAGCTATTTCCCCAGCCCCCCAAAAATGTACTTGGTATTTTGTTTTGTTTGTACTGGACAAGTAAACATACTGCTGTAAGTCTGAATAGTCTAAAAGAGAAACACTGAATAAAACTATCCTCCTATAGCTGGTTACTTCCAAGGAAAAGGTATCTCAAAGCTGATGGCCAGTGGGCATTAGCTACATAGAAAAATACAGCAGTGGATAAAGACAGCCTGTTGGACAAAATAGAGATACAAATTCTTCAACAGATACAACTTTACTCTCTTTCTGGCCTCTTTGTGTGCCATTATGATCAGTCATTTTTATTCAATTAACCATTATTAAATGTCTTGTTTTGTGCATGGCATGATGCTCAGTAAGCATTGTCTCCTGCAAATATTCTACTAGACAAAAATGCCTGATCCAAATAATTGGTATCTATTTTTCTGCCATAGATAGCCCATTTACTGGCATGTAGGGGATGCTCAGTGTTTGTGGCTAAATTGATACATAATAATATAAATCAATAAGTTGATACTATTGTTAATTACTCTCAGAATTAACATGAATTAGTGGACAAAATGATGTCTAACTGAACTCAAGGAGATTCCAAACAGATTGTCTAAGAATTTTAACAAGATTAGTGAAATATGTGTTCCTTTTTTTCCTATTGCCACCTCCCACACTTTGAATTAAATAAATACAACAGATTTATTTAGCAAAAGAAGAAGAGAGAGCTAATTTAGGGGATAGAACCAGACAGGTATTTGCTGGCTAATAAAGCAAAAATTGTATTTCTTTTTAAACACTATGTTTCTGGTTTCTGATAATTGTAATGAGACTTTTCTTTAAATGAGAAAACTCTGAAATTATAAGGATTTTTATTTTTGTGTTTGTGTTCATTTTTTGTTTTTGTTTCTTTGGGAGTTTGTTTGTTTTTTGAGACAAGATTTTACTGTGTTGCTCAGGCTGGCCTCAAACTCATGATCCTCATGTTTAACCCTCCCAGGTAGGTTGGGTTACAGGCATGTGCCATCACATCTAGCAAGTCATTTTTATAGATGAGAAATTACATCTAAAAGAGATGAGGAAATTCTTTTTTCTCACTCTTTTTCTCTCTGTCTTCTTGGGGGCCCAGGATCGTTGTGCACACCTATACTCCTAGTACTCTGGAGGCTGAGGCAGGAGGATCTCTGCAAATTCAAGGCCAGCCTGTGTTAAATAGTGAGTTCAAGCCTTACCTGGACTATACAGTAAGATCCTACATAGCAAGCTCCGGTCTTATTAGCAAGCCCTAGACTCTGAATGAATGAATGAATGAAAATCTTGGTTTAAGAGACTGATAGCTGATGTCTTAATTCTTTTGTGTTATATAAGGTTATATATTTACGTGTTTTACTTTTCCTTTCCTACCAATTGAGTCATTCCACTGTCGTACCAAATGAACATGACTTGTAAATAACATTCATTTATTTTAAATAGTAGTCATTTAAAAATTTTTAAATCTTTCTGAAATACCAGCAATAACCTCCTACCCCAACTTAATATAGCAGTCAATTTAAATGTATTTGGTCAAAAGATAGAACTAACATTTATTGACTGCCATGTGCTAGGCACTGTGTTGTTGCCATCATGATTATTACTAAGAAATACTGAGTAAATACTAAGTGCCTGTCACTAGGCTAAAGGCCTAGTTGTAGTCTGTCATATTCCTCTCAACACTCTAAAAAAGATGGTATTATTGTTCTCAGAAAGATTTTAATGAAGAAATTAAAACTTTTGGGTAAATTTAAGTGCTTTGTAAGGTAGCACAGCAAGCTATAAGAGGTCAACAGAATAATTTTCACATTTCATTTAATGTTCCCTAAATTCTACATGGTGGGCATTATATTATAGTAAAGGTTATTGCAAAATAATTCTCCTAAACTAAGAAATGACTATATGTAGTGTTCCCTTTCTTTTTTTTAAGAAACCATGCTCCACAGTTGGAAATCAAGTTTGTATTTCAACCCAATACACACATATACATATGTGTAAGTAAAACAAAAACTGTCCTCTAATGTTTTCTATTTTCTTTTATTAATGGATCATTTGATCTACAGTTTGAAATGTGGTGAGCTAATGTGATTCTACTTATTGTGTTTTCTTAGTACGACCGTGACACACAATAAGCCAGAGATTCTTCTCATTTTTTCTAGCCATTCTGTAATTGATTTAAACATGACATAGTGAATGCTTACCAATCTTGGATGCAATGCTAGGTCCCACTATATACAAAGTTAAGTAAGATTTAGCCCTTACCTTTAAACTCAAATAGGTAAGACAGACAAAAGGATAGTAACTTTTAGTGAGTGCTAGCCTATCAGAAAGAATGATGTGCAATGGAAAGGTCCAGAGAGCAGTAAGAAGAGCTAATTCTCCCAGTGGATATTCTAGAGAGGCTTGATAAAGGGGTGATTTAGGAAATAGATCATACGGAATGAGGAAGCATTTTCTAGGGCTAAGAGAGAAGGCCATTTTGGCAGAAGGAATTGCGTTTGCAAAGGCAAAGAGGTTTGAACTTGTTCCAGCAAGAGTAAGAAGTTTAGGGTAGCAAGACTTAGACAAATATAGAGAAGTGAGGCAGAGAGAAGATTAAAGTACCTGTAGACCTTGTAACGATTGGACTTTCTTATTCAGTGAGAAGCACAAAGAGGTTTGTGTATGGGATATATAAGATAGGATATTTGTGCTGTCGGCAGATTTAAGGATGGTTTGAAGAAAACAGAGAGGCAAGAAATCCTTTATATTGCTTCAAATGAGAAATAAAGACTTGAAAGAAGCAATGATGGGTATGAAAAAGATGATCTAAACCCAGATTTCAGTTCCTTTCAGTTTATCTAACATTTACTGATGTTTACTGTATGGCATCTTGCTAAATACCATGATGCTAGAAAAGAATAAATGATCTCTTTTTAATATTGGAGAGTTCACTGTCTAGTAGGACACAGATATAGAAACAGATCCCTGCATTATTATAATGATTCCTTGTTATGATAAAGGCTTACATACAGGCGAAGATGAGGGTTCATAACCCAGACTAAAAAGTTCATAAAGGCTCATTGAGAAGGAAACATCCAGGTGTAACATAAAAGGATGAATAGGTGCTGGCCAGGTGAAGTAAAGGGCAAGGGCATTACAAGCAGAGAGCAGAAGAAAAGCTAGCCTGAGAATTATAAAACAGTGAGGAGCAACATGGACTGTAGTGTTGCTGGAGCTTAGTGTGGGTGAGGAATGATGTGAATGAGCCCAGAGTAGGAGTGGAAAGTTCACGAGTTCCTGTGGTGAAACTTGCAGATTCATATGTAACCTCTGAGTTAATGCTAAGGAGCTTGGCCTTTGTCCTACTGATGGTGGGGAGCCAGCGGAGGTGTTTAAAAATGTGAGAATTATATAAGCAGCTTTGTAGTTTGGGCAGCTTAGTCTGATAATGTAAACAATAGTAATAGCTAACTTTAGTCAAATGCGTATAATGTCCCAAGCAATATTATAAACATATATATATATATATATATATATAATCACCTTGTTGAAATAACCCTGATTATTAGCATCATTTTATAGAGAAATTCCTAACACAGAGAGGCTAAGTAACTTTACAAGTTTACAGTCAATGACAGAAGAAGAATTTTAACCTCCAACTCCCACCCCCAGTCTGACTCACCTACAATGATGTACTTCTGGTGAGATGAGTGAGTGGCTAGTCTAGAGAGAAGAGATTATGGTGAGTTATCCTGAGGCAAAGACAGTGGGTAGAAAGAAGATGACTATGTTAGTGTGCTTGGACTGCTATAACAAAATATAGATAGATTGCTTAAACAACAGAAATTTGTTTTCTCAGAGTTCTAGAGGCTGGAAGTCCAAAATCAGGGTGCATCAACACTGGGTTTTGATTCAGGCTTTGTTCCTGGCTTGCACGTGGGCACTTTCTTCTCATTCTTTCACATGACTACTCCTTAGTGATGAGAGTAGAGAGAATGGAATAGCTCTCTAGTTTCACTTCACAGGGGCATTAATCCTGTCAGTTCAGGTCTCCACCTTTCTGGCTTCACTTAACCATCGTAATCACCTTAGAGGTCACATCTCCAAATATAGTCACCTTGAGGATTAAGACTTCAACATGAATTTTTGAGGACACTAACTTCCAATCCGTGACAAAAATTCTGAAGAATATTTGAAGGTAAATATCATCACAAGAGATATTAAAAATGGATGAGTAAAGAGCAACAGCAGTTTCTTTAGCAGTTCCTGTCTATCCAGGAACGAAAAATTGAGGCACCTAAAAAAAAAACTTGGTGAATTAACAAAGTAGAGCTCCAGGATCAGGAGAAAACTGACAGGAAAACTAGAGCACAATGAATGCAGAGATAAGAACAAAGCAGTCTGGAAAGCTAAACTCAGCTTCTGGGAAAGGGACCTGACTCCACAAATACAAGGAAAGCTCAGAAAGGGTCAGTATCTCAAGGGAGAAAAAACGGACTGGGTCAGCAAGGTTGGCCAGAAGAAAAGCCCATAGTTAACTATAAATTACAAAAACAGTATAAGGCTTTACTCTGTAAGTAACTCAACATGGCAGTCTAGAGTTGGAGAAGAAATTCAGTTCAGCACTGGCTATATTTGAGTGTTTACTCAGGAGCCATATTGGGAAGGGTTTGCTTATTTAAGACTGAGCCATAGAACAACTGCACTTTAGGGTTTCTGAGGTCACCCTAACACAGTGACTTAGTGGATCAACAACCATAAAATAGTCAGAGAGAGGGTTTACACCTAGACCCCACTGAGAATTTTAAGGTCAGGCTGTAACAGTAGGGGGGGTCCTGCCCTAAGTAGTAAAATGCCAGACTGACTATTGTGGCTTTTGGAGGGACTGGGTCTGAAAGTGCTGGGATTAAGTCCAGCACAATGTTAGACCCCACCCCCATGCCTATATCCAACACAGAACTCAGTGATCTGTTTGTTTTCCTTACCTGTAAACATGATCAGGGATACACTTTGTCTTGGACAATTGCCACAACCTAGGGTATGTGGACCAAGGAGCTTCTTGAGCAAGGGTTACCTCATAAATCCACAAACCATAAAGGTAGGCAGAGAAAGCTGTGACTTGAGGCCCATGAATACGGGGAGTAGCTGGACTGAATAGTCCTAGAGTGGACATCATTGTCTGATCAGGCCCACATGAAAGGTGGGCCAGGATTCACAAAAAGTAAAAACATGAATGGGAAAAAAAATCTTATTGGTACCTCACTATCCCTCCCCCCATATCAGGTAGATTTCAACATTATAGATCCTGAAAAAAAAAAAAAAACAGTCATTCCAAAACACAGAGAAATTTTTTTGAACTTATTTCTTCATTGAAGTTTGGAGATTTTAAGGGCTTTATTTTTTTTTCTTTTTTCAGTTTTTTACTTTTTACTTTCCTCTTTTTTTTCTTTTTCTTGTTCTTTTCTTTTACTTGTATCTAATTCTTTTAATTGTATGTTATTCCTTAATAGTATCCTTTATCTCACTATTCTCATCTTTGTTTCTCTATTTTCAACTTCTTTTTTTACTTTATTTTCACTTCCTCCATTTTCTGTTTCCCACTCCCTCCATCTTTATTAGTGTTACTATTAAGGTTTATTAATCTTCAACTATTTAGTTGACTCTGTACTACTACTGTTGAATTCTTTTCTATTGTCAGTGGTGGTATAGTTGATGGATTTAGCATACATTTACCATATGTAAATAGATTTGTTCTTGTGTCTGTATTATAATTATTGGTCTATTTTTTATTGTGAAAAGTAGTGCAGTGGTAGCTTTTACTGATTCCTATGGTATGCCAATATCCAGTTTGAATCTTTTGACTCTTTTTCTGTTGATTTCATTGCTAATGCCAAAGTGACACAGTTGTTGCTGTTAATTCCTTTTTACCATATGCCAGTTCCTGGTTCATTTTTGTGTCATCAACAATACTGCAGTTATTTTCCAGAAAACTGGGTGCTGGACCAATTATACTACACCCTCCCCTCATCAAATTAACAGAAGTGGTTGGATCTTGGAAGAGAGGAAAAAACCTATAGTTAGCCACACTCAGAGTTCATTACTGGAAAACAGACATTAAATAAAGAGATCTATAATAACAACAGAATCATTCTACTGTTCAACCCACATAAAAACCTATAGTTAGCCACACTCAGAGTTCATTACTGGAAAACAGACATTAAATAAAGAGATCTATAATAACAACAGAATCATTCTACTGTAATCAACCCATAGTTCTCAATGCATACAGAGAGAGAGAGAGAGAGAGAGGGAGACACAAGGGAGGAAAAGCAATAAAATACCTCCAAAATCTCCCAGTTCCCTTAAAGCAGATCCATGGGGAATGTGGGGAGGATATCAAAAGCCAAATAACTGAATTATATGAAGAGATAAAAGAGGAAGAAAACAGATTACTAAGGTACTTGGCAAGCTCAAATGTGATATAACTAAACAGATAATAAACTAAGTAAAATTATAAGAGCTTACAGAAAATACTAATAAAAAGCTAGCTAAGATGAACACAATGACACAAAACATGAAAGACAAGATTAGCAAAGAATTAGTGTCCATAAAAAGGTTCCAAATACAAATCCAGGAAATAAAACATTCTGATGAAAATGTGACCAACGAAGTGACAAATGTGAGGACAGAATCATTGCTAGTAGATAGGGCTGGTGCAGGTGATAATAAATTCAGAGATACCTTAAAAACAACAAGAGTTGGACCTGTGCCTATAATCCCAGCTCTCGGAAGGATGAGGACAGAGGGTCACCATGAGTTAAAGCTCATCCATTGTTATATGGTGAGTTTAAGGTCAGCCTGGACATCATAGCAATACCCTGTCTAAAAACAAAAACAACAACTGGAAAATGGATCCCACAACTGCTAGATGACATAAAGGACACTAAGATTAATTGGAATTAGTGGAAAAGCAGAAGACAGCATGAAGAGCATAAAAAAAAAAATCTTTTTACAGAAATACAAAATTTTCCAACTATGGGGAAAGAATTTAACATACAGGTAAACAAAGCATACATAACTTCGAATAATCACTATCAGAAAAGAATTCCATGACATAGTGAAAATCCCAGAAGTCCAACACAAGGACACAGATCCTAAAAGCTCTTACAGAGAAGCAACAAATCACTCATAAAAGAAAGCCCATTAGAATTACACCAGACTTCTCATCACATAATAAACACATTCAAAGCCTAGGAGATTTTGGAATGAGGTGTTTCAAGCCCTAGAAGAAACCAACTGCCAGCCCAGACTGATACATCTTCCAAAGCTGTCTTTCAAAATTGATGGAACAATAAGGTCTTTCCATAACAAACACCACCTCAAGAAATTCATGACCACTAAACCAGCACTCCAGAAAAGCTTTAGGGATATTCTAGGAAAGTGACAATAAAGCCAACAATGCTAAAAGCCCAATGGAGTGAAAGCACTAGCAAGGTGAGCAGTTAAGTGGAAGAGGGAATAAAGTAATCACCAATAGTAAAATAATGCAATGACAGGACTAGTTCAATACTTTTAGTAATAACTCAACATGAATGATCTCAACTCTCCAGTCAAATACAGATGGGAAGACTGAATCAAAATTTAAAGCCTAACAATATGTTGTTTACAAGAAATACATTTAATTGAAAAATAAATTCATAAACTAAAACATCAAGGGATAAAAAAACAATATTCCAAGCAACAGGAGCTGAAAAACAAGCAGGAATAGCTATCCTGTTTTCAGACAATGGACTTCAAGCCAAAACTGACCAGAATAGGCATAGAAGGATACTATGTGTTGGTTAAGAGAACAACAGGAAAATATAACAATTATAAACATATATACCAAACACCAGCAAATCCAACTTCATAAAACAAATATTACAGGACATAAAAGATCAGATAAATATAAACAAAATTATAGTGTAGTAGGGGCCTCAATACCTCACTATCACAAGTAAATCAACTAGACAAAAAAAGAAATATCAACGTTCAACTTCACATTCAAACAAATAGAATTAATAGATATCAGCCAGGTGTGGTGGTGTACACCTGTAACCCCAGCACTCAGAAGGCTGAGGCAGGAGGATTGCTGTGAGTTTGAGACCAGCCTGGGCTACATAGTGAGTTCCAGGTCAGTCTCAACTACATAGTGAGACCCTATCTCAAACCCACCCCCCAAAAAAGTAGATATCTGTAGTGTATTCCACCCAAGTGCAACAGAATACAAATTCTCAGCAGCACATGGAACTTTTTTCAAAATAGGCCACATACTGGCACATAAAGCATTCTTAAATAAATGCAAAAAAATCAAAATTATCCCGTGCATATTATCAGATTGTAGTACAATGACACTAGAAATTGATGGCAAAAGAAAATACAGAAAGTATGCAAGCATATGGATATTAAACAACGTACCCTTGAATAATCAATGAGTCACAGAGAAAATCAAGGATTTAGTTTCTAGAATCAAAACATAATGCCAGTACTACATACTAGAACTTAGACACAATGAAAGCAGTACTAAGAAGGAAGTTCATAGCTGTGAATGCCCACATCAGAAAAACAGAATGAGCCCAAACAACCTAGTGATGCACCTCAAGGTCCTACAAAAACAAGAACAATCCAAATCCAAAGCTAGTAGAAAGAAATTATAAACATCAGAACAGAAATTAATGAAATTGAGACTTTAAAATGTAAAAAGTCAATAAATTAAAAGAGCTCTCTTTGAAAAAATAAAATAGACAAACTTCTATCCAGTCTTACACACTAAAAATAAAAGAAAAAGAATGAGAGAAAGAGAAAGAAAGGAAGGAATTCAGGACCTATATCAGCTGCCCATCATGGTGGTACATGCCTCTAATCCCAGCTCTTGGGAGGCTAAGGCAAGAGGATCTTTGAAAGTTCAGGGGCAGTTTGGGCTACATAGTGGGTTTAAGGCCTTTTCTCAAAGTACAGAACAAAATGATCCATTTCAATGCAATTAGAAATGAAAAAGACAAAGTCATAATTGACACTGCCAAATTCCAGAAGATTATTAATAACTACTTCAAAAACCTATACTACAATAAATTGGAGAATTCAGAAGAAATGGATAGATCCGTAGCTACATATGATTTACCAAAAGTGAACAAAGAAGATATAAAAATCCTGAATAGGGCCAGGGATTTAGTTCAGTGGTTCTGCCACCTGCCTCACAAGTGCAAGGTCCTGAGTTCGATCCCCGGTACAAAAAAAGAAGAAAAAAATCCTGAATAATCCAATAGCAGGCAATAAACTTGAGCCAGTAATTTAAATAATCTACCAACTAAGAAAACTCAGGACCTGAGGAATTCACTGCTGAATTCTATAAGAACTTCAGGGAAAATCTAATACCAATGCTCCTTAAACTTTTTAATAAAATTGAAAGGGAAGGAATATTGGAAAACTCATTCCTAGAAGCTAATATTACCTTGATTCCAAACCCAGACAAGGACTCAAATGAAAAAGAAAACTACAATCCAACCACTTTGATGAACATAGATGCAAAGATCCTCAACAGGATACTGGCAAAGAGAGTGTAATAAATCATTAAAAAGATCATATGAAGTAGGCTTTATCCCAGGAATGCACTGATGGTACAATGTACACAAATCAAGAAATGTAATATATCACATCAATAAAAGCAAGTATAATCACATGATCATCTTAACACAGAAAAAATTTTTTTTGAAAAAAATCCAACATCTGTTCATGATTTTTTTCAAAAAAGAAAAAGCAAAAACCCTGAAGAAAATAGGTGCAGAAGAAGTAGCATATAGCTAGAGTTTGTGCTGCTCAGAGTAGGTAACATATCTGCAAAGTTTAACTTGTTTAAATACCACCCCAAAAATGTGCTATCTAGGGCAGATCATCCCCCTCCCCTGCCAGCAATGCCACTGCAGCTATGCCATGTTCAGAAGAGCCTTATCTCATAATAAAAACTACTTATGACAAACCTACTCCCAACATTATATTAAGTGAGGAAAAACTGGAACCATTTCCCGTAAAATCAGGATCAAGGATATCAGTAATCACATTCCTGTTCAATAAAGTACTCAAAGCTTTAGTCAGAGCAATCAGTCAAGCGTAACAATAAGAGATATATATTAAGAAGTCAGATTATTGTTATTTGCAAAACAGCATGATCCTTTATATAGAAGACCCCACAAAGAATTCTACTGAAAGACTCCTAATAAATTCAGCAAGATAGGGTACAAAACCAACACACAAAAATCAGTAGTATTCCTGCACACTAATTATGAGCCCAACAAGAAAGAAATTAGGAAAACAATATTATTCACAGTTTTAAGAAAAAATAAATACTTATGAATTAACCTAACAAAAGCAGTGAAAGATTTCTATAATGAAAGCAACAGTACTCTGAAAAAGGAGATTGAAAAAGACTCCAGAAAAGGGAAAAATATTCCCTGTTCATAGATAAGCAGAACCAATATTGTCAAAATGGCCATACTTCCAAAACTGATATGCAGATTTAATGCAATCCTAATCAAAATAGCAGCATTTCTCACAGAATTAGAAAAATTACCCTAAAATTTATGCAGAACCAGAAGCGACCCCAAAGCAAAATCAGTTCTTGTCAACAATAGCAAGGCAGGAGGCATCACAATTCCAGATTTCAAGTTATGTTACAAACCTACAGTGACAAAAACAGCATGGTACTGGCACAAAAATAGACATGGGGATCAATGGAACAGAGTAGATGAAGACAACAGATGGCAGAAACAATACCAGGCACATTCAACCATCTGATCTGAGACTAGAAATGAGAGACTTTTATCCCTGAACCCAACACTGACACAAATTCTGTAGCCTGTCATGTGTCCAATTTTTATTCATAGGTATGAGAAAGGAATAGTCATAGAATCATAGCCACTTATTGCCTGGTAGGACCAGGCATGATTTTATAATACCTTCATTCAATAAGCAAAGGAGGTAAAACTTTGCACAGCCTCATAATTTTTCTCTTTCATGGTAGAGATAGGATCAGAATTTAGGTCTTCCAACCCGTTTGAATTCAATCTGGTGCTTTTTACAATATATCAAATAAAATCCACTATTATGGGTCTAAATTATGGAAAATGGTTATAAATAAAGTGGAAAAATAAATTCCAGAATTTTGTTTTTATATGCATTTGGGGATAGGCTATAGTAGTATATAAAATGTGTAAATCTTTGTTTAAGAGGAGAGAATAATACTATTGGCCTTGAATAATGATAAAAAAGTGGAAGAAAGTGGAGACAGAGATGCTGTCTTTCTCTATTTAGCATGGAAATGAAGCACTGCCAGGATCACCTGTTATGCCCTGGGCACACATTTTAAATGTGACTTTATGTTTTTTCCCTTACTGACTAACCTCATATTATTATTTTTATATAACTTTTATTATTTTCCAATTATAAAAATAACATGCTCAGCATGTTAAAATACTGAGAATATGGAACCACAAAGAAGTATAAAGTTTTATCTTAATTTATAGTAAAATAAAGCCATTCTTATTTAATGCCATCCTTTCTAATGTTTCATTTTCTTTTCTTAATTTTTAATTAACACATAGTAACTGACATTTATGGAGTGCAGTGACATTGCGATATATATGTACAACATGTAATCATCAGAGAAGGGTAATTGGCTTACCTGTTGTTCTGGTTTGGTTCAAGAATATTCCTCACAGACTCCTGTGCTCATAGGCAGGACTTTTGGAATGTAAATGAATTATGGGGTTGCTATAGCTGAATTTGCTATAGGAATTACGAGATGGGGCCTTGTCAGAAGAGATGGGTCACTGGGAGTGTGGCCTGGAAGTGTATGTCTTCCTCTCTGGCTCCTCCCTTCTTCTCTACATCTTAGCTGCCATGAGATAAGCAGTTTTCCTCTACTAAGTCCTTCCGCCATGTGAGCCAAAGTAAATCTCTCCTCTTTTAAGTCACAGGTGTTAGGTATTTTGTCTCAGTGACAAGAAAGTGACTAGGACAGAATTTGGTATGTGAGAAGTGGGATCATTGCTGTACCTCACCATGTGGTTTAGAAGCCTTTGGAACTGGTTCATGGTGAGAGTTTGGAAAGGTCTGGAGATGCCAGCTAGAGGATCACTGGAATGCTTTAAGGAGAGCTTGATGGGAAATTCTGGTCAGAGCCCAGAAGACCAAAATTCTGATAGAAATATAGATGATAAAAAACGCATCAGGAGATTTCAGTTGAGAGGAAGGACTCCACTGGCAGTCAAGACCATGTGTGTTACATTCTGGCAGAAAATTTTGTCTACATTTTGTTCATGTCCTGAGACTTTGCAGAAGATTAAGATTAAGTATGGTGAACTAAATCTGGCAAAGGAAATTTCAGGGCAGTCCAATGTTGAGGCTGTGGCAGGGGTAGGGCTGGCAACTTTTAGCCAAATCTACTGAGAAGCAGGACCAAAAACCAGAGATGAGTAATTTGAAAATTTTTACTAGTGACCAAAAAAGAAGCTCCTGTAAAGTTGGGGCCTGTAAATTAGGGCCTGTTAAATTGGGGGTAAGGGGGGCGGTGGTTGTTGAAAAGATTATCATTTAAAAGAATCCCAGTACTTTGCAATAGGACAATAAAAAAGATGCCTTGAGGACATCTCCAAATTCTACAAGCCTGTACCCATTATAAGCTCAAAGGTGCAAAGCTGTAAAGCTTTCATCTGAGAAGAGAGCCTCAGGGCACTACGCTGTAGGAGGGCCACTTAGGGAGTTGGTTCCCTAGGATTTCTTTCACAGTGGTCAGCTACCCAGGCACTCAGAAGCCAAGATTCAGCAGGGCCTGCCTACTGCTCAAGCTGGTGGCAGACCTTGACATCATCCACATGGTGCTGGTTTTATGGGCATGAGTATGCAAAAGTGACTGAGTCATGAAAGCCTAACTTTCAGAAGAAGATCTGGCAGTGTGCCCCTGAGAGTGGTGCATGAAGCCAAGAGGGTGAAACAAAGTGCAGTGGCAACCCTAAGAAGTTGGAAAAGCCAAGAACGTGGAACATCTGGGGAAAGCTGTAGGCAGTGAATCAAGCCACTCCAAGAGAGAGGCCCTGAGAGTTGCAATCACCAGTGATATAAGGGTAGAGCCACTTACACCATTTGCAGTTTATATTTTGTCACAATTTTCCCCAGGTACTGGACACAGAGCTACAGAATTTAATGTTTGCCCGACAGGGTCTTAGTCTTTCTCTGTTTCCAGTCCTTTCTATCTCCATTTCTCCCTTTTGGAATGGTAATATTTACCTTTTACCATTCTATGTTGGAAGTATTTAACTGTCTTTTTTTATTTTATTCATTTTATTTTATTTTATTTGGGGAGGGGTTGAGACAGGGTCTTACTTCATAGTTCAGGCTGGCCCTGAACTCACTGAGTAGCCCACACTACCCTTGAACTCTTGGTGATCCTCCTGCCTCTGCCTCCCAAGTGCTGAGGTTACAGGCATGCACCTCCATGCCTGGCTCTTAACTCTCTTTTTAAATTTTTTTCAGGGGCTCATAGCTAAAAGTCTGCTTTGAGTCTCAGAGGAGAATTTGGACTTAGAGTTTTTAGCAGTGCTGCAACTGTTAAGATTTTGGCACTTCTTAGAGATGGACTAAATTCGTTTTGTAGAAAGAGATGTGTATGAGTCTTGGGGGCCAAGGACAAAATATGTTTTGGACTGAAAATATCCCCCAAAGCCTCTTGAGCTCATAGCAGGGCTTTTAGAATGTGAATGGAACAGGGGGAGTAGCAAAACAAACAAGGGACCTTAACAGCCTCTTTCTTCCCTTTTGTCTCATCCAGACTCCTTAGCACTCACACCCTTAATTCTAGTACCCTTGTTCCTAGCATTGCACCATTAATCAATCATCACACACTCTAGATCCAGCCGCCTCTACATCGAATGAGGCTTTGGAGGGACATCTAAACACAAGCTGTAACACACATCCTTCCTAAATACTGCTAAATATTTTTTTTTTTAAGTACTATACATTGAACCCAAGGACACTGCCACAGAGATATATCCCTAGCCTTATTTATTTATTTATTTATTCATTTATTCATTTATGAATGACAGGGTCTTGCTAAATTGCCTAGCCTGGCCTTGAACTTGTGATCATCCTGCTTCAGCCTCCTGAGTAGCTGGGATTATAGACATACCTCATCATGCCTGGCTTGGTAACAATTCTATTCTTCACTCCTTTTCGATCAGTATTACAACTTCTGTATAGAAGTGAGAACATATAGTATTTATCTTATTAAGTCTATACCTGACTTATTTCACTTAATAAAATGTCCTTTAGGTCTTTCTATGCTACTGTAAGTGAGGAAATGTCATTCTTTTTACAGATGAATTAATATATAAATTGTCTACCCATTTATACATGAATGGACGCCTAGGTTGATTCACTTCTTGGCTGTTGTGGATATGCTACAACAAGCATGAAAGTGCCAATGTCTCTTTGACATACTGATTTAAATTCCTTTGAGTATATATTCGGTATGAGGTTGGTAGATCACATGGTAGTTCTGTTTTTAGCATAGCCATTCTAACTGATAAGATGATACCTTATTATGGTTTTGATTTGTATTTCCCTGATGATTAGTGATGTTGAGCATTTTTTCATATGCTTATGATCTATTTATATGTCCATTTAAGAAATGTCCACTCAGGTCATTTGCCCATTTTTTTTCTGTTGAATAACTGAGTTCCCTATATGTTCTGGCAATTAATCCTTCGGTGGACAGATGGTTTGCAAACATTTTCTCCCATTCTATAAATTGTTTCTTCACAATTACTCCCATGTTAGACACATACCAATACTGTATTTTTTAGAAAATTGAGTATCTTATAGGCATGAAACTGGCAAATTGCATGACTTAAGGAAAGGAGTGGCTTCTCATTCGATATCTCAAAGTTGCCTTCAGTCACATAATCTCCCCTAAGTGAAAAATTCTGTCAGTAACAGATAGTTCATAATGTAATTTAAGTGATGAAAGATATATTGAGACCTACTATAAATGGGCTACTGTGTTAAGCACTTCAGTTGGTATTAACGAATTGAAGTGTCCATGTGTAAGTCCTGGGTAGTCTGTTACTCTAGGGTAGGAATAATGTCCTATGAAAGTTTAAATTCACAAATATTTTAATGTCAATATAATCAGGAATACCTTCATGTCCTGTTCAGTTATTTTCATGTTTTTATATGTGAATGGACATTGTGTTATATCTATCAATTTTAAATTCAAAATTTAAAAATAAACATCTACAGCAGGTTAGCCAGTACCTTGCTTGTATATTTAATTGCTTTATTGTTTTTTTATGTCACCCAATAAAGACCATTTTTCCCATTTTATAACTAGAGTTTGAAATTATACATTACCATTTAAAATAGTATATGCATGGCATGTAGATATTCTTAATCTGAGTTTATTCTTTGAATGTTTTTAGTATATAAGTTAAGAGAATAATACAGGGTAACAGATTCACTAACAGATACATCTTTGGTATGAGGCTATCAGTAAAATTTTCATATGAGATATTCACATTACAAAGAGTACATTATATGGAAAATAAACCAAATGGGGCTGGGGATTTAACTCAGTGGCACTGCACCTGCCTCACAAGTGCAAGGTCCTGAGTTCAAACCCCAGTACCAAAACAGAAAGAAAAGAAATCAAGTGAGGTATATGCAAGTATTAAACAAAAGACTAGCTAGGATGCAGTTAGCATCTTTACAATTTTCCTATATAGCTAAAGTAATTTAAGTTTCTGCAATCAGGGACAGCCCTTTGCAAAATTATAAAATAGGCAAAGCATAGTTTCAGAGAATATTGGTGTCTTGGCACCATATGAAGTCTTTCCACTAACAGATTTTTGTAACATTTCATCTGTAATGCTACATTAGTCAAGACTGAGTAGAATGGGACCTTATCATATTCATCTTTCTCTCTTTATTTCTTTTTTTTTTTTTTTTTTTTTTTTTTTTTGGTGCCAGGGATCAAACTCAGGACCTTGCACTTACTTGTGAGGCAGGCAGAGTTCTTGAATGGGTAATGTTAACAGTAACATGAAGACTCCTTTAATAACCATTTACTGAGCACCATCTTTCAGATACAGAGTTAGCACTAGGAATGAGAAACTAAAAAGACAAGGCTTCAAGCAGTGGGACTGTACAGGAGTAAATGGAAGAGGAAAAAAAATGATAAAGATGACCAATGCTACAAGAGAAATATGGAAAAAATGCAATTGTAGAAATACAGAGAGCCCACCAAAAAATGTATGCATATTTCAGAAAAAGAAAACTAGTATAGCTGGGTGTGGTGGCACACGCTTGTAATCCCAGCACTCTGGAGGCTGAGCCAGGAGGATCACTGTGAGTTCGAGACCAGCCTGGGCTACATAGTGAGCTCCAGGTCAGTCTCAACTACATTGTGAGACCCTGTCTCAAAAAAACAAAAAAGAGAAATAGTATGGTTTTTCAATAGATGGTGTTACCCTTGTATGGGACACCCTAGAGGATATCACATATCACAGAAACCACACTACACTGCCGGCCCTTAGAAAAGAAATTGAAAATGCACGTGCAGCAATCTCAATGACCAAGGTTACCCAAGCAGCAGTTCACTGAACTAACAAATGTCTGGAAGCTAATGCCACCACTGAACGCCTCTTGTAATTATAGAGGCTGAAGGTAACTTGTATTACTCTCATGATATCTCAATAAATTTAGTGCTTAAGTATTTATACAAGTTTTTTTTTTTTACATACAAGTTTTTCTTTTCTTGGAGTGTGCATACATTTTTTAGTGGACTCTGTTTTTGTACACAAAGTATGGTTATGCTATTAGAAAAATACAAAGTGCTATGGGAGCTCAGAAGAGAAATTCCAGTTGGAAGTAAGAGTGGCAAAGTTTCACAGGGGGAGTGGCTTTGAAGTTAAATTTTGAAAACACTCTCCCAGCATTTTGGGTATCTTAAATCGATTTTTCTTTCTTTCGTTGGTTTGGGGGCTTGGTTTGGGGTTTTGTTGTTGCTGTTGGTTTGGTTTTTTTTTTTTTTTTTTTTT
>NW_022900950.1:34137858-34138622 GCF_012274545.1 Fukomys damarensis | reverse complement strand
AAAACTTGGAATAATTATATTTCAGCCCTTTCAATCTACAAAGAAATGAGGTTATCCTGGGTGGGGATTGCTAACCAGTTCCTGTTTCTAATTCTGATAGAAGTTGGAAGAGAAATGAAGCCACTTGACTCCTAGCCAAATTGTTGTGTTGTGTTTTGTTTTTTTTTTTTTTTTTTTTTAGAGGCTTGCTTTGTAGTTCATGCTGGCCATGCCATGAATTTACTATGTAGCCCAAGCTGTCCTCGAATTCACAGTGATTGCCCTGCTGGGATTACAGGCATGCGCCACCACACCCAGCCTCAAATCCATTTTTTATAGGTATTATATTTATTATTTCCCCATCTATCCAGAGCTCTACATATGAGAGTCTTGAACTGATTATTGATGTTACCATTCACTCCTAGATATCCTTCCTTTTAGAAATCACTTAACTAATTTGTTGTCTTTTTTTTTTTCCTGATACCAGGGCTTTAACTCAGGACCTTTCACTTGCGAGGCAGGGGGCAGAACCACTAAGCTAAATCCCTGGCCCCTAATTTGGTCATTATAATTATATGAAGTTTTGAATACCAGTAGTTAGCAGGGTTTTTTTTTTTACAGTGGATATGTTTTGTGCATGATCAAAAGTATTTCAGTCTGCCATGCACAATGTTGCACACCTATAGTCACAAGTACTTAGAAGGCTGAGGCAGGAAGATCACTAGAACCTATGAGTTTGAGACCAATCTGGGTAGATTTCCATCTCAAAAAAAAAAAAAAAAAAA
>NW_022900950.1:34126616-34136780 GCF_012274545.1 Fukomys damarensis | reverse complement strand
TATATATATATATATGATATATTAAGTACTCTACTACTGAGCTACATCCCTACTCCTAATCACATATTTTAAATATTGTTAAATTATACTTTAAAATAGGCATGTTAGATAATATAAAGAAAATGATAGAGAACTCATAGAGAAACTATCTTGGTATACAGTCATGATAATATTTTTATTTTAAATAATATTTTCCTGACTATATTTCCTTTCCTTTGTCCTTATCTCTATAGAACCCTAAAAGTATTTCATTACTATGGAATTTCTGGAGAGTAATACATTTATGCTGCCATTTGGAGGAGCCTGCATCACAGGGTAACAATGAGTTGAGTCTGAATTGCAAAGATGCTTGCTTTGAAATTCAGACATCCCACCACCACCACCACCACTCAAGAGAATTCATCTTCACATTTCCATAATGAATGGTGTCTTCTGTATTTCTTGAATACTAAGTATAGTGAAAGTTACAATTATAACTAATTATTTTGTAGAGATGCTTGAGAATGTTCTCACACTACTGAAACAGTAGATCTTCTGAAAACTGAAAGTGAAACTGTCAGTTCCTGGCATCTCTAGCTACCAAACTACTCAGTTTTGCTGATAGATATCTAAGTAATTGTGAGATTAAGCCAAGAGTACAGGAGACTTCAGAGCATTTCACATGAAAGCATTTATGTTTTGCTGAAATGCATGAAGCTTAATCATGGTCTCTTTTATACCAATTTTTAAATAATATCCACAAATACTCTCTCGAGTAGTCTTAGGAACTAGGGAAAAGAGAAGAGTATGAAAATGTGTATCATTCATTTTTCCCCAGAGTTCCTGAGTGAGCCAAGTTAATTAAGAATAGATTACCCTCTCTGGTGTCTTGCTCTGATGAAATACCAGAAAACTGTTTTACAAAGTAAATAAAGAGTTAAAGGAAATTTCTTTAATTAGAAGAGTTGCATTAAAATATGTTTACAATGTTTGTGAGGTGTTCAATTCTAATTTTGTCTCAGCTAGCATAATGCTAATTAGACATTTTGCTTAATTTTAAATTGTCCTAATTGTCTTACTTTTCTCGTTGCTGAGACAAAGTTAGAGGAAGAAAGGTTTTTTCAGCTTACAGTTTGTAGAGGTTTCAGTCCTAAGTCATGGCAGAGGGGCATCGCAGAGGAAAAGTAGTCCATGGCACATTAGGCAGAAGGCAGCAAGCAGCAGCAGCAGCAATCTGTATCTCCCTTTTATCCCTGCTTTTGGATGGTGCCATCCATACCCAGGGTAGATCTTCCCATTATCCACAACCTAAACTATGCTAAACCAATCACTGGACTGATTTAGTAATCATGCACTCTTAATCCCAGCATCATACAACTTCATCCTAGTATTATACAACCTAGATTCAGCCACTTCCCAAAACTCCCAGCTACAAGTGCATGAGGCTTTGAGGGAACATCCAGACATGAGCCACAAAACTAATAAACAAGTATCCCCATTTCTAATAAAGTGGGGAATTTGCATTTAGAATTACCTTCAAATGCTATTGATTTCTTTACCATTATACAATGTAACAAAGCAGTCTATAAAGGCTAAGATGAATAAATTGAGATATTCTTGTATTCTATTGCAGTTAATTTTCTGATACGTAGGAGGTAAAGTAGATATTTTCATTTTGAGTGTTTATCAATACTACTTATCCTAAAAGAAAGAACATTTCTGGAGGTATTATAATACTCAACTTCAAAATATACTACAGAGCCATGGTAACAAAACAGCACAGCACTGGCATAAAAGGAGACAAAGACTCAAAAAACAGACAAAAATCCACTCAAAATAGATAAAAGATCTAAATGTAAGACCTGAAGCTTTGAAACTGCTAGAAGAAAACTCACTAAATGTAGGTATATTTATGTATTTTAACATGTATTAAATATATATATTTTTAATGTATATATGGAAACTTGTATTATATTTGCTTTCAGTTAATCTAATGTGTAAGTCCAGCCATATGAGAAATGAGACTATACCCAAGGCTACTTCTGTAATGATATATATCTGAGTAGCAAGCATTACTTGAACTGAAATAAACTATAAATATTAACTAGTAATTACTATCCTACAAAAACATTATAAGTGATTCTTGAAAAATAAATTAATCATCTTTCTTATTACTCATGAACTATATTCATTTACTTCTTAAACAATCTAAGTTTTCTCCAGAGTTTGATAGATTTAAATGTTTTTTATTAACCTGTTTGTGGTTTCAAAACCACCGGGCACTATGCCAGCTATTGAAAGTGGAGTTTTATTCTAAAGTTTAAGTGTCCATAAAAGACCTTTGTCAGTTTTTCACTAATCCTGGAAGAGTGCTTTCCCACACTTCTATTACTACTTTAAGTTGTCAGACTTCCTACATCTTTGATTTTTGCCTGCCAAAACCAAAATAAAACAATGTAGAATAAATTGTATCTATTGTACTGTATATGTTAAACATTTCCTGACCCAGTGCAGCAGCATATACCTGTGATTACAGCTTCTTGAGAGGGTGAGACAGGAGGATCATAAGTTCAAAGTTAGCATGGTTAACTCAGCAAGACCATGTGTCAAAATTTAAAAAATAAAAAAAGGATCTCAGTGCTCCTTGGGTTCAATCCTCAAAACTCCCCCAAAATTCCTTTCTACTATGCATTTATTATAACTATTCAAAATAAGACTTTTCTTCTACCTTCTGACTACTTACATTGATTCACTACTCACATTGACTTTGAATGAGACTGTTAGTAAAGGGCCTGTGATACAATATTCTGAGAATTCATTTATATGAAACAATCTAAGGTAACCAAGAAATGGAGGGAAGGGATAGGGAAGAGAGGAAAAGGGGATGTAAAAAGAATTCAGATGTGTCATGTACGTGACCAACTCCCCACAATGAATGTTATCATTATGTACTGCAAACATACTCATAAAATTAAAATTTTAAAAAAGAATCTCACAAGAATATGAAAATGAAAGCACTTCAGATAATGTATTTAGAGAACTGCCTATAATTCAAACTTCTCCAGAAACTATGGCATATATTCCAATTATCTCTAGCAGCCTGGCCTTTATCTACTTGGTTGTGTCTCAGTAGAGGGCATAGCACAATGCCACAAAATGATGGGCATTTAGTAAAAGTTTTTAATAATTAGGAGGTGAAAGAACTCAAAACAATCAGCACCCCCAAATATAAAGACCTGATTCAAAAACGGGCATCCGAAATGAACAGACATTTCTCAGACAAAGAAGTAAAAGCAGCAAGTAAATATATGAAAAAATGCTCCACATCACTGGTCATTCGAGAGATGCAGATGAAAACAACACTGAGATTCCACCTCACCCCACAAAGAATGGCTGCTATCAAGAAATCACACAATAACAAATGTTGGCAGGGTTGTGGGGAGAAAGGAAACCTTCTCCCTTGTTGGTGGGAGTGCAGACTGGTGCAACCACTATGGAAATTAATATGGAGATACCTCAAAGAGCTTGGACTGGAGGTTCCATTTGACCGAACCATCCCTCTGCTGGGTATCTTTCCAAAAGAACTAAAAGAATCATATCACAGTGATGTATGTGCACCCATGTTTATAGCGGCACAGTTTGTAATAGCTAAAACTTGGAAACAGCCCATTTGCCCATCAGTTGGAAACTGGATAAAGAAGATGTGTTTTTTCTATAAAATGGAATATTACTCAGCCATAAAGAGCAAGAGAATAGATTCATTCATAGGAAAATGGATACATATTGAAGATATACTCCTAAGTGAAATAAATAAGGCACACATGTGTAAATACCGAATAGTTTCTCTGGTGTGAATAAACTGCAATAATACATAAGATCCTAATAAGATTACTGACATGGTGAAATGGGAAGAAAGGGGCTAAAGGGGTAGGGAAGGTGGGATGGATAGGGGAAGGGTAATAATGGAAAAGAAAAAAATGTGAGATAAAGAAAAGATGAAAATAAAGTGGTTGTAGATGGGGAGGGGAGGAGGGGGTGAAGGGAGGGCAGGGACAAAGAGAAAAAATGAGAACCAAGACCTGTCATGTAGAGGTACAAGATCCCAACAATGAATGTAACTGTAATGTTTCCCTAAAATGTACCAGTAAGCTCAATTAAAGCTGAAAAAAATAATAATTAGGAGATGAACTTCCCTTGATATAAAGAGGTAAACAATGTTTTTATTCTCATTGTCCCTGAAAGTGTAGGAAGCAAAACATTTACTATAATGAATAAGAGAACTGCACACAAAATCGGAAGTGTACCATGAAGAAAGATCAAGATTTATGGAGGCCCAATTATATGAAAATAAGCAGAGCCCCACATGTCAATGTATGGATGCAAGTTGATTAACTTAAGCACTTACTGAAATTGGCTTTCGGAAAGCTAAGTGATCATAAAATAAGATGCAGAAGTTCAAAAAGAAAAAAAAATTACCTTAGACTAAGTAAAAGGAGAATCCAATTATGTGTTAAAGTAGTTTTGCAATACTTAAAAGTTTTTGCTAACATCTGGAAGTTCACAAGTAAATTTTTTAGAGAATAAGAATTTGAATCACTTATTACTTGTTTATTATTAGTGTGCTTGTTTAAGCAGAAGGGTTGATTCTAGGCAATGCCTGAGACTTCTTTTCCCTCCTACTCTCTGCTTATGAGTCATCAACACCAGTATGCCATCCTTCATATACAAAGAAAACGCTGCTGGCCCAACAGCAGGGAATGCACTGAGTTTGTAATCATCTGTTCTGTGTTATTCCAGCTCCCTTACAATCAAATCCAGGCGCTTAGAAATAACTTCTTGGCAACTTAGGGAACCTTGGATGGCTGTATTCTGGAAAATGGATAACTCAACTACACAGATGCCTCTGGCCTCATTAACACAAGGACTGATCCAAATTGCAAAGTGTATCAGTTTTGTTTTTGGTGTCTTGAAGCCCTATTGTTTATATTTTTTATCTTTTCCTCTCTCCTACACAGACTTCCTCTATGTAGCAGCCTGAGCTTTCTGCTCTTTAACCATAAATGCATATTCTGTGTGAGGCACTGTAGGAAAGGCATTATAGCCATTAAAAGCAGCGGCTTTTGTAGCTTAAGGCTTGCCTCTGCCACTTAGTAAATATATCACCCCAGACAAATGTGGTACTTAGTGACATTGTTTTCTCAGTGTTCTCATCTGTTAAATGGAATACAGCCCACATCACAGAACTGTATAGAGGTTAAACAAGGTAATATACTTAAGGGTCTTAGCCCACTACTTAACAAATAGAAATTCAGACTAAACAGCTATAACTGAAAAGGAACTGGACTTATTTATGGCAAGACTGATTCATTTGACTGATAACTTAGTGTCTTACCTTTCCTAGAGAAACTACTTTTTAACAGAATATAAGGACACAGTTTCTAATTACAGAGTTAGGAATACTGCATAGTTGGAGATAGAGGCCATTTTCTTTTTTCTTTTTCTTTTTTTCTTTCTAGTATTGGTGACTGAACCAGGGCCTTCAAACTGAGCTACATCCCCAAACCTTTTTACTTTTTAGTTTGAGACAGGATCTCACTAAATTGGCTAGGCTGGACTCAAAACTTACAGTTCCCCTGCTTCAGCTTCCCAGAGTGCTAGGCATACACCACCACACCCAGCTTCATTTTCTTGTTATTGTTTTGTATTTTGAGACATGGTATCCCTATATTGCCCAGGTTGTCTCTAAACTTGTGAGCTCAAATGATCCTCCTACCTCAGCTTCCAGAATAACTGGGATGACAGAATGCATCTCCACTCCTAGTGAGATGTCATGTTTGAAATGAGCCTATCCAAGTACTCTTATAATTATATAACTCAGAGGTACATGCTTGCTTTGATGAATTCAGAACTACAGACCTTTATCAACCTGTTTTGCTATTTAACATTTGACTATGCCGTGGGATGTACCATTTTTCATTTTTCATTCTATTTACTGGGTTATAATGTAGTATAACAAATTATACCTGTCTGATGACTTAAAGCAACAAAAATTAATTATTCATAGTCCTAAAGGCAAGAAGTCCAAAATAAAGGTGTCAGCAGGGTTGGTTTCCTTTGAAAATTCTGAGGGAGAAATCATCTAATGCATCACTCTAGGCTTCTGCTTGTTGCCAGCAATCTTTTCCAATCCTTGATTTGTAGCTGCATCACTCCAATGTCTGCCTGCCTCCCTCTTCCCAAGAGAAGACCCTCCCCTCTCTGTTTGTCTCAAATCGGCCTCTGCCTTTCCATGGTGGGGGGAGTACTGGGAATTGAACACAGGGTCTTCACCCTAAGTACATTCCCAGCCCTTTTTTATTTTTTTATTTTGAGTCATTCAGTTGCCCAGACAAGGCTTGAATTTGTGACTCTTCTGCCTCAGCCTCTGAGTGCTAAGAGGCCTGTGCCATCATACCTAGCTTGCCTTTGTCTTAGACAGACAACTGTCATTGAATTTAGGCCTCATTCTAATCAAGGAAGATCTCGTCTTGAGATTCTTAATTGTATCTGCAAAGACCCTTTTTCCAAATAAGGCCACATTCACAAGTTGTGGTGTTAGAACACGGACTTATCTTTGGGAGAGGCACCATTAAACTCATTTCATACTGTGAAAGAGAGAAAAACCAGAATCTAGGGAGAACAGGGAACTTGAAAAGGAAACTCTACTCCCTGAAGATTCTTCCCCATAGGAAAAGTAGAACATCACTGCCAATGTGACGCCATGGGACCAATGAAGATGAATTTTCTAGGAACAGTTAAGCTTTTGTCCAGTGGGCAAGTTTTCATCTTCAGCTACAGAAGCATAGCCATTAGCATTTGTTCAGCTCTATTCTTTCTAGTGTGTCAATCCTGTTAAGTTCCTGGAGTTTGCTAACTATGGTATTTTTGGGAAAAGAACAAGTCAGGTAACTAGAAGTGCTTCTATATGGCTTGGGCCTGGGCACTATGATGGAATGTTCTAACAAGTACCACCAGGTATAGAGGATTTCAACAACTGTCAGCACCTGTTAATGCTGTCAGCCACCTCACCACCACCACTCTCTTATTTTTTTGGTACTGGAGATTGAACCTGGGACCTTGCGCTTACGTGGCAGGTGGCAGCACCACTGAGCCAAATCCCCAGCCCACCACCACACTCTTTGCAAGCATTTACCCTGCCTTAGATTTATGTAATTAGAAATTTGGATAGCAAGAAAAATAACTGTAGGGCATCATATTCTTGAATTATTTTCAGTTTTACCCTAAAGAAAGCATTTGGAGATTACCAGAACAACTGAATAAGGATAGACTTTTTTGTTTAAATCACCTGGCCTGGGGATTTAGGTCAGTGGCATCACACTTGCCTGGCAAGCACAAGGTCCTAAATTCAATTCCCCATACTGAAAATAAGAAAGATTCACCTAATTTTATTTACATAGTGGTAGTCTTTTTTTTTTTTTTTTTTTAATAGGGTCTTGCTATGTAGTTCACGCTGGCCTCTTAACAATCCTCCTGCTTCAGCATGCCAAGTGCTGGGATTACAGGGGTGTACTACCACACCTGATGGTGTTACTCATGACTGGAAAAATGACAGCACTTGTGTTAGTTTCCCATTACTGTAGCAAATGCCTGAGACAATGAACTTTACAAGAGGAAATGGTTATTTTAGCACACACTTTCGGAGGTTTCAGATCAAGACAAATTGGCCCTGTGATAAGGTAGTACATCATGGTGAGTGTGCCAGGTTGAATAAAACTGCTCAACTCATGGAAGCTGGGAAACAAAGGGGAAAGGAAGAGGAAGGATGATCCCACAATCCCCTTCAAGGACTCCCAATGGTCATACTACCACGTCCAACCTCTTAAAGCCTTCACTACTTCCCAATAGCACTACTCTGAGGAATAAGCCTTTAATATTGTATATGGGCCTTTGAGACATTCCATATCTAAACTACAGCAGTACTAACACTAGAGCACTTTGTCTGAGACATATAATTTACTAGTTGCTCTACCTAAAATGGTGTGGAATGTTAAGGAGTTCAAAAAGCTCAGCATGGTAGCAAATTGTGACTCTCTATAACAAAGTTTCCTACCAGCTTGCATAACAAGCTACCTGTGACAGTAATGATCTTTCCATAGATTTTGAAATCAAAACTCATTTGTCCACCAAATCTCTAGACGAAGATATTCTCAAAGATAATTGCTACATCATTCCTTTTTAAATCTGTTCTTGTCACAGTGCCTATTTGGGAGATATTTAATCAGCCAGTTTTTTAGTATGTTCCATCTTTTTAGTGTGCACGTTTTAATGTGCTATAACAATTTCATAAAGATCAAAATATTATGGAAGCAAATGGAATGATCGAAAAGCTGTATTGAGTGGGCATAGTCTCTTCATATTTCAAAATACCTTTCTGTTGTCTTGGTAAGAATAGATGAGAAATAAATCAATAGTTTCAGGCAGAAAAATGTGTGGATATAAATTGAATGAAGATTTCTGCTTCAGAGCTGGGGTCAGCAAATTATGGCCTGTGAGCTAAACCTTGCTCACCACCTATTTTGGATGGCCTGTTAGCTAAAAATGGTTCTTACATTTTTAAATGGTTGAAAATAATCAAAATAAGAATATTTCATGACACATTAAAAGTATAAGAAATTCATGTTTCAAAACCAAAAATAAAAGTTTTACTGTAACAAAGCTGTTTCATTTATGCATTGTCTGTAGCTGCTTTTACCCTAAAACAGCAGAGTTGAATAGTTGTGACAGAAATCATATGTGACCCAGAAAGCCTAAAATATTTACTGTTTGGCCCTTTCCAGAAAAAGTTGCTAACCCCAACTTTACAGCAGCATTTGATAAAAGTGCTGATTTTTGAACTTAGTATGTTTGGTACTTAAGTTTATCCCCTCAGGTTCTATTATGATCTTAGAAAAGGAGGGACACATAGTAGCAAAGAGCTGCCAGGCATCTGTCCTGGGATCTGAGGGCAGTGGACAACTCCTTGTAAGCTGGGCAGATGCTCCTCAGTTTTCAGAAATGGTCCATGATCAAATGGGCCAGGCAGGCCGGCCAGGGAACGATCTGAACACAACACCTCCAGCAGAGCCATTGGACTCTGTGTCACCAGTGCCCAGATTTTATTTTCTAAATTATCCTTCCATCTTTGCAATATTGCTTTAAAGGTTATGGCCCAGAAAAGAAGTTTCTGATTGGTCATGCCTAGGCCACATGCCCACACGTAAGAGAGTGAGGTAGAAACTCTAGTTTGCTGATTTTCAACATGTTCCTCCCTCTTGAAACAAAGAGTTCTCCCAAATGAGAAGGCATGCTTGGAAGCCGGAGAATAAATGTCAAACATTTTCACCTTTGTTACTAGAAGTGTGGTCAATGGACCAGCAGCACCTAGCTTCATCTGTTAACTATCATAAATGCAAATTCTCAACATCTCCCCAGATCCACTGAATCAGAATCTTTATCTCAACGAGGTCCTCAGGTGATTTGTGTGCATATTCTCATTTCAAACAAGATCCAAGTAGAGTCTCACTTTGGCAGGATTTCAGGCAATATTATGAAGAGAAAGGAAATATTTAAGCAGTGTGGAGGCATATGTTTTGGGTTGCAGAAGGTTACCCATAAGCATGACAGATTTGCTTAGGAACCTATTCTCCTAGGCTATGCCTGCTTCTCGCAGTTTATTCCTTTTTTAAACCCTCAGTTTTCAAACCTCCAAAATTATAGCATTTCCTGCGGCAGTGGGCTAGGAGCTTGTCAGTAAAAGGAGAGGGTGGGACAATGCCCTTTAGATGTATGGGCTGTTTGTAAATATCAGCTTGTCTGTGTCAGTCACATGGCTGAACATTATTTTCAAAGGTCAAAGTATTGACCTATTATAAATTCAAAATGGAAGTTTAATACAAAACAAATCACACGGATTCGATCACTTATTTGGTGATTTCTGTATAATTTATATAACCTTCTGGAGCCAAGATGTTTTCATCTCTAAAATGAGGTTAAACCAGGCGTGGTGGTGCATGCCTGTAATCCCAGCACTCAGGAGGCTGAGGCAGGAGGACTGCTGTGCGTTCAAGACCAGCCTGGGCTACATAGTGAGTTCCAGGTCAGTGTCAACTACATAGTGAGACCCTGTCTCAAAAAACAAATATATAT
>NW_022900950.1:34103939-34126582 GCF_012274545.1 Fukomys damarensis | reverse complement strand
TATAATAAAATGAGGTTAATAATACAAAAACTGCATACCATAATGTTCAGCAACTAGGTATCCCATTAATTATCTATTATTAGGGGCTGTGGATATAGCTCAGTGGTCTAATACCCAATGCCAAACAAAATTATAGCTATCATTGCTAGTTTTAATTTACTACATTTGGAATACATCTATTTTTGGTTAATCATCAACTTGTTTGTATTTAAAGAGATGATTGGCTTGTTAGAGTGCTAATCTCAATGCATTAACTCATTGATGAGCTCATAGCTTAATGGTCTATTGGGAGGTGGGGTCCAGCTGAAGAAAGTAAGTCTCTGTGGGCATGCCTTTGAAGAATACATCTTGTCCCTTTTTCCATTTTGCTTTGTTTTGTTTCTTTTTTTCTTTCTTTTTTCTCCCCATAGCAGGGATCAAACTCAGGACCTTGCACTTGCCAGGCAGGCGCAGCCCCACTGAGCTACCACCCCCCATTTTTGTTCTGTTTTCTGATTGCCAGAGGAGCAACTTCTTTCCACCACACCCTTCTGCCATGGATTGAAACCTCTGAAACCATGAACCAAAATAAATCTCTCCTCTTTTAAGATATATGTGTCAAGCATTTTGTCCCAGCAACAGAAAGGTGACTAAGACTAAGGTGACTAAAGATGATATTTGGTACTTTAGTTAACCAAAGTATTGCCCCTTATCAACTCATTTTGCAGTAGTAGTATTATAGCCACTCATGCTGAATTATCTATGTTGAAGGTTAGGATTACAGATTATTATTATGTTTTTTTTTTTTTTGGTACCAGGGATTGAAAGGATTATAGATTCTTAAGTATCAAATTTCTGTTTCTGTCTCCACTTTCTATCACTATGAGGCATCATAGAGTACAGTTGTTTATACTATTAAGTTAGTTTGATAAATATAACCATTAATATCAGAAGAATAAACACAGACTATATTCTTTAGGTATGACATCTAGAATATTGGCACTAGTGACCACAAAAGAAAAGTCTCAGCAAAACCTTTCATACAAAAGAAAGGGTTACTCTTGGTTATCATTAACCTACTAAATTTACTTTCAAAACTCTTTAGTATTGAAGATAAACAGATCTCTCCAAGCACAGAGCAGTAGTTGGTATCCTAAGTATGTGCTGCGCTTGATCATTTCTTCCTATTTCCTTTGAGAATATATCACCTTAATAAAATTAAATTGAATTTGTTTCCACAACTAAAATGTTTTGGCCACAATGCCTCTGAAGTTACTAAAATAAATTTTTATTGAAAACCAAGATAGATTTCCAGTTACTCTTAATTTTTATTGCCTTGTAAATTAAAGAACACAGTTATAAAGTAGAAAACCAGCTAATAAAGTTGAAAGAAGTTGTTAATAAATAAGCTAGATACATGAAATTCTTAGACTACATTGCAGTTAGCAGTGAGACATCTCTCTTTTTCTTTTTCTTCATTTTTCTTTTTTCTGTTTGGCCTCAATTGGTTATCTAGCATTTTGCCCATGTAACACTGAGTCGATGATACTACGACCCCCTCTCCTGCCAGTTGACTTTGCCACCTCCATCCCAGAAAAACAGTGGCCATCATGATTCAGTTTCCTGAACCTCACCTGAACACAAAGAGATTTACCTCCACAGGCACATATCTTTTCTTCTTTATTCTATACCCAGGGGAAGAATTGTGGGCTTCAGCCTTTTTAAGCCCAATCCAATCTCTTTCCAACTTTTCAGGAATTTGTTTTAACTTGTTGACGTTGGTTTTCATCTCAAGCATCCTCATCCAGTGCAATATCCTGTATTATTCACCTTTTCCTTACAGAGACAAAATACCTGACATATACACCTTCAAGGAGAAGTTTATTTTGGCTCACAGTTCCAGGTATCTCAGTACATGGTCAGCTGGTTCCATAGCAGAAACATCATGATGGAAGGACATGGCAGAGGAAAGCTGCTGTATCAGTCAGATTGGTTTAAAGTGGCTTCCCACAAAGTCAGGTGTGGAAAACTGCAAAAGAGCTGTCTGTGTGCTAGAGAGCTGAAGGATACAGTCGAAGCTCACTGTAGTATCCCATGTGAGTCCACATCAGGAGGCCAGAGACTGCTCTGGAAGGCTGAAGGGTCTGCACTGAAAGCCAGAAGGATGTCCAAGGTGAAGGTGAAGACTGGAGCTCCTCCAAAGAAACAAAAGCGAGGCTTCCTTTTTCATTTCTTTTTTATTCTTTTCAGGAAACGAGCCTATTTGCTGGTGTCATTCACACCTAGGTCTTCTGTCTTCAGTAAGTCCCTTCAACCACCTCCAGAAAGAACTATGCTGATCCAATTATTTAGATGGGCTTTTCTTGCTCAAGTCTGCATAATCAGTTAACTAACATCCGGGAAGCACAGAGCAGGAGAAGAGATGTAGTCTCCAAAGCCATGCCCCCATAACCCAGACACCCCACAAGTGTGCTTCAGTAATCTCTTAGATATCTCTCAAGCCAGTCAATTGGAAAATCAAGATTAACTGTCACATACCTTCATTTTGCTGGGGTGTGGGGGGACAGAACTTTGATTTAACATTTCCTTCTAGTCATTGGCCTAATCCTGCTTCTTGAAAGAGTGGCCTATCATTGGCTACCCCTGCTTCCTGATAATGCTTGTTTGATTGTTGCATGCACTGCAGATAGCTTCTGTTCCCACATGAAATAGTAGTTTTTGCTAATGCTTCACATTTACTTTGTGCCTTTATTATACTACACATGGAACATTTTAAATTTACATAACCCCATTTTTCCTTGGTACTCCTATCTTTCCAGCCTTTTCCTTTGCAGTAGCTTTGGGGGGTTCTCATTTCTCACTTACTTTTCAGTAAATATATTGATATAGACCACAGAGCCATGGAGGTGAGCAGGAGATAAGCCTTACCCTCAGAGAGTTTACAGGATGCAAACAAAGACAGTGAACTCATTATAAAAATCATTATAAGTAACTACAAATCCTGGACAGTGATGTGAGAGCAGGTACTGGGGCTATGACATAGTCTTGATGGTGAGGAGCTCTTGACACCTGAAGCATGTAGCGGAGTCAGCCATCGTATGCGCTGCCTCTTACTTTTTGTGAATATAAGATTTCAGTGAATGATGCATATACACCTTAGTCATACTCTTAATTAGTTAATAATTAACACTTGCATACTCTTTCACAATCTGGTAGTTCCACGTAGAAAAGTTTTAGCCTTTAATGTATAGTCTCTGTCTCAGTCTCCTGTTAGTCGTTATGTAGAGACTGGACTTAAACATATTTGTAAATCTTTAGTTTGATTAGTCCTCACTTAAGCAACAGCAGGTAGGATCCTACAGAATTCCAAATGCCAGTTTATTTGAAGCTGAATTCATATCCTTTTTTCCTAAAAACTGGATTTTCCAGGCCGAGGATGTAGCCCAGTGGCACCATGCCTGCCTCGCAAGCTCAAAGTCCTGAGTGCGATCCCTGATACTGGAAAAAAAAAAAAAAAAAAGGAAAAAACAGTGGATTTCCCCTCGTGTAACTGTCTCAATTTAAACTTGATACGTTAGAGGAGACAGCCTACTGGAAAGAATTTCCACGAACACATCTCTTTGATGTGCCATAGTGTTGAAGAAGTGTGGACAGAATACATGGTTGGAGCCCACCTCTATTATTTTATAGTCTTGACAGGTTATTTAAATTCCATTCTCAAGGAAACAAAATAATAAACCAATGTTGAAACTTGGGCAGTCTGACCAGGTTTGTGAGTTAAACTGTACAATAATCCATTGTTTTGTACATAACCATTATGAATAGAGAGGAAGCAGCTCTCCACAGTGTGCTTCCCTGACCATTCTAGAAACTCAGGAAGCAATTAGCCTTGGAGTGAGACGAATGCCTAACGTGTGTCGATCAGGGATGGTCTTTAAACAGTGGCTTTTCACAGAGACCCAGTTTACACCCCCCACCCAACTCACATACATTGACATGGTTTGGGGATATTTTTGATTCTCACAACTGAATGGGTGCTACTGGCATCTAGTGGGTATACGCCAGAAGTACTGCCAAGCATCATACAATGGACACCTCCCTCACTCTAAGAATTACCCCATCCAAAACACCAGTACTGCTGAGGTTGAGAAATTCTGAACTAAGGCATATAAAAATGTAATCATTCAGTAACTTTGTACCTAAACATAATGCCAGGGATTGGGGATTTAGCTCAATATTAGAGCACTACCTCAGCATATGTGAGGCCCTGGGTTCCAGCCCTAGTAACACACACACACACACACACACACACACACACACACACACACACACGATGCACCTATTTCTAGAGAAATCCCAAAAAAGATTTTTAATTTAAAAAAACAACTATAGATTCAGAGATGTAGGGCATTCATTTATTTAGTACATTCTGGACACCTACTGTGAGCAATGTTTATCTTCAACAGCTTTGATCCTTTCTCATAAGAACACTGGTAAGTGGTCCTCAAATTTTGTTGTTGTTGTTGTTTTGTTTTTGAGATAGGGTCTCACTGTGTAGTTGAGACTGACCTGGAACTCACCATGTAGCCCAGGCTGGTCTCAAACTCACAGCGATCCTTCTGCCTCAGCCTCCCAAGTGCTGGGATTACAGGTGGGCACCACCATGCCCGCCTAGTGGTCCTCAAATTTTAGCAGGCCTTAGTCACTTGGAGTCTTGTAAAAGCCTCCACTACTGTGCCCCACCCCCAGAGTTTCTGATTCTGCAGGTCTGAGGTGAGGGAAGCCTAAGAATTTGTACTTTTCACAAGGTCCCTAGAGGTGCTAAGGAAACTGGCCCTGAATCACTTTTAGAAAACCATTATTCTAGGAGACTGAAGAAAATTCCTGGAGCTAGGCAGAGTGTCACAGGCTACAAGGGAAGCTGAGGCAGAATTATCACAAGTTTGAGGCCAGCCTAAGCAATTGAATGAGACCCTATATCAAAATTTTAAAAATTCTGGGGATGTAGTTCAGTGCAAAGGCCCTGGGTTCAATTGCTAGTATCACAAACAATAAATAAAAAGGGGATGTAGCTCAATGGTAAGAGGACCTGCACAAGGTCATGGGTTTTTTTAAAAATTATATATATATGCATACATACACACTGGTTTTGAAGAGTAACATTTGCAGTAATTGTGAGGCATTTGTAAGATTTGATTGTTATCTGTTGGCATGTCTTTGGAAAAAAATATTTTGGAGTCCACAGCTGCTAGTTAGACCTGGTGTACAGTAGTGTTATTGCTAAAAGCCCAACTGTTTTAATTCATATTTTTTCAACAACCAGCAACATCTAAAATGTACCAATAAACTCAATTTTAAAAAAAAACAACCAGCAACTTTCACCAAATTTTTATCTTTAAAAAAAAAAAGTTTATCAGCCGGGCATGGTGCACACCTGTAATCCCACCAGTCAGGAGGCTGAGGCCAGAGGATCGCTGTGAGTTCGAGACCAGCCTGGGCTACATAGTGAGTTCCAGGTCAGTCTCAACTACATAGTGAGACCCTGCCTCAAAAAAAAAAAAAAAGAAAGAAAGTTTGTCTCTTTAACATGAATTGGAAAGTTTATCTCTTTTTAACATGAATTGTTTGTTCATTTCAACCTTTTTAATTTTAGTTATCTTCTCCTCTTGTACTGGGATCGAAAGCAAGGCCTACTCATTTTAAGGAAATGTTCTACCACTGAACTATACCCTCAACCACCTGTTATCTTTTAAAAATTTTCTCTACTGAGATCATAATAACAATTGGTCTTGAACTGCACGATTTTGACTAACAATGAGATGTACAATAGAGACTCTAGTTCTTAAAATTCAGCACCGTTTGCTCTTGCCAAGCAAACTTAACCTGAATTATATCAAATTATCAAATTATAGAGAACAGAATCTAGAGTATTGTTTCATTTTATCATTTTTACTTTTCCATAGAAAGATGTAATCAAGGTAATCAAGGTTGCAATTCTCAAGGTAACAAGGGTTAAGTTTCCAGACTATCACAAATCAGACTCAACAAGAAAACTTGTTTGTCCTGTACTTGCCTGAGAAGGCTCCAAGGGAAACACAAGAAACAACAGTGCAAAGCGTTGTTTGTTTCATTTTCTTTTTGTAAAAATTATTTTTGCCTAGGCTCAGTTTTTGGAAGTTGTATGATGCTACTTTAGATATATGTATCATTAAAATTTTACTGTGGATCCTTCTTGGGCATGCATCAAATATTCCAGACAGGTGAAAAAAGGAAGGAGGCAAACATGGTGCCTCAAGGGCATTAGTATAACAGTGCTCCTGACTCTAAAACCACCTCAGCACCTGCTGAGCTGGTAACAGGTTTAAGTCCATCCCTGTTCCCCATCACTCTCCAACGTCCCCTGCTCTTTCTGTCACTATCCTGTGTGAGCGCCTTAGGTTAGAACCAGAAGCATTACATGAAAGACTAAAAAGAAGAACTGTCTGGCTAAGTTTAAGAATCAGGTAATGATTAGCTTTGTTGTGATCAATAAAATTATTTGAGGGTGAAACTGTCTCCTAAGTGTGCTAAAGTTGAGTGTTGATGAAGTAGGATGGGTAGTTAGGGGATTGGGTTAGATGACCTCTGAGCCCTTTTAACTGCAAAGTGAATCTGTAAGATTCTTAAATCAGCATTTCTTGGCCCACAGCTATGGACATAGTGCTCTGCTGGGTCCAAGAAAGACAAAGAGGCATAAAGCATGGTCTCTGTCCTTAAGAGACTTGGCAGCCTATTGGAGAGGACTAGACATGTCATGGGTATGTAAAGTAATAGGGAAACTAGCACAAAATAACAGAGTAGTTTTTCTACCCCTGGAACTGTTATTGAGGATCATTGATTATAGGTTAAATTCTTAACAATCACATTATTTAAACAGTGGTGCAACACCCAAGGAATTATTCTAAAAAGAACTGATGGACAACTTATTTCTATTTGGACACTGCCTATTGAAAAATACAGATGAAAACCTGAAAAAAGGAACCCTAAAAATGTGGAGTTCAATGAAAATTGTATTAACCTATATAAAAGCATATTATATAATTTTTACTCTTAAAATATTTACATATAATTATAAAAGCTATATCTGACAAACATTAGCATAAGAAATAATTTCTTCTTAATTTGGAAGTAAATTAATTTTAGTGTTGTAAGGATTCAATGATTTGTTTTAATGAATTGTTTTCTTGAAGATAAATTGCTGGTGTTCCCTGATTATTGAAAACCATGGAGAAGCTTTCAAAAGCTGATTTTCCTCAGATCTTTGCAGCTTTCTAATTCTTCTTCCATGGAGAGAGTGGATGTTTTTTGAGTAATTCTCATTTCTTACAAAATATATAAACCACCTGGAGTATCTTATAAGAGCTATACAGACTAATATTTTAAGTATACCGATTCTTATATATATTAGTTTTTTAGCTATGAATACTATGCTAATGAAAAGAAGTTTTGAATTAAAAACTACTTTTGACATCTCCAAGCTTTGAAGAGCTTAGGAGTAAACAAAACAACATATTCCTGTGAGATATGACATCCAAATTACTTTCTTACATTTATCACCCGAAGGTTGAGAATTTCTTTCTAAAATTTAGCTTCAATATATTACAGAAATGTGGTTTGTCTTCTGCTAGAATGGTTATTTTTTAAAATATTTCCAGGTGTTGTTTATTCCATGTATATTCAATACATTAGTTAGGACTTTGGTTGCTAATAAAAGCAACTAACTAAAATTAGCCAGTGCATTAAGAGGGATGTAACTGGGCCAGCAGAAAGAAATGGTTCCTGCGCTGAAAGTTGTTCTGAACTCCAAGAAGTTCTCTCTCTACTCTTGCTTATCTCTACTTCATGAAGTGCTATGAAAAAAAACCATAGTGAAGCACAATGCTTCTGTTCTGTTTCTTTATATAGACCAAATTTTGTGCTTTTTCATTCACATGGTAGCACTCCATAGATCCTGGAATATACATTTTACAACTAAAGCCATGTAAGATATTAATTGCCTATTCTTGATCTCAAATTCTGTTTCCCGTGAGAAAAGATCTCCTGGTCCAATTAACTGTAGCTACAGGAAGAAAATCACAAAATCTCCTCATAAATCTGTAAGCACACATGTACCCACCTTTGGGAAAGTGGTGGGAGGGGTAATAATTTTTAGAGAAATGGGAAGGGAGAGGATGGCTTCCAAGCTGGACAGATACCCAACAAGGTTTATTATAGTCATTACTTTAGGATTATATATATATATATATTCTCTGTCTCTGTATTTAGAGAAAAAGAGGATTTCTCATTGTCATAATTCTGCAAACTTAAGTACTATCATCCTCACTATAAATTGTAGAAAATGGAGTTGACAGAAGTTAAGTTACCTGCCTGAGGTAATGGCTGGTGAATGTCCATACTTGGATTCAGATCCATGTCTGTGTGTCTTTCAACCCTGTTGCTTTTTATGTTACCTCCATGTCCTCATCTGGGCTCTCCTGAGAACAACACATACAAAAAGCTTTGAATACGACTCCAGGGAACATAATGTGAGAGACAAAACAATGGTCCTGGGAAGAAAGGATCCTCTCAAGTAGGCAATCATTAGAAATATCTGCTTCTTGATCCCATGGGAGCTTCTGAGGACCTGATAAAATACATCTCAGCATTGGCCACCCTGGGATCCAAATGGTATGAGGCTCTATCCCTCTGTGTCGAGGGTGATTTTGCAGGCTTACATAGCTCCTTTTCCACATTGTATATACCTGAGTGTCAGGTGCTTCCAGTATGAATCTTCTGACACAGTAGCATCACAACTCTGGTGCTGTTTACCTAACACAGGCAAAGCAGGGTACTGTCAGGCTGCTGGGCCCTACTAGAAGTCTTTGTAGGACTGGGCCCCATGGCAATGTCTGAAATGAGAGCCAAAATTGTTCTGTTTGTGTTTGTGTTGTTGTTTTTCATACAGGGTCTCGCTATGTAGTCCAGGCTCAGCTTGAACCCTCTATGTATCCCAGGCTGGCCTCAATCTCTTGGCAAGCCTCCCACCTCAGCCTCCCAAGTGCTGAGATTACAGACGTGTGCCACTACATTTGTCTTAGTAAGAGGCAAAATTGAGAACACAAGAACTATTACCCAGAATGACCTAAGACACACATTGACCAGTTATAAATGAGTGAATGGAATGAAAATTCTGAATGTTACCACTTATTCATTCATTCATTCATCCATACTGTTGCCAGCTATAGTAGTGCCAGGTGGTATGTTATAAATTTAAGTAAGTTTCAGATGTTAAAGGAAATAGAGGTATGATATTCTATAATAATAGGTGCTACAATAAAAATTTCAGAGGCAATACATGTATAGAAGAGAGATCCCCCCAATGCATTGTGTGTACACATGTATTGAAAGGTCATATGGTTTTCTTAGAGCTTAGGCTTGAAAGATAAATAAAAGTTAGCCATTTGGGGAGAAATGTGAGTACTAATTATATGTTCAAATTAAATTTCAATATTTTGATGTTAAGTTTCCTGATGTAATCACTGTATTGTGGTTATGTAAGAAAATGTCTGGGCCGGGGATTTAGCTCAGTAGTTCCACCACCTGCCTCACAAGTACAAGGACCCGAGTTTGATACCCAGTTCCAAAAAAGAAAAAAAGAAAATGTTCTATTTTTAGGAGATCCTGAGGAATTTAAGAATTAAGTGTCATAATGTCTGCAACATATCCTCAAGTGATTTACCAAAGTGTATATACACATGGCGGGGATATAGCAAGTGGGCACAAATATGGCAAAATGTCAGTGAAAATAAGTGAAGGGTATACAGTTGTTTTTTATTCAGTCATCCCTTGGTACCTGAGAAAACTGGTTCCAGGACCCCTCACAGACACCAAAATCAAAGGATGTATAAGTCTTGTATATAAAATGGCATAGTATTTACACATGGCCTATGTACATTCTCCCCTATACTTTTTTCAATTTTTATTGTTTACTACTACCTGTTTGCAATACATAATGATTACATTCCTCGAGGAAAGTTGATTCATCCTCCCCTACACTTTAAATCAGTTCTAGATGACTTGTAATACCTAAGTGCTATGTAAATAGTTGTTATGCTGTATTGTTTAGGGAATCATAACAAGAAAAAAAACACTGTACATGCTCAGTACAGATGGATTTTTTCCCTGAATATTTCCATCCCAGGTTGGTTGAATCCAAGGATACAGATCCTGGGGATACAGAGGGCAAATTGTACTGATCTTAAAACTTCTTGAACTTTTACAAAATAAAAATGTGGGGGGATTGATTGAGGTCCATTACAAAGGATTGGAAGTAAATTGAGTTAATACAGGATGAGCTTCTGACAGGGACACCAAAGCATGAGGTTGCTGTATTAATCACCTCTGTGTTGCTGGGACATTATACCCAAATATACAACTTAAAGGAGAAAAGGTTTATTTTGGCTCATGGTTTCAGAGGTTTCCATCCCTGGTCAGCTGGCTCCAAGGCAAATGCAACATGGTAGAGAAAATCTGCTCAAGGCAACAAGAATCAGGAAGGGTTGGAAAGGGCCAGAGGTAGGAGAAGGGGGCTGTGAGCAGGATATAGCATTCAAAGGCACATCTCCAAGTGACCTGCTTCCTCCAACAGACCCCATCTCCTAATAGCCTAATCAGCCCACAAAACATGTGTCTTTGAGGGAGACTTCATATTAAACGTAATAGATGCTTAGGGCTTCTCAAGTGGTTAGGTATGACTGGAATAAATGCTTATGGTGGAGAAATGGCAAAAATGAAATGAGATGGCAGTGAGCTATGCTCGAGTGTCTGGCGTACATACTGAAGATATGGGCGAAACTGAAGGGTTTTGTGTATCTTTCATTTTGTAGCAGTTCCCCTTAGCAGAAGTTTAACTAGTATATATATTGGGAAGGATCAAAACTATGGCAGAAAGATCAGTCCATGTTATTACAGTAGTTAAGGTGGCAAATACTATAGGCTTAAAGGAAAATAGTACTAAACATAAAGTCAAGAAGACAGCTTTAAATCTATATAGGATATATTATGGTTTAGATCTAATATGCCCCTCAAAAGTTCCTTGTGTTGAGGCTTTGGAGGAGTGATTAGATAATGAGGGCTCTTTACTTCATCAGTGTATTAATCTCTTGATGCGAACATAATTTCATAGCATTATTGAGAGATAATAGAAACTTAGAGAGAGGGTCATGGGGCATGACCTGGGGGTCTATATGTTTTCTCTCTCTGACTCTTTCCTTCTCTGTTTCCTGGATGCCATGAGGTGAGCAGCTTTCCTCTGACAAATCCTTCCACCATGATGTTTCTGCCTTGTCAGAGGTATAAAGTAATCCAGCCTTGGACTGAAAACTCTTGAAGTGTGAGGCAAAATAAATCTTTCCTCCTTTAAATTGTTATTTTCAAGTATTTTTGCCACAGTGATCAAGAGCTGACCAGAACAGAGAGCAGAATTAATACGATTTGGCAATCAGTTACACTCAGTTGGTTCAAACCCCCTCACTGCAAACAAAAAATCACATTCAGTAAGTTTGCAAGAAGACTAACTTGGCCCCATTTGGTGTGCTGAATCTTTTAAATACAAAAGAAAAGAAAATCTTGCAGAGGGAAAAGTTAGTTATAGAACTTCTTTAGCCATAAACAAATAAAGGAAGGGGATTGGTTTATATATCAAGAGTGTATTTATATTTTATCACCATAGCTGTAGTACCATTTGCAATATAGGAGTCATTCAATAAAACATTTCAAGTTGTGTTTAGAAATCAAGATAGTAAATGGTAAAATGCATTCTTCAGTTGCTGATATTCAGGGGAAATATGCTGTGTATTTTGTCAATGTTTTCTCCCTGAGGGCTGAACATTTGGTGAACATCTGTCTGCTAACACCTGTTGGGCTGGTTTACACTGTAGTCTAAAATGAACACATGACAAGATAGTGCCACTTAAGGTACCTTCACTTTTTAAAAAAATCTATCAGATATATCTAGAATCAGTTGTGTCTCCCACCAACTTTTCAATTGTCTCACTTTAGAAAGTACATCTACTTAGTAAATCTAATACATGAAGTGTTAATCTAAGGAATTTGTGAGTTAGGAAACATTAATATTTCATATAACATGAATTTTGTAATGCAAAAACTTCCTCCCAGGAGGTATTCCCATGCTAAGCAGCAAGAATAAATATGATTAAAAAATTAAAAAGAATAAATATGATACTGAAGCCAAGTTTACCTATTCATTGTAGCCAATCAAGCAAAATAGGAGGTGCCTTGAGTGTCAGCAGAGGGTTCTTGAATACAGAAGTAGCTCCTCTACTGGATGATGACCTGAGCAAAGCCAAGTAAATGAAAGGCAGTTCTGGAGAGAGAACCCTTACATCAGGGAAAACAAAAAATATCACGTTTTATGTTAAAATTTAGGTTTTATGCCCCAAACTATTTATTTATTTATTTACATACTTACTTACTTATTTATTTATGTGAGACAGGTTCTTGCTGTGTAGCCAGGCTGGCCTCCAACTCTCAGTGCTCCTTCCGTACCTCCCCAGTTCTGGGATTACAGGCATGTGCCACCATTCCTGGCCCAAAGCCTTTCTTGATATCATTTATGATGAAATACCTATGATAATCATTTGAAAAGGAGAAAAGGTTTATTTTGGCTTCATTTCAGAGGTTTTAACAACACACTCCGCTACCACCCCCACCCCCCATCCCTCCCCCCATCGCCCCAACCCCATGTTCCAATCCCAGCCCGTCCTGGGTGAATCATGGTGAGATGCACCTTTTGCAGCTACATGAGGGACCTTTTGCTGGACCCAGCCCCCTGCTCTGGTAGGTCCTTCTGTCTCCCCATCTGATTGTGAAATCATTTCACAGAGCAGAAAGAATGTATGCTTTGGACTCAATTGGACCTGATCTGAAGCTTGGGGTACCTACTTAAGTAGCAAAGTTGTGAAGCCATTCTGACCATTAGTTTACTCTTCTGTAAAAGAGTTGAAAAAGAGAGTAATACCTATCTCAAAGAATAATGATGAGGATTTAAAAGAATATATGTCTCCTTTGATCAAGCTGTATTCTACTTGTAGTTTATTAGTTTACATATGTGCAGAGATTCATATGGATTGTTGCAATATTATAAAATTTGGAGATAGTTCAAATATCTAATAGGAAATCTACTGATATTAAAAGATATCTTCAGTACTACTTAGTGGAAAAAAACTAGTTCCAAACCATGGCACCATTTCTTTTTTCTTTTTTTTTTTTCCTCTCTCTCTCTCTTTCTCTTTCTCTTTTTTTTTTTTTTTTTTTTTTTTTTTTTTTTTTTTTTTTTTTTTTTTTTTGTACTGGGAATCAAACTCATGTCCTTGCGTTTTCAACGTAGGCAGCAGAACCACTGAGCTAAATCCCCATCCCTGCGAGACCATTTCTTAAAATACAGTCATGTGTCATGACTTCACAATGGGGATACACTCTGAGAATTGTTTCATTAAGTGATTTTATAGTTGTACAAATACCAAGAAGGGTACTTAATACCATGTCAGGTGGCTAAGACATTACTAGACTATGTTATCTTTTTTTTTCCAATCACACAGCCTTCACAACTAGTTCATTGTTTCCCTTTTTAAATGAAGCAAATATGCACATAAAACTGCACATGCAGGCTTCTCATCAACCAAGGAAACCGGCGTGACCTCGTAAGTGTGAACTAAGTAAAAAACAAGGGAATATAAAATGCCAGTTCTTCTGTGGGTAAATAAGGCCTCATCCTCCCCACATCACAACATTTATCTTCTTTATATTCCTAAAAAGGGAAGGACCCTGGGCTGGGAATGCCTCAAGTTGTTCCTCTACATGATGTGAGTTCCCTTCATTCCACCCCTCTGCCTTTGCTACTTAATTTGCAGTTGGCCATGAAAGAGGGTGAGTGGTTCCCACCTCAGCCCCACCTGAAAACAGTTTTTTTTTTTCAAATTTTCTGGTGATGGGAGCCCCAAGTCAGGAGCTGTCTTCAGAAAAGAGCCTGGGGAGTGGTTGCTTGTTCCCCGGCACTGCAGCACACTGAGTTCCCTGCTTGGGATCAGGCTGTTAAGACCACATGAGGATAAGCTGCTGTAAAAGTTCCGGCCCATTCCTATTTGGGTTACCAGAGCCGTAAATCCACTGACAGCTTGCTTTATACAGTTGTTCCTGACTTTAAATAAAAATTTTAAATTATGAACACCTGGCTTACTTTTTAAAAATTATTATATGCTGAGATGATGCAGGAGAAGGGTATAGATTTGGGAACCCCAAAAAGCATCCAAATATAGGGAGAAATAATATAAGTTTATCAGAGTTAGACATGTTTGAATCTGAACCATAGTGTCACCAAATACTTAGCTATGTGGCCTTGAGAAAGTTACTTTTAAATTGTAATTCCCTTTTCTGGGTGTGGGAATTATCCTAGCTTGCATTCTTATGAATGTTTAATAGAGGGTATGAACAGGTCCAACACAAGGTCCTGGCTGAGTAAAGGTTAAATTGCCTGTCTCCTTTCTTGACTCTTTATATCACATTGTATCAGCACCTTCTATTCTGACTGTGGTTATGGGAAGCTTCAATGTCATGGTGCCACTGACTCCCAGGAAGTGACAGTCCACAGGGGCAGGGGTGAAGTAGAAGACACGTGATTGTAACTGACTCTTAAAAGCAAGTCACCCTGAGCCACCCAGCCTGGCCTCTGAGGAAGGCAGGAAGAGGCTCAGAAGCTCTCTCCCCATCCTCAGAGTTTCCTCACCTGGCTACATTGCTATCTCAAGGCAGTCAGAGGAAACAGAGAGTGGTTCCTTCCTTGATTAGCTGTAGGGTAAGAAAAAGGAAGGTGAAGAGAGCCTCCATTCTCCTGCCTCTGGCCTGTGCCTTCCTCCACCTGAAGTTTCTCTGTGAACTAAAGCTTCAGTTCTGGCAAATGGAAGCCAGCAGGTCCAAGTCCTGGGTCCCAGCAGCGGTGGCCCTACTCAGGGCTGAAGCCCCTTTGTGAGGTAACATCTCCTGTTTTAGCTTCCTTGCCTACCTCCCTGAAAGGAGAGAAGGCCCAGTAGCTGATCACAGTCACTGTGGCCCCTGCTCTGGTGAAGACTTTGAAGCAACCAGTGACACTAGCTCCTTGTTGGGGGAGATCCTTGTAGCCCCTTTGGGTTTTTGAGCATCAGCAGGGTTTTGTTTTGTTTTGTTTTGTTTTGTTTAAAAAAAGAATTGAGACTAGAAGTGAACAGCTAATGAGAGCGGAGACTTCAGCTTGATTGTGATCTGAGACACTGACACAAAGCAGTGTCCACTGCTTCAGAATCATTAAAATAAGCTTGGAAAACTGCAAGGGAAATAAACATGTTCAGTTGCTCCCACAGGAAGGCGGGGTGCTGTAATGGGAGAAAGCATGAGCTTCAGCAGCAGGGAGACCAGATCCCTCCCTGATTGTCTTGGGGTATGTGATGTAGCAATGGCAGGGAGCTAGGACTCCGGATAGCAGTTCCTGCTCCTCTGCATGTATCTTGCTGCACACCACGTGCCATTGTTTTCTCTTAGATATTATCTCCCAACAGCCCTGTGCAGTAGGTACTCTTATTATCCCTATTATGTATATGAAAAACCTGCGGCTCGGGTTTTAAATGATATGCCGACAGTGGAGCTAATACCACCATTCTCTGTCTATCCTCCCTTGGCCTTGATTTCTTCCATATGAAATGGGAATTTAAAAATATCTCATGGATTGGAGAAATAATGAAGAATTCATATCTAGACTGTGGTATGCGATAGGTGTTCAGTAAATGTAAATTTTTTTCTCCCGTGAGGGTCTTAAAGATAATAAGAAGGAGCAAAAGGCCCTGTGCATGAGGATATAATCTGGAGGCTACCATAGTGTCCAACAATAAGATACCATATATATGGCCAGGTGTCACTTAGCAATGGGACACATTCTGAGAAATACATTGTTAGGTGATCCTGTTGTTGTGCAACCACTATAGAGTATACTTGTCAGAAACTAAGACAGCTATATCACTAGACAATATAAATTTATAAACTGCCATTATATGTGTGGTCCATTGTTAAGTAAAAAGTTGTTAGTTGTCACATGATGCTCTACATATATGTAAATAAGATATTGATTCTGTTTCTCTTGGGAACCCTAGTGCAGTATCCAATAATTAGGAAATATTATCATATTAATTAATTAAGCTAAACACAAAATAGTATATGCACATTGATTATAACTTTATAAAGTATAAGCAAGGATTAGGAAATGAAATACAAAAATTAAAAATTGTCAGAAGCAGATTATGTACTGCTGTTGTATATTGCCTTCCGATCTAAAAACAAAGTAAGTCCAAGAAAAAGAAAAGCAATGCCAAGTGCCATGAGTAGCAGCTGCTGTCAGTGAGATCAAGAGATAGCATTAACATGTCTTAAAAGTGAAAAGGACAGTTCCTTTCAAACACACCAGCATATGCAAAGAGTAGGCCCTATCGGAAACATCATTTTGTTGTTGTTGTGCTAAAAGTGGTAACATACCTTTTGGACACAATCTGGAGAGGGGGAAAAAAAAACTTGGCTTCAAGAGATATACCACATGCTGACTGCTATGATTTGAATATGGTTTGAGTGTGTCCCCAAAGGATTCATGTGTTGAAATTCAATCCCCATCGTGAAGTATGAATAGGATAAAAACACAATCCAGCTATAGCAGTTAGAGGTGAGGCCTTTGGAGGTTATTAGAATTAGATAAAGTCATCAGAGTGGCACCCCCATGGTTGAATTTTTGGTGGCTTTATAAGGAGACAGAAACCAGGACACATTTACACATGTGCATGCACACACAAACACATGCTCTCCCTATTTCTTACCCTGTGAGGCCCTGCCCTGCCTTGGTACTCTGCCATCAAGGCTATTACCAGATGTGAGCCCTTGGACCTCCAGAATCGTAAACCAAATAAAGCTTTCCTTTATAAAGTAATCCAACCTCCGATATTTCATTATAGTAAGGAAAAACAGACTACTACACTGGTCACCCTATTTCATTCTGTAATTTCAGTAAGATTTCATGGTTGAGTTATTCAAAGGTGACTTTCCCAGTGAGGGGAGAAAGCTTCATTTAGAGGCTTTTGCCCTTGCTCAGCTGGTGTTGAGCAATGTGCAGAATTTCTTTGATTAGAATAAAGTAGTGCTTAAATTCCAAGGAGATTATTTCATAAAATATTGATTTTTTTGGTACAAAAAGGAGATAGTTCATGAATAGAAAATGGAAGCATAAGCAAAAATTCTTTAGTTCTCTCAGTTCATAAGTATGAAAATTAATGAGTCCAGCTTACAAACCAGGGCTGACATCTAAATCTACTGGGAGAGAGGCAGAGCTAGGAAAATATTCTTCCTCCATGTTACAACAGCAGAACGGATGTGCCAGAAGGAGACTAATCTTGTTGGTATGGCCTTTTCCTGTAGATTGTGAAGGCAAAGATGTAGTCTCTGTTCCAAGACACTAAATATTTTTGACCCTGTGTTATCTCCCAACATTTAAGTGGGCCTTTTTCCAAAATAAGGCCCATCTTCCTGTGCTGTTGTTGAGCAGCACAGTGCCACTAGCTATTGCTGAAAGACAGCAGCAGTGTCCCATCACCTAAGGTGGTATTAAAATACTATGTCCTGATGGCATTTCTGTCCTGAGCTCTAATCCTCAGTTTACCTCTAATCCATCATTATTATTTACCTGACTCCAGGTAGCTTGCTACCCCGGTGCAGCAGGACAGCAGTGGCCTCGGAATCCAGAAGTTTGATTATGTTCTAATTAACATTTCATCACTAACTGAGCTATTTTAAACAAGTTGGTGAATTAGTCTTGAATGTTCACTCCTTTGACTGTGGATAAGGAATGTTGACAGATACTGTAAAGATCAAATGAGAAAATGCAAGTGAAAGTGCTTTAAAACCAAGTGCAATACCAAAATGAAATATCATTTTTCACTCACTAGGGTTGCTATAATAAAAAAGGCAAGAGAATAACAAGCATTGGACAAAAATGTAGAGAAATCAGAGCTCTCATATGTGGTACCACTGTTTTTCAGTACAGTGTGACAGTTCTTCAAAGGTTAAACATAACATGACTTCTAGATACGAGCCTAACAGAAATGAAAATGTAGCTACACAAAAATGTTTACATGAATGTTTATATGCCAGCATTGTTCATAATAGTATAAAAGTGGAAACTACTCAAGTGTCCATCAACTGAAAGTGGATGAATAAAATATTGTATTACCCAAACAATAGAATATTATTCAACAATAGAGGGATATAAATGCTCTTATGTGGTTCAACATACATGGACCTTGAAAACAGTATGCTTAGTGAAAGAAGCCAATCACCAAGCTTACCTGTTTTAACTCCATTTATAAAAAATATCCAGAATGGGCAAAATTAATGAAGCTAAAGAGTAGACTAATGGTTGCTAAAGGGAGAACTGAGGAAAGAAAAATGGATGCTAACTACTAATATTTTCATGATTTCTTTTTAGAATGATGTTGTATTACCTTTGTCAGTATATTCTGTGAACATATGTAAATATCATTGAATTTTATTCTTTAAGTGAGTGACATGTATGGTACATGAGCTTCATCGCAATAAAGCTGTTCTGGAAAAAAAGAATAAGTGCGATTCAAAAATTAATAACACTTTTTTCTGCACATAACCAAACAGAGCTGAACTCCAGAACCAATTAATTCAGGACTCAATAAACTTATTACCAATATCTTAGAAATTCAGGATCCAATCAAGGATGTCTCACAGTGTATTGGCCAGGCCACAGTTGTCATTACCTACATGTCCATGAACATCAGAAGCACTGTGTTTGAATTTGGAAACTGAGTGTTAATTACTTAGAAAAAAATCCCAGACAGAAACTGAGCGTTGTGGTGCACATCTGTAATCCAGCACCTTGGAGGCTGAGGCAGGAGAACGCAGAGTTCAAGGCCAGCTTGGGCTACAATAGGGAGTTCCAGCCAATCTATACTACCTGGTCAAAAAAACAAAAATCCCAGAAAGATGCCTGAGGCAGTGTTTTAATCCGTGAGAAATAAACGTTTGTGGAAAAGAGAGTTCAGAAAATGATAAATCATCACATGGTTGGCAGTATCCTTGAAGCAGGAATCAAAAATAGACAAGCAAAGAACACAACCCCAAGAGCACTGTGGACTAGCAGTTTCTCTTACGAAGTGCTCCATCACCAAAGCTTTTGTGGCACAAGGGATGGCATTGAGTGAATAAGCAGCAACATGGACTCTGAGTCAAACGGTAATTCAGAAGGCTGGGACTCAGAGAGTGAAGACAAATCGGAATATTTTTAATCAGTTTATTTTGCCTAGATTTTTTTTATGTATGCAAAAGAGTAGCAAATGTTTTTAAAACCTAAATCTGAAAGAGCAGTTTCAAAAAGTATAAAATAAAAAATTTAAGCAATAAGAAAGCATCATCTCATAATTTAATTGGCAACATTTTTTCTTTCTTAGTGCTGTATAATGTAACGCAGCATCATCAATGGTCTTATATTTGATAATACAGACAGATTCTGACCCACAACAGTTTAACTTAAAATTTTTCAACTTTATCCTGGCTGTGAAAGTGGCATAAATTCAATAGAAAGTGTACTTCAGATTTTGAATGTTGATCTTTTCCCAGGCCAAGGATATGGGCTATGATGCTCTCTCAGAATGCTGGGCAGCAGCAGTGAGCCCCAGCTCCAGTCATCCCACAATCACCAGGGGAAACAACCAATATCGTACAGCATCAGGTATCCAATAAATCAGATGAGTTATTTGGCACTTTGTTACAAAATAGGCTTTGTGTTGGATGGCTTTGCTTCATGATAGGCTAAAGTCATATTCTGAGCATGTTTAAGGTAGTCTAGGCTAAACTATGATGTTCAGCAGCTGGGGTATATTAAATGCATTTTTTACTTAAAATACTTTCAGCTTATAGTGGGTTTATTGGATATAATCCCATTGTAAATCAAGGAGCATCTATATTTGATACCTTTTATTTAGTAAAAACGGTTCATGAAGATGACAGGAACTGTTTTCTAAGCTGAATGTGACACTCTTTGCTAAGTTGAGTTGGCATTTCTAGCCACTTTATTGAAGAATGTTATGGCATAATCCTTACTACTCAAGCATTGAAATTAACTGACACTTGTTTTAAGACTTTCCAGAGTCATTATGTGAGAGTAAGAGTTGTGTGCTATTTACTGATCCTTCCTCAGTGCCGGGCACTAGTCTAAAAGCTTTCCTTGCCTTTTTTATGGGTACCTAACACCAATCACACACACACATACACACACACACACACACACACACACACACTCACATACACGGTTCTATTTCCACTTTTCAGAAGAGGGGACTGAGGTTACAGAATATTGAAATAACTCTTCAGGAGTCGTTCAGCAACTACATGACAGAGCTAAGACTTGAATCTACTTAGCTCCAGAGGTTCTTCACCACTTGGACTAGGATATCTCTGTGGCTCCTCTAAATCAAGTCTTAAAATCATACATGAAGGAAATTGAAAAATAAAGATCAAGACACAGAAGCTACAGAGGAGTTGTGAGCTTCTGGGCTTTCTCTCGTTGCACTAAACGTTAACTCAGCAGTCTGCATTTTCCACATTGCAAGAGGGAAATGAGCGCGGTTCCAGGTTCCAGCTTTGGCCTTCTGTAAATTCTGCCAATGAGCTATAAAACTAATTACATACATTTCTGCCCTCCACTTTCAGGACCTTGCACTTGTGAGATAGGCAGTGGAACCACTAGGCTAAATTCCCAGCCCTGCTTCCACTTTTATTCTCCCAGCACTCTGGTTTTCTTTTGTATGCTGAGATACCCATGGAGAGAGGTACAAAGGATTTGAGCTGTGGAACAAAGCAAGGGTAACCTATAATAAAATTCCAAGTCCCAGTGTCAGAGCTCCCAAAGATTGGCAAACATTGAAATTACTTAAGAAGGATGGGGATTTGGCTCAGTGGTTCTACCACCTGCCTCACAAGAACAAGGGCACGAGTTTGATCCCCAGTACCAGATATTACCTAAGAAGCTTTCCCCAGACCTGCCCTGTAAGAACTGCCAAGGGTTGGCCAAGAGCCAGATTCATAATGGCTCTTAAAATAGGCTTCATGGACCAGCAGCTTCAGTGTCACCCAAGAACATGTTGTCTTGCAAATTCTCAAGTCTCACCCCAGACCTCCTGATTCCAGTAATCTGGGCTTTACAGAGCACTCTAGTAGGTTCTGAAACCTGTGGAAGTTTGAGACAGCTGAACTAAAACAATTTAGATAGAATCTGTTTTTATACTGTATATACATGGACAGAGTTTGAGCATTTACATATTTAGAAGCACACTGGCTGGTGTGATGGCACATACCTGTAGTCCTGTAGTCCCAGCACTCAGGAGGCTGAGGCAGAAGGATCGTCATGAGTTCAAGGCCAGCCTGGAATACATAGTGAGTTCAAGCCAACCTGAACCGCATAACAAGACCCTGTCTCAAAACAAACAAAAAACAGCACAAGTATCCTAGCTTAAATTCTAATTCTATTCTACTCTCCTTCTTAACATGCACTAATAATATTTTTTCTTAAAAAATGTGCCAGTCCTATGTTTTCTGCATTAAACTGTAAAACATTAGATGACAATACCACGTTCCATTTTTGAGAAATATCCACTGCAGTAATGCACAAATAGATATATAGCATAGCTGAAACTATTCTAGAAAATTCCTTGGGACATTAATTTTGCTGTATAGACATTTCATTAAAAGTATTGTTAAAAATCATGTTTTAATTCATTGTCTCTAGTAAAGCAAATTAGTGAAAAGTTGCTACAACTAATAAGGAAAGAGGGAAAACACCTTTCTAGTTCCTGAATGTTTTTAATCAATTCTGTTTCTGAAATATTTCTTTTCTTCTTAATATTTTGATGCAATATTTAGTCTGGAGAGAGGAGAAATTTATTTAGGCAAGCATTTCTCCAATGTTGTTCCCACAAGATGTCCAAAGCTGTTTTTTAAAAAAAAATTCCATCATAAATATATTTGGGGAAGTCTCTGTTAAAAATAATTAGATGGATAGGTTCATTCAGTGACTTCTTTGAGATTTCAATACAGTAACATATATTGTACACCTTCAGGGTGGTGTGTAGCCCACAGAATTTGCCCAGCTCTTTTGTTTTTTTAAGTTTTGAAAACCAATAAAGTATTGTTTCTAAGGACCTTCTGCATTGGCATGGAAATAGATTTCTTATATAGAATCCTTCTTTGTGATGGTAATCTATACAAAGAAATTTTATCTGTATATTCTTTTGAGGATTACCTTAGTTTGTAAAATGTCTCCACTAGCTGGATTCTGGTATCTTAAAACTAAAATGTAACCCTTGGAATGAAATGTGTGACCTATAATAATGTGTTTTTAGCCAGGCGTGGTAGCACACGCCTGTAATCCCAGCACTCAGGAGGCTGAGGCAGGAGGATTGCTGTGAGTTCAAGACCAGCCTGAGCTACATAGTGAGTTCCAGGTCAGTCTCAACTACATAGTGAAACCCTGTCTCAAA
>NW_022900950.1:34074369-34103756 GCF_012274545.1 Fukomys damarensis | reverse complement strand
TGAAACCCTGTCTCAAAAAAAAAAAAAAAAAAAAAAGTGTTGTTAGCAATTTAATAAATATAAAATAAGCATGACAAATTTTTTAAAAATCTTTATTGAACTTTTTAAAAATGTTAATAATAAGTAGAGAAGGCCAGTTAACGTAGAGTTTTACTGGTGATAAGATAACGTCATTTCAATTATTAATGTTTTCTTAGTGAATAGTTATTGAATATAATATTAAATTATGTTTTGCTCAATGAGGGCACTGAAAAGAACTACATATTAGTTTTTGGTTATCGTATGACAAAAGTGATCACTTACAGGCTTCAAATAAGAAGCATCCAGCCCTGGAGGACAGAATCTTGGCTTGGCAGAGCAACATTCTCTGCTGAAAGTATCACAAAGGTGATGTCGCGATGTTAGCCAAACTGATCTCAAATCCTCTGCTAAGCTTACTCACCTGACATCTACCTCTTTGTGGCTACTGATGTCCTGTTTCCTCACTGACTGTCTATAGGGCATTGCTCTCCGATCTTGAACATACAAGTCCTTCCCCTGCACCTTCCGGCAGCAAGGGCAAGTCTTTCATCTTCTGCTTTCAATCTCTGATTCTCCTTCTGCCTTTGGCTGCAGAAAACTCAACTGGGTTTTTTTGTCTGTCTGTTTGTTTTAACTTTTAACATGCATATTGAACCTACTGATGAAGTACCATGTGATGCTTCAATACATGTATGCATTGTGTAATGTTCAAATAATGTTAAATATATCTCTCTCCTCAGACATCTATCATTTCTTTATGGTGAAAACATTAAAACGCATTTCTCCTAGCTTTTTGAAATGTGTATTACATTATGGTTACCCATAGTGACCCTACTGCTACTGAAAAAGCACGTCAGATCTTCTTACTGTTAGGTCATTGTAAGTCAGTGCCCATTGATCCACCTCTCCCCCTCTCCCCCCTCCTCCTCCCATCTCCCCTCTTAACCTCTGGTAACCATCATTCAACTCTCAAGTTCTATGAGACTCAGCCTTTAATGACTTACTGTGAAGTGAGCCCCACATGGGTAACCCCTTTTGTTGACAACATAGCCTCATCATGGAGCCAGATCTCCTCACATTCACTGATGTCGCCTACCTTCCAAGAGGAAGAGATTTTAGAAGGACCTGGGTCATTGAGGTTCATATTAGAATTCCGCCTGCCACAAAATGACACCTTTACATTCTTCAAAGTTTAAAAATTAGGAAATAGATGTGATCAAAATATGATCAGAATGTGAAATTTTTAATGAATGTTTAAATGAATCCGTGCTATAGTAGTTTATAGAAGGTGACATGAAGGGAAACAGTTGGTCAAGCAGGTCACAGAGAATTTTAAGACTGCACTAGACCCTAAGGGATAAGAATGGCAATGACTAACATTTACTGAGTTTTAAACCCCCAGGCCTGGGGTGTTTACATGTGTCATTCTCACCCTGTCCTTACAAAAACTTTACTATCCATGTTATTCTCAGTTTACAGATAAGGAAACAGAAGCATGCAGAGTTAAAAGTGCTGGTTAAGTGACAAAATGAGGAACAATGCCAATCCAGTGTACTCCTTGAGTTCAGTGCAATAGACATTTGTTAGCTCATTACCCTCTGCTGGGCACTGGGCAAAGTGTTGGAGATACAAAAGTAAGATTCAATTCCTGCCTTCCAGAATTCACCCTTGGGCCAAGGAAGCAAATCACTGCCCCAGAGTATACAATGTGCAGTAGTGTGATATGTACAGGTTTAGCATCCCTAATATGAAAATCCAACATCTGAAACACTCCAAAATATGAAATTTTGAGCGCTAACTCGTATGTCAGATATATGGAGTTTCTTGTTAGGGATACTCAACGAGTAAAGTCTGTACAAACATGCCTCTGTCCAGAATCCAGAATCTAAATCCTCCAATTTAGATTTCAAAGCATATCTGGTCCCAAGCATTTGTGACAAGGAGTATTCAGCCAGTATTGTGTACAATGGCCTCACAGAACAAGAAGTAGCCAGCTCTGTTTTAGTGTAGGCTGCCAGAGGCTTCTCAGAGAAGGTGACATTTGAACTAGATATGAAGAATGAAGAGTTCTCCAGATGTGGAAAAATTCAGATATGGGCAAAGGTAAGGAGCAAATGTGTGATCTCCTTAGAGGAATGCCGGTGTTTTCTGGTATTCTGTACCACTGTGAGATCTAAGTGGTGTGGAATGGTAAGAAATGAGGCTAGCCAGCTGTGGCACACACCTGTAATCCCGGCACTCCAGAGGCTAAGACAGGTGGATCACCATGAGTTCAAGGCCAACCTGGGCTCCACAGTGAGTTGAAGGCCAACCTGAACATAGTGAGACCTTGTCTCAGGCAAATAAACAAACAAAACAGAAAAGAAATGAGACTAAGGAAGTGGCCAGCAGTCCGGTCATACAAGGTCTTGCATAACATAATGTCCACGCTGAATGTATCCTACCTGTAGGGAACCCACTGTTTTATCTTAAGCAGGAATATAATATGGTAACAGTTGTATCCCCATCACCACCACACACACAAATTATACACATCTGTGTTGAGAAATGACTCCAGGGGCACTCTAACACTAAGCAACATCCCTAGACCTTTTTTTTTTTATTTTATTTTGAGGCAGGGCTTTGCTAAATTGCTAAATTGGTGTAATCCTCCTGCCTCAGCCTCTGAAGCAGCTAGGGTTACAGGTGTTAACTGCCTGAAAGATAATTTTAGCAGTAGCATGGAAGACACATTCAGGAAAAACAAAAGTTGAACTGGAAGACCAATCAGAAAACTATCAGCTCCAGCTCAACGTGGTAATACACAGCAAGGCAGCCCAGCCGCAGATCCCAGACACCTGGCAGGAGCTGGTGGGACTCCTGAAGCAAAAGCAGGAGCTGGTGGAAAAACTGACAAACTCGGAGAGACAGATCTATGCTTTTGAAGGAGGCTGCCTAGAAGACACAAGACACTCAAAAGTACAGCAATGGATTGGTATCTGACCAACAACAACAAAACTCCTATAGCAAAAAAAAAAAAAAAATCGAAGAAACCGGAAGTGTAAGGAAGCTGAGCTGTTGTTCAGTAAATCTTTAGTTACATCGGCAGCTGCAGTAAGTGCATTGGCAGGAGTTCAGGACCAAATCATTGAAAAAAGGGAACCAGGAAGTGGGGATGGAAAATGATTCTTCTCCGGACTTCCACAATCAGGAAAATGAGCCCAGCCGGGAGGACCCTAAGGATCTGGATGGATTTGTGCATGGAGGGAAACCTCAGAAGGCTGCTGCTTCCACTTCCTCGGGGAGCCATCATAGCAGCCATAAAAAAGAATAAAAACCGGCACAGGTATGTATATTAGGTTAGGCTGGGAAGTTTTTGTTTGCTTGTTTGTTTTTGTTTTTTTAACAGAAAAACATGAGGGAGGATTGATCTCAGGTTAGAAGACTCATGAATACAGAGGCTTCCAGGCTGTAGAGTCCTGCTTCCCTTTTCTGACCTCACACAGATAAACATCCCTCTTCTGAGTGGGCGTGGTTGGCGTGGTTGCCCACCTCTGCTCTCCAGAACCAGTGCCTGTGACTCTGAGTAGTTTTTTTCTAAATGTAGTGACAAGTTACTTCAGTAAGACATTGCATCGTTTTCTTTGTGTCATTCTTAGAAGCAGAACTGCTGGGAGACAGAGGCGTGGTTATTGTCCCGCACATTCCTCTCTGTTGCTTCTCCCTTAGAATGAAAATCTCCCCCACACTGGCTGGCACCAACTACATCTGTGATCCCCGCTGAGACATGTTCTCTGGTTTTGTGTTGTGCTGAACGTAGACCACAAGTCACATTTCTGATACAGGCTGCAGATATCTGGCGGTTCTCTCATTTTATTCTGTGTTTTCTTACTTTCCTGTTGTTTTTACCATCTTATTTTCTTTCTGGGACTTTTTGCAATGCCTTTGTATAGCTCATCCCTTCCTGCTGACATATCTGATAATCTGTTTCATGCAGCTGCCAATATTTTAACTGAAAATAAAGTGGTTTACTAGAAGTAAAATGGGAAACTTGGCTCTGTGGTTTTTTTGTAGGGGGAGGTAAAGAGTGTTTATTTAATAATTACCTATCTTAAACCTCTGAATTGAAAGCAGTTTCATGTTCAAGGATCAGGAGAAACAGAAAACCATAAGATTAAATCAATCCTCTAAAATAGATATTTTTATTCTAAATAAATATATAAAATTCATAGGCTTCAACTTCTAAAGAAAAAAAAAGGAAAGAAAACTATCACAATCATCCTGATGAGAGATACCCAGGGCCAGAGGTGAGAGGCAGACAAATATGAAAGAACAATGAGAGATTAAATTTGGTGACTAATTAGAAGTAGGATGTACAATGAGGAAAAAAGAAAGTAGGATGTAAAAAGGAAAGAGGATTTAGGAGGACTCTTGCATGTAATTTAGCTTGTTATTTGGATAATGGTGCCATAAACTAAGGGAATTTAAGATGGAAAATAAAATTTTATTATTAGCCAAATTAAGGTTGAGTTATCAGTGTCACATCTAGACACAATCAGAAATTGGACACAAGGGCCTGGAGCTCAGGGGTGAAGTCTGGCCTAGAAAGGCAGGTTTCTGGAATCTTCTGGAATATATTCAGGACTTTTTTCCCTAAATTCCTGTTGCCTGGTGCTAGGCCCTGGGATTACAGGTAGGAAGATACCACTCCTGCCCCCAGGAAGATATAAGCTAACATACACCTGTGCCAATGTTGCAACACTGGTTGAGCACATGTGACCTCACAAGAGCAGTCAGATGAGGTGGCTTCTTGAAGTAGGTGTTTCTGGGGAGATAGGAATAAAATCAGGAGAAAATGGGGGAAGAGATCTATAGAAAAGTGGAAAGTTGACTGGAGAGGAAATGGAATCCAGATGAGACCGTGTGATATCTGGTGATGCAGTTTTACAGTGGCATGCTCCACTCTGCGCAATGGAGAGGAGTCTAGAGGGGAGCAGTTTGCCCGCCGACAAGCTTTCCCAGGGCACACTACCTGTGTTTGGTTGGCCATGGTCCTGGTCCTGTTCCTCAGACTCAGAACTTGATTTACATCATTTGTTACCTGTCATTATTATTGCTGGAGTGTTTCCCCTTAGTCATTCGCCCCACAGATGATTGGCCACACTTGAGGCACAGATGAAAGCTAAGGCCTCCACCTGTGGGGAAGCTGACCTGGGCAGCCTGCCTACCCCAGGCAGGACTCATCCCTTGGGAAACCAGTCTGCTCCAAGATCACTAGTGAAGGAGATTGGTGGATGGTTTCAGCATTCTCTGGTGTCAGAGCCTGCACTGATCCCTTCATACAAGATATTCTACTTGACTCAAAGATGGCAGTCATCCACTTTGAGCACCTGAGATTCCCTTCTCTAACTCTTCTATAAGCCAGGTTCAAGGTTTATTTCTGCTCCCTAAATAAAAAGCACTTTTGAATCCCAGTTTACTGAGATCACACCCAAGTTTTGAATGGTGTTTTAGCTATCCCAAGATCTCCAGCTGCTCATTTACAGGGTTGGCAATCTCTTGATTTACTCCTGCAGATTATATCCATTGTGTGTAGGCTTAACTCTGCAAATCTCAAGTGACAGGTTTAGATCTTAAAGGGCAGCTCACATCACCTCTTATAAAGATGAGTCAGAGAGGGTAGACCAGGAGGGTAAGATTAAATTGAGAAGTCCTTGAACATCTGGCCAAAACATTTGTGCCAGACCAGTGAGTGCTGTGGAATCCCCAGAGATGTGGGTTTGGGATAGGAGGATGGTTTATGATATCTTTATTTGAGACAATTTAATTTGTGGCTGAGCATAAGCTGCATAAGAATAAGAAGACAAAGGCCAAAGGCCCAATTAAGAAGCCAAGGTGATGGAGTTGGTGAGACATGCAAGGCCAGAGCTGAAATGCTGATAAAATCCAGAAAAGAAATGCCACGTTTAAAAGACATTTACAGAGAGAAACAATGAGACTTTGTGATTGATGGGCTGGCTATACCAGGTAACAAAAAGGAAGACGTTAATACTTTTTTAAAAATTACACAATTGTTGCAGGATATATGTCAGGTATTTCATTTGAGCTGTACTTGATTTTAGGTGTATAGATTTTTTTTTAACTTTTATTTGTGCATATTAGTTATACAGAATAATGTGTTTGTTTGGCATATTGGTACATGCATAACAGTATCGGTTTTGTTTATGTTTGTTTTGCAGAGTTGGAATGGAACCCAGGATATCATGCAGGCTAGGGTAAGTGCTTTACCTTTGGGCTACCCCCCACCCCAAGCCCTAGACATGTTTATAAGCAATATATACAGATAGATAGATAGATGATAGTTTTTGTTGTTGTTTTGTTCTTTTACTGAATCCATTTGGTGAATAATGGAGCCCAGCACTTTCATCCTGGCTCTCTTTGGACATTTGGACATTTAATACCATCAGCAACTAAAAATTCCAGCTAATCTAAACTCTTAAATCTCTTAAAAAGGAAAAATTTTAAAGAATAAAGAATAGCATTCAGCTGGGGATTTGGCTCAGTGGTTCCACTGCCTGCCTCGCAAGCACAAGCGCCTGAGTTCGATCCCAGTGCCAAAAAAAAAAAAAAAAAAAACACAGAACAATTTCAATCCCTGGTACCAAAAAAAAAAAAAAAAAAATAGTACCTAGAGAGAAGCTCAGGATAGTGGAGGGGTGGGGTTGTATTAGCACCTTAGTTACTTTTCTCATTGCTGAGACAAAATATTTGACACCCAAAGTTAAAGCAGTAAAGATTTATTGCAGCTCACAGTCTTTAGAGATTTCAGTTCATGGTTGGCTGGCTCCAAAACAGGGTGGCATGGCCAAGGGGCATCGCAGAGAAGAAATACTTCATGGCAGACAGAAGCCAGCAAAGACAAGCAGCAAGCAAACAGCAGTGACCCTCTTTCTGTCCCTTACATTCTACCCCTTAGGATAGGTAGCACTCACATCCCATTATCCACTCCCAGATCTTTGCTAAACCAATCAGTGGACTAATTTGGTTATGATACACCCTTATCCCAGCATCACACATCCCAGATCCACTACCGCGTGACTGCATGAGGCTTTGGGAGGACATCTAGCGATAACAGGTAGGATGGAGGAGAGTTGGTCTGTCAATCAATAAGCATCTATTATTTAAATATATTAACTGATACATGCTAATTTGTACATATTAATGGAATAACATGATATTTCAAAGCATGTACATTGTGTGTTTTCTTTTGTTTTGCTTCATTTTGTTTTTTGTGGTGCTGGGCATAAAATCCAAGACCACATGCCAGGCACACACTGTACCACTGAGCTACACCTCCAGCTCTTACACTGTATAATTATAATGTCATTTAAATCAATTCAAACATAGCTATCTCCTCAAACATGTATCATTTCATTATGGTAAAGAATTTCAAAATCCTTTCTTCTAGCTTTTTAAAATGTGCAGTGTATCATTGTTACCTGTAGTCACCCTACTGGGCAACACCACACGGAACTTCTTGCTCCTCTCTAACTATAACCTAGTTCCCATTCATCAGCCTTTCCCCATCCCTCCCTCCCTTCTATCTTCCCTGGCCTCTGGCAACCACTATTCTACTCTCAAGTTCTACGAAATCAACTTCTTTATATTCCACATGTAAGTGAGTTCACATCTGCCTGTGCCTGGCTTATTTCACTTAGCATAATGATTTTCGTACTGCTGCAAGTGGCAGGATTTCTTTCTCTTCCTTTCCTTTTCTTTGCAGTAGTGGGGGCTGAACTTCAACCCAGGGCCTTTGCAAAATATTTTACCCTTATTAAACATTTATTGTGAAGTCTGGCTGGGCACGGTGGTGTACACATGCCTGTAATCCCAGTATTTAGGAAACTGAGAGGCAGAAGGATTGCTGTGAGTTTGAGGCCAGCCTGGGCTACATAGTGAGTTCAAGACCGGACTGAACTACACAGCGAGACCCTGTCTCAAAGCACACAAACAGACAAATAAATATTTATTCATTTTGCTACAGGATCTCACTAAGATACTATGTTGCCCAGGCTGGGCTCCAGCTCAGTTCTAGGATATAGCCATGCACCACCGTGCCTGGCCAGGATTTCATTTTTTATGGTTAGTAAGCATTTTTATGTAATTTTACTCTATACCTAAGGTTTCTCAAGGTACTGTGGAAACTACAAAAGCTGAATATCTGCTCCCTTTCAATGAGGAACTTCAAGGCTTCTTGGTAAACAGATTTTACTCTAAGAAATAATCAGAAGCAGTCTGTGGATAGCACTTGCCTAATGTGCACTGAGTTCAATCTCCAGTACAGAAAAACAAAACAAAAACAGAACAGAAAAAAAGGGTATAGGACTAAGTTTTTAAGCCTACATGTGAGGATGAGCCAAGTTCCATACAACTGAGTGCAGGGCCTCTGAAAGTCAAGGCAGATGGAGAAAACAAAAAGGTCAGGAGAACCAAAAAACAAGAAAGAAAAGTAATCATAGTTTGAAAAGAACAGGCAGATTGGGGCTGGTGAAGTTTAGTAACAGATTCCAGGGGAGTTGTTATCCTTTCTTTTTTTCCCTGAGTTTTATTCTTTGTAAAACACTTTCAGGTATATTAATCTCATTTTAGCCTTGACAATCCAGCAAAGGAGGTAAGGTAGGGATCAAAGAAAGGGGAAACGATTTGAGAGAGATCTATGATATAGGACTTTATGACCAATTAATCTTCTGGTTGAGGTTTGAGGTTGACTACTCCAGCTCATTCACTCAATTATTAAATTGCTCACACAACAAATACTTGCTGTGGTCTGTCGTGGGTCCTGTTTGCACACGGGTCCTAGACTTCCAGATTTCTGGCGGGGCTACCAGGGAGATTACATTGCCCTTGCCGAAGGGAAGAGGAAGGGAGAAGAGTATGTGGTGCAGATGTTCGTGTTTCAGGTGGTTCAGCCTCTACCCTAGGGATGTGGGACATGCATGGGACAACCAGGGGAAATTGACAAACAGGTAATTTTACAGAAAAGTTAGGATTTTTAGAACAGAAGTCTGAGACAGGAAATAGACTATTATTAGCCTATAGGTAAGACTTAAAACTGAGAGTAAGAGTATAGGTGTGGTGGTGCATACCTGTGATCCCATCTACTGAGGAGGCTGAGGCAGGAAGACTGCAAGTTCCAGCCCAGCCTGGGCAACTTAGCAACTTAGCAAGATCTTGTCTCAAAACAAACAAAAATCTTTTTACAGGGTTAGAGGTGTAAATTAAAGATTAGGTAGGGATTGGAACTCTCAGTAGTAGAGCTGTTGCCTAGCATGTGCGAGACCCTGTGTTTGATTACCTGTACCACAAAAAAGAAATAAAATAAAATAATTTTTAAAAACCACCAGAAAGTGGATTAGATGACCTCCAAAGATCTTGGTTGGGATATTGAATGACTCAGAACTTTAGTGCCTTTCTGTGGGAAACGAAGAAGACAATATTTCCATCTTGAAATTATCTTAGATTCATTGACTATAAGCAGGCCTTGAGCACAGCTCTGTATTATACACACTGGAAAAATATTTCATCGCCCTAGTATCTGCATCCTGTCTCACCTATCATTTTAGCACATTCCTCAAATAAGACCAACATTTTGCACTCATTTTCTTCCATTATCTCATCATCTTCACATTACCAGACAAAGGTCAAAAGTTAACCATGAACGGGTCTTGATGTCCAGTATCTGAATGTAAAATAAGAACATTAGGTTAACTCATAAGTATATTTTAGATAGGAAGGGCATATCTAATCAGGAACAGGCAAAAGAAGGTAATTATGCAGGGTACAGTGTTGCTCTACTGTTGAGCTTGGTTTCTGAAAGCACAACTAATGAATGACAAAGGATTGATGTGAATCCCAGCACTCTGAGAGGCTGAGGCAGGAAGACCATAATTTCAAGCCCAGCCTGAGCAATAGCAAGAGCAAAAACCTGGCTCAAAATAAAGATGTAGCTCAGTTTGAAGGCTCCTGGTTCAATTCCAATACCTAAAACAAAGAATTAATGTGAAAGTATATTTTCATACATACATTCTGACTGTTGAAAAGTGAAGGACAGGGCTAGGGATGTAGCTCAGTGGTGCTGCACCTTCCTGGCAAGTACAAGGTCAATCCCTGGTACCAAAAACAACAACAAAAAAAGTCGATGTTGAAAAATGAAGGGGAGGGGAAATTTAGAAAAGTTTGACAGAAAATCTCTAGTTATGATTAGGAAATCCCCTGACAGTCAAAATGAAAGACGGGGGGAAAGCCAGGATACTTTTAGAAAAATATTCAAAGCTAAATTGGAGGATACTGAAGGTAGAAGCTGTTGTAGTGGAGTGTAAAGCTGAAACAGGACAAAGAGGGATTTTCAAAGTCTGCTTTCTTTTTTCTTTTTTTTTTTTTCATTTCTAACTATATGGCGTAAAAGTGACTTTCTCAAATTAATCATTTTTGGAGGGTGATGTTACCAAATCTCCATGGGTTAGAAGCTGCCTGGCAATAGTAAGGCGCACATTTCCACTCGGTTTTAGTTGTTTAACTGTGTGGTATAGAAGTGGCGCTCGGCACCATGGCCAGCCACCCCATCATAAAGGTTGGTGAGGGCAGGCACAGCTATGCCTTCTGTGTACTACAGAAAGTTCCCTGGTGCTAGAGACTGACTTACTCCACCTTTAGCAAAAACAATTTAGGTGAGGCAATTTCTTGAATTTTTATTTATTTATTTATTTAGGTGGTTCTTGAAGCAAGTTCTTATTATGTAGCCCATGCTGGCCCCAAACTCACCATCCTCCTGCTTCAGCCTCCCAAGTGATGCAATTACGGACATATGCCATTGGGTCCAACTCTTGAAGTTTTGACCCCCCCCTCGTTAAGTTTATGGGTACATTTAAAGCAAACAATACAGTTAAATCTATCACTGGGATCTTGTACCTTTACATGATATATCTTGGTTCTTATTTTTTCCCCATACCCCTCTTCCCTTTATAGTGGCGCTCGGCACCATGGCCAGCCACCCCATCATAAAGGTTGGTGAGGGCAGGCACAGCTATGCCTTCTGTGTACTACAGAAAGTTCCCTGGTGCTAGAGACTGACTTACTCCACCTTTAGCAAAAACAATTTAGGTGAGGCAATTTCTTGAATTTTTATTTATTTATTTATTTAGGTGGTTCTTGAAGCAAGTTCTTATTATGTAGCCCATGCTGGCCCCAAACTCACCATCCTCCTGCTTCAGCCTCCCAAGTGATGCAATTACGGACATATGCCATTGGGTCCAACTCTTGAAGTTTTGACCCCCCCCTCGTTAAGTTTATGGGTACATTTAAAGCAAACAATACAGTTAAATCTATCACTGGGATCTTGTACCTTTACATGATATATCTTGGTTCTTATTTTTTCCCCATACCCCTGCCTTCCCTTTATCCCCTTCACCCTTCCCTATTTACAAAGGCTTTGTTTCCATTTCTTTCCTTTTTGCATATTTTTTCTTTTCTCTTATTTCCTTTCCCCTCCCCTTCCCACTTCCCCTTTAGCCATTTTTTCCTACTTCACACTATCAGTTATACCACTTGAACCTTATTTACACTTTTGGCTTTGCACACCAGAGAAACTATTCAGTATTTACTCATGTGTCCTATTTATTTCATTTAAGAGCATAGCCTCAATGTGCATCCATTTAGCTATAAATGTCTCTAGTTTCTCATTCTTTATGGCTGAGTAGTACTCCATTTTACAGAAAAAGTACATCTTCTTTATCCAGTCTCCATCTGATGGGCGTTTGGGTTGTTTCCAATCTTTAGCTATTGCAAACTGTTCTGCTGTAAACATAGGTGTGCATATATCACTGTAATATGATTCTTTTAATTCCTTTGGAAAGATACCCAGCAGGGGGATAGCTGGGTCAAATGGGACCTCTAATCCTACTTGTTTGAGGTATCTCCATATTGATTTCCATAGTGGTTGCACCAGTCTGCACTCCCACCAACAATGAGGAAGAGTTCCTTTCTCCCCACAGCCCTGCCAGCATTTGTTATTGGTTGATTTTTTGATAGCAGCCATTCTTTCTGGGGTGAGGTGGAATCTCAGTGTTGTTTTCATTTGCATCTCTCGAATGACCAGTGATGTTGAACATTTTTTCATATATTTATTTTCTGCTTTTACTTCATTGTCTGAGAAATGTCTGTTCATTTTTTAATGAACATTGCCCATTTTAATGAACATTGCCCATTTTTTAATCGGGTCTTTGTATTTGGGGAGTCTGGCTTTTTTGAGTTCTTTATACACACTAGATAGTAGTCCTTTGTCTGAGGAGTAGCTGGTAAATTTTTTTTCCCACATTCTAGGTTGTCTCTTAGCTCTGTTGGTGGTTTCTCTTGCACTGCAAAAACTTTTTAATACAATGAAATCCCAGTTGTTGATTCTTTGTGCAAGTTCCTGTGCTGCTGAGGTTGTTTATAAAGTCTTTTCCTATGCCAATGTCTTTGGGAGTTCTACCTAATTTATTTTCAAGTAAGTTTAGTGTTTCTGTTTTGATATTTAGAACTTTAATCCACTTGGAGTTTAGTTTAGTGCATGGTGAACGACAGGGATCTAATTTTAATATTTGGCAAGTTGAAATCCAGTTTTTCCAGCACCATTTATTAAAGAGTCTACCTTTCTTCCAGTGAGGATGGTTGGCTCCTTTGTTGAAGATGAGGTAACTGAGTATGTCTGGTGTTATTTCTGCATCTTCTAATCTATTCCATTGATCCTCAGTTCTGTGTCTTTGCCAGTACCATGCTATTTTTATCACATTGGCTTTGAAGTATAGTTTCAAATTGGGGATTGTGATATCCCCTGCCATGTCTCTGTTGCCTAGAATGGCTTTTACTATTCTAGGTCTCTTCTGGTTCCAAATGAATTTTTGGATTGTTTTCTCAAGTTCTGTGAAATATACTGTTGGGATTACAATAGAAATTGCATTGAATTTGTGTAGCAGTTTTGGTAGTATGGCCATTTTCACTATGTTGACTCTTCCTACCCAGGAACAAGGGATATCTTTCCATTTTCTTATATCCTCTTCAATCTTTTTTTTTCAGAGTGCTGTAGTTTTCAGTGTAGAGGTCTTTTGGCGCATGCCTGTAATCCCAGCACTCAGAAGGCTGAGGCAGGAGGATCACTGTGAGTTCAAGAGCAGCCTGGGCTACATAGTGACTTCCAGGTCAGTCTCAACTACATAGTGAGACCCTGTCTCAAAAAGCAAAACAAAACAAAACAACCCCCCCCAAAAAAAAAGATTGATTCCTAGATATTTCATTTTTTTTGGATGTTATTGTGAAAGGATTTGTTTCCCTAATTTCTCTCTCAGTGAATCTGTTATTTGTGTACAAGAGGGCTATTGATTTTTGAGTGTTGACCTTGTATACAGCTACTCTATTGAACCTGTCAACTATGTAGAGTATCATATCATCAGCAAATAGTGATAGTTTAACTTCCTCCTTTCCTATCTTTGTTCCTTTTATTTCTTTCACTTATCTAATTGCTGTGGCTAATGTTTCTAGAACTATATTGAACAGGAGTGGTGATAGTGAATATCCTTGTCTTGTTCCTGACTTTAGCAGGGAAGGTTTTCTGTTTTTGACCATTTAGTATGATATCAGCTGTTGGTTTTTCGTAGACAGCCTTTATCAGGTTGAGATAAAGGCCATATATTCCAATTTTCTGTAGGGTTTTTTTTTTTCTAATCATGAATGGGTGTTGAATTTTGTCAAATGCTTTGTCTGCATCTATTGAGATAATCATATGGTTTGAAGTTTTGATTCTTGGGGTCTTAAAAATTCAAATTGCAGTGCCAGTGTTCCTCAGACCACAGACGTGGGTTTGAAGGGCCAGGGATTTAGCTCAGTGGCACCACACCTGCTTCACAGGCACAAAGTCCTGAGTTCAAGCCCAGGTATCACACACACACACACACACACACACACACACACACACACAGAATGGGTGTGAAGACTTAGTTTATTTTTGATGTTCCAGTGACAAAGCCAAAAGGAACCAGTTGCTTTTCTCCTTCATTCAGTCATTCATTAAAGATTTACTGAGGTATCGATATGTGCCAGATGTGCTGATTCCTGAGGATGCATGGATGGAGTAACAGTCTTAACTCTTACGAATCTTGCAGACATTATGAGCTTCCTAGTGACCCCTGTGAATTCATATGCAGAGTGCTGGGGAATTAAGGTTAGGGTCAGGGTGTCACACAGGCTGTAACACTGAAGCTGAGTGCACGCGTGTGTGGGCGTGTGGTGTGTGTGTGTGTGTGTGTGTGTGTGTGTGTGTGGAGGGAGGGTTGAACCTTGGACTTTGCAAATGCCAGCCAAATGCTCAACCACGAAGTTACATCCTGAGCTCTTTTTCCTCCCTGTTTTATTTTTTATTTTGAGATAGGACCTCACTAAATTGTGCAAGCTGGCCTCCAACTTGTAATTCTCCTGCCTCAGCCTCCCAAATAGCTGGGATGAGAGGCTGGAGGGACTGAAGCCTGAATCTGAAAGAATAAGTAGGAAGTGGCCAAGTAGATTCAGAGTTGAAATCCTCAGGAGGACTCAGCAGAGGGCTCAGAAAGTCTGATGGTAGAGGAAATGGTTCTCTTACATTGGAGGAGAGAACTGGAGCTTCAGGAGTCCTGGAGTTTTACCTGGCCTGTGAGGAGAAAGCCCCAAAGACCAGCGCAGTCAGCACTCCGTGCTCCATAGCTTTTGGAGGAACCTGCTCTCCACACCGAGTTACTTTACGGTTTTGTGTGTGGGTTTTTTTTTTTTTTTTTTTTTTTTTTTTTTTTTTTTTATGCGTGTTTTCTTTCTGTTTTTTTTTTTTTTTTTTTTTTTTTTTTTTTTTTTGGTGCTACGGATTGAACTCCGGTCTTTGCGCTTAGAAGGCAGGCCACTGAACCGCTGAGCTAAATCCCGGGCCCCTCACACCGAGTTACTTTAACAAGAAGGAGGGATGGTGTGAACACCGCTTTCTTGCAAACATTTTCTTGCCACGTTCTGAGGACGCCGCTGAGAAAGGGTGGCAAGAGAAACCAGCCCAGCCTCTGCCCCGGGCCACATCTGGGCGGAGACACTGGAGCCCGAGAAGCACCTGACCCACAGGGTGGGAGACAGTCAGGAAGGCTTCCCCCAGAAGGCAAGGCTCTGAGGAGCGCCTGGTTGTTAGCAGCCAGGGTCTGAGCAGCAGGCGGGAGGCTGACTTGGCGCAGAGGGACTCGCTGCGTAGGAGACCAGGACGGACAGACGCGCGAGTGTCCCAAGGGCCCTGGAAGATGCAGGTGAAAGGGAGCACATCGAGTGTGGGATTGGAGCTGAGGAAGTAGGGGAGGACATGATTGCAGAATGATACAGAGGACTCAGAGATAGACAAGGGCTCAGTAGACACTTCTTTAGTCAATCAGAGCACTGATGCACTACATAAAAATAGAAAGAAAGCAGTGGCCCGGTAAACTAACGCGAAGCTGGGAAATTCCTGTCACCTCACATTTTCACCGCAACCACCTACGTTGGGTCGGTATAGTCACAGAAGTAGTCACCATCGTCACGTTTGCCTAAGGACACAGAGAACAGAGTTGTAGCCTGGGAGCAATGGGCTGCTCTGCACCCATCCGTGAGGGTGCGCTCTGCTATGCTGACACAGGGCCGCAGCAGCCCCGAGACCTGGCTCAGCAAGAACCTTGCCTCCTCACCTCCACAGCCAGGGCAACTCTGCCTTCTGTGAAGCCGGGGAACGACGCCAGCAGATCCTAAAGACCTGCTCCCAAGATGTGGTCCCTACTTCTGCAGACCCCACCACCTGCAGACTTTCCTCCACTCAGGCCCCAGCTCTACCTACCGGGCCCAGGTGCTGGCGCCTGAGGAAGGCTGGAGGCCTGGGAGCCCTCCTCCCGTTCGCTTTTCCTAATTCAGACTGGGCTTGCCCTTCACCTTCCTGTTTCCTCCTCTACTCAGCCTGCTTCGTGTCCTTAGATGAAGAAAAAGCTGAGATCCCAAAGGCAGGCCTGATGTACAGCAACTGTTCTCACGGAGTGACCACTGAGGAGGCCTTGCTTAGCAGGCAGAAGCGAGGAGAACAGAACCAGAGGGTGGATACGTGGGGTTTCATTGTACTCCTATCTCTGTTTTTATGTATACTTGTAATTTTCTGTAATGCAAAGTTGAAAAACAAAATAGTTGGTATTTTGGGCTGGTTGTAGCTTGCCAGTAGAGGACTTGTCTAGTGGATGCCAGGTTCTGGGTTAAATTTCAACATTACACACACACAAATAGGTATTTTGGAAAAACTGAATTTACAATAATACATCTTTACCAGTTAATTTGAGATGGATGGATGGATAGACAGACAGACAGACAGACAGACAGATAGATAGACTTCAACAAGAATCAAAGCACAGACTGTTCTAAATGAACAGTGGTGGTTTGGATGGCTCCTCCCTTTTCCTACCTCCATTTCCAGTTGACTAGTGTCACCTGGTGTTTCTCCTCCTTGGTTTTAATCAGAATTTCCCTACAACTTCACTTTTGTCCTAGCACACTTTGCAAAAGAGACACTTTCTACTGTTCACCCCAAAGGGTAACTCTCAGTGTAATGAATTTGCTAGTTAAGCCTAGCCCACACTTACCCCAAGTCTAAGCTTTTCTTTCCAACCCACCTCTAACTTTCATGTGATCAGGACTTAGTGGTTGTCATACCTGTTTTTAAATTACCACCTTGGGCATCTCTGCATTATTATTATTAGTTTTATCTAGCTTTTTCATTGGTCTCCCAGGTTTTGAAAAGAAATGAAGATCACTAGCCCTGAAAAGATGCTTGGTAATGTTAAGCATGAGAAACAAATTTTAGATATAAAAGATTATCTTGGTTTGAGATCACAGGGATTGAGAAGCTTGAAGACAAAGCAACTTTAAATCACAAGATAAGATACCAACTGGTAGCAGATGTTGGGGGCGGAGCCTTGGTCCCAGTCTGGGGTAGGATGGTTCACATCCAGCCTCTCACTGTCCTTCCCTCCAGGCCAGCCTGCTCCTTCCCACCCCGCACGCCTAATGGTCTCAATTTATCTTCTAAACAAAACTCAAATATCTTCAATTAGTCCTAATTTGATTTACCTACCTCCCAACTTGTATCTCAAGATTTTCTTTCCCTGGAAACCTTTTCTGACTCCCCTCAATCATGCTGGGGTCCCAAAGCTTTAGTGGAGACACTGCCCTTGTTTTCATTTTCCCTGCCACAGCTTCTCTGATCTCTGACACAGTCTGCTCTGTCTTCACAGTACTTCTGCTTCCCAAATGCCTTCCGGATCAGTTCCCTTGAAGAATTGTAATAGCTCCAAATTGTTGAAATTATTTTTTCTTTATGCATTTTAGCGTGTGCTTACGAGGAGTCACTGCTACACTACACACTTGGCCTAGATTGTCTCATTTACACTCAGCCTAAACATTTATCCATTAATGTTTACTTCCTCTCCTTCATCCCCTCACATCCCATCTAACCAGGAAAGAGCATGCACTTGGAAGCTTCTCCTTTAAAATCCAACTGTCTCTCTTTAATTTATCCTTTTCATTTATTTGGTTATTTTTTGTTTGTTTTTTGAGACAGGGTCTTGCTATTAGTTCAGACTGGCCTTGAAGTCATGGCAATCCTCCTGCCTCAGCCTCCCAAGGGCTGGAATTATAAGCATATGCCACCACAACCAGCTATAAATTATTCTTTCAATGGACAAATTACCCAACTTCTGTGCTATAGTCTCCGCATCTGTGAAATGGATCTGATCACAGTAAATGCTTCATGGAAGTGTGAGGGCTTCAGGAGGAACCACACACTGTAGTAAGCATTCAGAAGTTTCTGGCACATAATAAAGGTTATGTTGGCTTTTCTCTCCTTTGTTCAGAGACAGCCCAGCACATCCTTCCCATAATAAATCTTGTTATGGTTCTGGGGGGAAAAAAAAAGTTATGTCACTGTTAGCACTTAATATTGTTATTTCAATGCTAAAAAGTTGTGTGTGTGTGTGTGTGTGTGTGTGTGTGTGTGTGTTTTCACAGTTGACTTTTGGACTCTTAAGATTCTCTATAAGTTCACTATAGTAAAATTTTGCTCTCTGAAATCACAGGATTACCATAAACTATCTAATTACTTTAGCTTTAGCACACTTTTTCTAAGAAATCTGACAAGGAACATATTCTCTTTTTAGGTGATGATCACAAATATTTCTGTGCTGACAAGGTGAGAACATTGTCAAGGTTTAGCACTAACCTAAAAATGAAAATTTTCATATATAATAGTAATAATCTATATGATTGGATCTTAAATTTAAAATGTATATCAATTTATAATTTTATTTTATTTATTTATTTTAGTTTTTTTGAAATAGAGTCTCATTTTGTAGCTCAGACTGGCCTTGAATTCACTGTGTAGGCCAGGCTAGCCTCAAACCCATAGTGATCCTCCTGTCTCAGCCTCCCAAGTGCTAAGATTAGAAACATGTGCACCAGCCTGACAATTTATAATTTTAAACTCTACTTGCCTAAGTTATGATATTGTTTGAACAGCCCTGCAAATATACTAAAAATATATATAATTGCATACTTTATGCAAGTGAATTTGATGATATATATACATATCTACACTACCTTATACTCAATAAAGTTGTTTTTAAATTTCTACATAAGAGCTGACTGTGGTGGCACACACCTGTAATCCCAGCACTCAGAAGGCTGCAAATTCAAGGCCAGACTAGTTTATATAGTGACTTAAAGGCCAGCCTGAACTATATAATGAGACCCTGTGTTAGTTACTTTTCCCTCATTGCTGAGACAAAATACCCACCCTTAATTCTAGTGTCACACATTAGATTCACCCACCTATGACCCCATGAGGCTTTGGTGGGCCATCCAGACCCAAGCCACAACAGACCCTGTCTCAAAACATAAAACAAAACAAACCCTATATAACAGTAGTGGCAAAACTTTGGCATGCATGCCACAGTGGGCTGTTTGTGTCTCTGAAAGCTCTAAAAGACTCGCCATCACAGCTATATAAAGTAATCTGTATAAATATACAGAAAAGTTCTAAAAGAAAATGCACAAAATTATTAACAGGAATATTACAAAGAGAGAACTGAGATAGAAAGGGGGACCCTAAGAATATGTTTGATTTTTTAAAATTCTATGTGCTTCTATATCTAAATGTTTTATAATGAGCATATATATTGCTATACTATATTTTTTATCTGTTTTTTTTTTTACTCATGTAATCCCAGCACCTAGACTGGTGCCTACGTATAGCAGAGGCTCAACAAAAACATATCAAATAAGTAAATAAATAATGTTTTATGAGGTATGTTTTATTTTAGTTTTATAAAGTATATTTTAAATGTAAAAAAATGAAATACACAATAACTTGTTGGTCTGCATGTGACCAAGTCAAACCTAACTTTTAAAAATAAGGTTATTTTATGATAATTATCAAACCTAATTTTAAAAATCCATTTTGAAGACAGACTTTTGGAAGTGTTACTTGTCAACTATTTAAGAACTATTCTTGGACTTCTCTGTAGGGGTACTGGCATTAAAAATCCAAGCTCTGAATTTGATTTTTGACTTTAAAATTTGACTATGACATGAGTTTTCCTAGTATACTTCTAATCAGGCTGTCATAAAGTATGCACAATAATTCATCTTTCTTATGTAAGAAAATGAGATGTTATAACTGAGGTACTACATTAAACAGTTTTTTTTTTCTTTGTTCTTTTTTTGATTCTGGGGATCAAATTTGGGATCTTGTACTTGTGAGGCAGGCAACAGCACCACTGAGCTAAATCCCCATCCTTAATAGTTTTTTTTACTTATATGTGGTATCAGTTACCTCAATGAAGTTTTTCAGAGATAATAGTGCAAATAAGTATATTGGTAAACATGATAGAGGATAAAAATTTCTAAACTGCCCCCCATTTATTTGTTGCATTATATTAAATGAAACACTCGTTGATTAATATCTGAAATGTTGGAATGGTATTATGTGTATCAGTGGTTAAATATGGTTACTAGTCATTTGATCATTATTTATAATACTTGACATTTTATCTTGCTGTGTGTGCTGAAACAGAAATTGTTTGCCATTGTTTAATGCATTGATAAATATATAAAATCTTATCTTGATTTCAGTCTTCTTTCTTCTAAAGCACTTGTTCTTTACCTTTTAGAGGCCATGAAGCCCTTAAGGATCTGATGAAAACAACAAATCTCTGCCCCAGTAAAAGGTACACAACCTTTGAGAATGGTTCCAATGCTCAAGCTAATGACTCTTGTGCTAAAATTCAGAGATAGCTCCAAATTTACATATTTACATTAACAGCTTGTAATATGATTAAGTCTCTTAGCCTTCATATTGATGGTGACTTTTACATTTAACCTGTGATCTTCAAGGTATTAATTTCCTTTATTAGATATCATAGCCAACTTCACTATATGAGATACTCAGAGGGCTCTAAATTGATTGACAAATGATCTTCAAATTCGCTTTAACCAAGAATCAGTGGCTGGGGACAGAGTCAAAAAAAATTTGGGGAGGAGCACTTTTGAGACAGCCTCTGATATGTAGTTCAGGCTGGCCTTGAACTCACTCTATTGCCTGGGCTTTGCTTTAAACTTGAAGCGATAGTCCTGCCTCAGCCTCCCAAGTGCTAGGATTCTAGGCATGTGCCACCACACCTGGCCCTCATTTTTTAAAAATAATAAAATCAGCAGTTTTCTAAATTATTTAGACAAAGTCATTACATAATTATTTGCAGATGATGTCACTAACAGGTTGACATTTCAAGATTCCTTTTGGTCTTATGATCCTAAGAAGTTCAAGTGTAGCAGCTATGATTTTTAAAGAAGGTGGGAGCCTACTATTAATGAAGGGTTATTTCTCATACATTTTGTTTCTGTGAGAACAAGAAAAGGTATTGTAGTTTCTAGTGTGGTTTGGGGAATGCTTGTAAGAATGGAAAGATCAGTTTTGGTCAGACTATGAGGCTGCCTGAAAGACAACAATATAGAGAAAAAGTCAGTTTGAAATGAGGAAAAAAGGAGAATGGAGAAGGCACCAAATTAAAGATTGGTAAGAGCTGCAACTGTGCAAACTGATGAGCAAGAGATTTGCTGAAGAACCACCCATTGTAGACATCAGAGATTCAAGGGGACAATTTCAGACCTGAGCACACATCACTCAGTTGTAATTAGTAGGGATACAAGGTTGGGGTGACCTAATCTTCAGGGCAAAGAATTTGCTGATTCTCTTTCCTTGATTTGTGGGATGGATGCAGGAAAAGAATCATTGCAATCATATCCTATTCTGTGTTAGTCAGCTTTCTGCTGCTGTAACAAATACCTGAGATAATCCACTTAGAAAGAGAAAGGTGTTATTTGGCTCATGGTGTCACAAGTTTCAGTCCACAGTAGTGGGCCCCTGAGCCTATGCTGAGGCAGCACATCATGGGAGGAGCATGGAATGGAACCAGACCATTCCCTTCTTGGGCAGGAAGCAAGAGAGGAACATAATGGGTTCCCACAACTCCCTTCAAGGGCACAGCCCCAGTGACCTGAAGACTCTCCACCAGACCCCACCTTGTAAAGGTTTCACCTCCTCCAACATTGCTACCCTGAGGAACAAGACTTACCATGTGGACCTTTGGGGAAAATGGATCCAAACTTGTAACATTCTCTATAACTAACTTGGATGGGGGCTAAAGGGTAGAACTATAAGGAGATTTAGTAACGGAGGCCTTGCACACCTAGCAATTCCCCAGCAACACCCCCTTGCCTGCCCTCTCCCACTCCTGCTAGATCCCAACAGGATAAGAACAAGTATATGACAGGATAAATATCAAAAGAAGACCATCAAATTTGTCTAACAGAAGTCCTAACTGACCTTAGTAGAATACATTTTTGCATATTTTTCATTTTAATGAAAACAGAGTAGGTGGTAGATTCAAAATTGGAATCAATTGCAAGCTCAAGGACCCGAGTTTGATCCCCAGTACCAGAAAAAAAATGGAATCAATGTGAAGTAATCATCTGAGATGCTCAGCTGTGAGTGAAAGAGATGAATAGATCAGTGCCATGGTATTGAACAAACAGGCCCTCCACATTGGAGAGTCCTGGTTATATTGAAAAAGACCAAGAGGAAAGGGCTAGTGGAAAGAGATGGGGGATAATTTTGAAAAAGGAAGAGATCAATGAAACTAAAGATCTCTATTTACAATTGAAGGGAAGAAAGGCTAAGCTGGGGAGGGGATGGCTTTCCTGCGTACAATCATTTTTTTTTTTAACTTATGGAAGAGTATTATTTTTTTAAAGTATAGCTTCAAGAGAGCAGGATGCTCAAATATGACAAATTACTACTCAAGGGGGAAAAAACTCCAAAGCCCTCTGCTAAATTGCAGCCAATAATTCAAATAAACCAAGCTGGAGAAAACAGGAACTATATGTAGTTAACAACTTCTTAATGGGAAGAAACACCTATAAAAAATTTAAATCTTCCCATGTTTTGGCAAGGAAATCGGTAAAATTAACATAAGGATATTTTGGAAGGGCTTAAGGTCACATTCAGAATTAAACAGAAAACATCCAAAGGCAGAAAACAAAATGAGAGATTTCATTAGCTTTCATGATCCCCTCCACCACGTCTAAACAGAAAAGAGTCTGGATTATGACTCTCACACCAGGTGCTTAATTTCAAAACTAACTCCAACAATAAAAATGGGCCAAATAGGGCTAAGGATTTAGCTCAGTGGCCCCCCACCTGCCTCACAAGCACAAGGTCCTAAGTGCAATCCCTGGTACCAAAAAAAAAAAAAAACCCAAAAAACAAAGCAGACTGACCAAATAAACTGATTTTCTTTTGTTCTGCCCGGTGTCCTGCCACATACATGCTTGAATTTAATGAAGACTACCCTTTGCATCTGCTCCTGAGAGCAAAGACGAAATGGGGTATCAGAGGAAGTCTGAGAAGTCCTAGGGTCCTGAGGGCACTTTTCCCTGGCTGGTTATGGCCATTTTATGCTTCAGTATAAAAGGCTTAAAGCCTGTTTTGGGGAAAAGAATCAGTCCTGGCTATTAGGGTACCCTGTGAAAGTCCATCAGATAAACAGCTATTTACCAGCAATTAGCCTAAAGCTCTCCCGTAATGATAAAAAAGTAAATATAACTTAAAAGTTTCCTACTGAAGCCTTTTTTTGTTTTTGTCTTTGTTTTGATATTGGGGATTGAACTTACTTGGGACTTTGCACTTGTGAGGCAAGCGGTAGAACCAGCCCCCTTTTATTGTTTTTGTTGATGCTCAGGGAAAATGGCTTTCCCAAAATTCACCATGGCCTGGACTCGATGACACCAGCTTGTATTGAGGCCAATTTGAATCTAAGTCAAACTGCATTTTTCTCAGGTCTGTTCAATCGATAGATACATGGCATTTCACAGGTGCCTTTTCTCATATGATCTTTAACAAGAATTCATAAGTCACACTGATTATGCCCCAAGAGATGAGGGACTGATGATAATTCAGATGGGCACCCCTGAAGAGATTTGTCAGTTTCCTGCCCTGTTTTAGCCAGGTTGTTTTGAAAACTTTGGAGAAAGACTGAAACTCCCCACCAATCTTGAGACTGTATGTGTTTTTACATTAACTGGAAAAAAGAAAAAAAAGAACCCCAACATGGCACCTAATACACCTCCACAGATAAAGCCATTAACCAGATGAGAGCTGCGACTTGTTCCATAGGCAGATGCTCCTTAATGGGACCTCGAAGGCCAAAGTAAAGAACATTGCTGAATCCGGTACGGAAGAGAATGGGCCCCAAGCCTCCATAATATTCTAATTCCATGGCATTTCAGCACGCCTACTGCAGCCACACCACGGACACAAACTCTGGAGCCCTGACGTGCTTAAGGCGAACGCAAGACAAATCCTCACACAGACCAAACATGAGTGCCAGGGTAGTTGCGTTCTTCATGAAGCGGGGAAGGATTCCACGATACAAGTTTCAAAATCCATCCCTCCTCAACCAAAGTACTGCATCCCAGGTTTTGGTTCCATAAAGCCGCTGCAGAAAGAGGACCTTGTGAACTGGAAACGTGATTGCTATGTTGCCGAAAGCTGTGCAGCAACCACACAGATAGTGCTTCATTTCTCCAACACTGGTGATGTGTGGTGATGCGTCTTGTGTTGAACATGTTAGGATTGGTGGCCTCTATTCATGAGCTTTTTTTTTTTGGTTTTTTTGAGACAGGGTCTCACCATGTAGTTGAGACTGACCTAGAACTCACAGTGTAGCTATGTAGCCCAGGCTGGTCCTGAACACACAGCGATCCTCCTGCCTCAGCCTCCCGAGTGCTGGGATTACAGGCGTGCGCCACCACACCTGGCTTTTCATGAGCTTCTAAATCCATCATGTTGCTTCTGATCTGTCTTGTTCCTGAAGGATTTTTTAACCTGTGACACCAGCTGAGCCTTGCATTGCAGGGAATAACAGGTTTCTGCTAACTTTCTCAGTTTCTTCCATTACTACTGGTCTGTTAGGTTCTCTTTTTTGGAGTCAGTTTTGATACCTGGATTTCCCATGGCCACAGACGCCGGCCACACACCCAGTGAAACCTGCCAGCCGGACAGCCTGCAAGCTAGCCCACACCCGTGCAGGCACAGACCTGGACCTACATATAATTTAACTCAATTTTTTTCTTTTGAAGTTCTGGAGATTGGAGTAAGGCCCAACTGCTGGGCAGGTGCACTTCCACTCAGCTGTATACCCTAACCCAAATTTCTAAACAAGGAACGGAAGCGATACCATGTGTGGTGAGCCTCTGGGACTGACAAAAATATACGGGGGAGGGGGCGAGAGGCATTGTTCTAATGGAAGGAGTATCTGGGAGGAGTGATGGTCATGCTGAAGAGAGAGGAAGACAGGAAGGGATGGAGGGAGGGAGCAAGGAAGGAAGGAAGGCGATGGGTGAGGGGAGCCTTAAATCATACTCGGTTGAGTCTATTCTCTTACAACATTCCAAGTTTCAAGGAATTTAGCCTGGAAAAGCAATCCTTGTCTTTCTTCACCAACTGAATAATTGTATTTTACTTTAAAAGTCCATCCACAAGGATGCAACACTTGCCCTTAGGAGGCAGGCGGCGGAATCACTGAGCTAAATCCCCGGCCCACAACACCTCTTTTTATAAAGTATCTTCTCCACTTGATAGCTCCCTAGAGAAAGATCAGTTAGAGACTGCGTCCTGGTCCACTGCCCTACACGGTGTTTGGTAGGGTCTTCTTTGATGTTCCATGTCTGAACCACCGGGTGCTTTCACATAAATGTATTTCCTGGATATGTGGGTTTCATGGCAATTGCTAGCATTTCCTGCTTCTAATCATCCACCACAGTGCTCCACAGCTATCAAGGATGGGGCTGACCACGCAGGGAGGAGGCCCAGGTGTCAGACTGTGAGTCCAGCAGACTGGTGGAAAGGCTGTTGCTTATTAGGGCCCAGCCTTTGGTGAGCCACTGATAGGAGGCCTGAGGGGAGAAGAGGTGTGGCCATGGTCTTCATCTGCTATCAGGAGCAACGGAGATTGCACCCATAGCCAAACTGCTAAAGAAGAAATACTCTCCTAACTCCTACGCTACCCTTTCCTCTTGTCTGATCACCCTTTCTTCAGGTTCCTGGTGGTATCATAAAAATTTAACTTAAAAGAGACTTTAAATGTTGAATTGACTCCAAGTTATTGTACATCATTATTAAATCTAAGAAGACCCAAGGTCTGTTAGGCTGTGTGATGGTGTAGAACAGGCCGAAAGAGGTGATAGCCCCCTGCCCTTTCCAGCTGGAGAATTGCAGCCTGATTTAGGCATCCTGTGTGAGAACACTAAACACTGAGCCATGATCAGAGAACAGCTAGGACCTGCATCCCATGTTGTTTGAGAAATGATTCAAGGCCTGGAAAAAGAAGACCCAATGATTCTCCGAAAATATTTAAAGACTTATCTGCCACTGGGACCAAGGAAGTATTCTTATTCACTCTAGATGGCTAGAACTAGAACCAATGGGAGAAAATATACGGTGTGATAAAAGAAAAAAAATACAGCGAAGATTTAAATGAAAGTCTTATCTTAAAAGACACTGTGAATCCTCCTCAGAATACTCCTCCTCACTGTGTACCCCCTTATCCCACCATTCTTGCCACTTTTTTGTTGTTGGGTTTTTTTGAGACAGGGTCTCACTATGTGGCTCAGGCTGGCCTCCTTGCATTCACCATGATCCTCTGCTAAGTGACATAAGCTAGTCACAAAAGGACCAATACTATGTGATCTCACCCAGGGGAAATATCTATAAAGTGGAATACATACTCTCATATACGCTGCACCCAGAGTACCCAGATTCAGAGACAGAAGGTAGAACGGTGGTAGCCAGTGGGAGAGGTGAAGGGAGAGGAAGGGGAATTAATGCTTATGGAGACAGAGGTTCAGTTGGAGGGGTGATGGACCATGGTGCTAGCTGAATAGCGATGTGAATGTACAGAATGCAGCTGAACTACACACCAAAATTATTAAAGAGGTTTTATGTTATGTATATGTTATCACAACCAAAAACTGTTATGAATTTAAAGCAAACAAAAATGTGAGAAATGAATTTGAGAATTTAAATATATGATTTAAAAGAAGAGTAAAGGTAATCACCAAGCTGTCTAGCTTAGCCAATGAGGTGACTGATGGGGCCATTAGCCAGGAAAGAGAACATTAACAAAGGAGAGAAACCAGCTCAGGAGGAGATTATGACTGAGTCTGAGACATGTAAAGGTTGAGTGGCTTGAACAGTATTCAGTTGTAGATTTCTTAAATAATATTTTTCCTGCGTTGTATACAATAAATGCACATTATTCAAAGTGTATGATTCAGAGTTTTCACAGATGCACACATCCATGATCTACCACAAACCAAGGTTCTGGACATTTCTGTCTGCCCAAGTTTTCTCACTCTTTATCCTCTCCCACCCCCACCCCAGACAATGACAGATCTACTTTGCATTTTCTTCTATTCTGTATAAATAGAAACACACAATATGTTGGGGTTTTTAAATATGACTTACTGCACTCAGCATGATTTTGAGAACCATCCACCTTGTCTTGAATATCTGTAGTTTGTTCCTTTTTGTTATAGACTAATGAATGTCTCAAGGTGTGGGTATGTCAGTGTGCTTATCCATCCATCTGTTGTTGATCATTTGGTTTGTTTCTAGTTTTCACTGTGATAGATAAAGCTACAGTACTATGAATGTTGCTATAAAAATTTTTGTGTGGACATCTAACATTTCTCTAGGGTATATACATAGAAATAGAAGGACGAGGTTGAATTGGTTGTGTTTATCTTTTTAAAGAAACTGTCAGCTTTTCAAAGTTATACCGTTTCATATTCCACATCTCCATCAATGTATGGTACTCTCAACTGGTCCTCACAGGTGTAGTACAGGCTGGCCTTGAACTCACTGTGTAGCCCAGGCTGGCCTCAAACTCACAGCAATCCTCCTGCCTCAGCCTGCCAAGCGCTGTGACTACAGATTTGTGCCACTATGCCTGACTTTTGCCTAGTTTAAAAATTTGTCTTACTGGGTTTTAATGGTACTTTATATTTACAAATACCAGTACTTTATCAGATGTATGTGCTGCAAATATTTTCCTATTATATGCCTTTTATTCTCATTTTCTTATTTTTCTAGAACCAAATTTTTAAAGTTTGAAAAATATTTTGTTTATTAATTTTCTTATTTATGAAAGTTTGTTTTTTGTGTCCTGAGATTTCTGTTCAACTCTAGGAGTTTTCTAGGTTTTGGTTTTACATTTAGGTCTATCATTCATTCTGATAATTTTTGTACCCAGTATGAAGTAAGGATCAATATTCATTTCTTTTTCCATACAACTATGCAGTTTTAGCACAATTTGTTGAAAAGACTTTCTTTTCCCTGTTGAATTGCCTTAAACCTCTTTTGAAAATCAATTGACCATTTATGTGTGGAACTATTTCTGGAGTCTCTATTCTGTTCCAGGTGGAGATATCTAGAGGGATGTTTGAAATAGGGAATTAAAACCACTTTTTTCTGAATATATGGGTGTATCTTTGCCAGTACAGAGAAAATTGTCTGCCTTCAGGCAAGCCTACCTGTCACCAATAAGTTTGCATACCAATCCTTAAATTCTTAACTAAAATACATATCTCTTTATTGGCTCAATTAGTACAAGCTGCTTCTATTACCTATAATAATAAAGCAAAGAGAAATATGAAAATTTGGGTTGATCAAATGCATAATGGCAAAAAGCATTCAGGAAACCTAATTCTTTACAACTCTAAATGTATTCACTTATTATTTCTGTGGAAAAAATTACAAGTCAAAGAATTGAAAATATCTAGAAGGCAGCTTAAAGATTTGGGATTTTCTCTGCAAAGACTATTGGAATCCAGACATTGGCAAATCACCTAATTACTCTTTATTCCTATTCATGTCACAAAACCCATCTTCCAGGATACCAGGACCTCTGGCCATCCTTTCCTTGGCATTAGCACAGTTGTGTGGGCCTTTCTTTCCCTCTGGAGTCTAAGAAAAGCCCAAGCTTTTTTTTTTTTTTTTTTTTTTTTTTGGCCAATGCTTCATTGAAATTGATTCAACTGCCATCTGAGAGTAAAGGCTATTCCACCTTGTGGTTCAAGAAAATCCCCTTGTTCCCATGAATTTTGCTTTCTCTTACTTCCTTCTGTTTATGTTGGAATCATGGCCTAAAAGAAGAAAGTTTTTCCAAAATACTAAGTGTGGGTGCTGGTAGAGCTCTTGCCTTGCATGCACAAGGCCCTGGGTTTGATACCCAGTACCACAAAACAACAACAACAACAACAACAACAACAAAACAAAAAACAGAAAAAAAGAAAAAAGAAAAGAAAAGAAAAGAAAGAAAGAAAAGAATACTAACTGTATTTTAAGTAAGAATTTAAATTTTCTTTTCTTTTTTTTTTTCTCTTGGTACTGGGGATCGAACTCAGGAGCTCTTGCTTGCCAGACAGGCACTGGGCCACTGAGTTACATCCCCAGCCCCAAGATGAGGTCAATTTTGAAGATGTAATAGTAGAAGACACTAAGTAAGAAATGTGATTTCAATGTGTCATTGAGAAGGATAGAAGAATGTAGTGATGTGTTCAGAAGTGTGTAACCCAATGGGCCAAGGAAATCTTTGAATTCTAATTCAGGCACATAGCCTGGCAATATTAACCTCTTTTTAAAACTAATTTTAGGTACATTATATATATAT
>NW_022900950.1:34069233-34074324 GCF_012274545.1 Fukomys damarensis | reverse complement strand
TTACAGTATTGAGGAAGGAACCTAGGATCTTACACATGCTAAACGAGTACTCTGCTATTCTTCATTTTAATGAGAGCTACACATGCTATTAAAACAAGTACATAGCAATTGTTTATGCTTACTTGGTTCAAAACCACCCTGAACCATAAAAATCACAAAAAAAAAAAAAAAGAAGAAGAAGAAGAAAAAGGAAAAAATTTTACCCTTTTTCCACCAATACAAGTGCATATTCTGGTTAAGATACAGTCATTTAACTCAGGAATTTATTTTACATAGTTTATCAAGAATTTTTTAAATTGCCTTGAAATGAAAGGGTTTTGAAATGTTGAGTTAATGATATTTCTGAAGGAAACATGTCAGATCCACCAAGTACCTAGCCTGTACCCTAAAATCACTTAAAAATCGATGTAGTATAGCTAGGTGTGGTGCGGCACTCCTGTAATCCCAAAACCCAGGAAGCTGAGGCAGGAGGATCTCTGTGAGTTCGAGACCAGCCTGGGCTACACAGTGAGTTCCAGGTCAGTATCAACTACATAGTGAGACCCTGTCTCAAAAAAACCAAAAGAAAAAAAAAATCTATGTAGTGGGCTGGAGATTTAGCTCAGTGGCACTCTGCATGCCTTCCAGGCACAAGGTCCTGAGTTTGATCCCCATACTGAAAAAAAAAAAGAAAAAAAAAAGTCTATGTAGACTACACTGGTAAATAAGAAGGAAAAATTTTTTTCTCCAACATTTATTTCTGAACACTTGCTATAGTGAATATTTTCACTGAATGCTTATGTTTAACCTCTTGACTAGTTATTTCACTTCAGGTTCTGTTCCTAAGCTATTACATATGAGTGTTCATAGGCATGTATGTTATGTATATGGAAGATAGCATAAGATAGATGCCTTGAAGTTTTCCACAATTGGAAAAGTTGTTGCCTGAATGGAATCACATTAAGCCAATGGACACATTTTAAGCACTGTCTGTTCATTACTGGATTTTGATTTACTTACTACTTTAGATCTTTGGGGTCTAAAAGTTTTTGTATTTATCACCATAGTAGCAATTTTGATCCATTTCCTAATGATGTTGCAATAACTATCTTAGCATCCAAATTAGAAAATAAAACTGCTGCTAAGAGTTTGATTTTGTTTAGTGTGGTAGTTTCACATTTTGTTGCATTATTATTTATTATTATTATTATTATCATCATTATTGTTTGAAGTTTGCCAGTAGGATATAATCAATGATGTACATCTTGAACACATTTGGTACTTAAACATAATTTTGTATAGACCACCTGGTATATTTTCTTGGGTCCAAAGAAGGTTATGCAACTGTGCTGTAACTCTTTACAGACAATGGCAAAATGTTTTCCCCCTTGATTTTAAAGAATTGTTTTATAAAGAGAATTTAATTAGAAAAAAATATTTATTTTCTAAGTAAGTGCAGTCCCTTCCATTCAGCCAATAATTTGTTTAGAAATAATTCACAGCTCCTAGAACTATTAAGAGTATAATTTTTCCCTTTAATTAGTAGCTTAGATTTTTTTTAAACCAATGCCAAATGCAATGGGAGCTCAAGTTTTTTAGTTCAGCTCTAAACTTAGAACCCGTGATTTTCAAGTGGGTTCTAAATTTGGAAAAATATCTTCTCCTGCCATAGTAGCTGGTGTTTTCCCATTCTTAAGGTTCATTCGTCTCATTTTCTAAGCAAGCAATACTGTTTATCTTTAAATAATTTTTTCCATTTCCACTTTGTTGAATACCAAGTAGGACACAAACTTTTAGTTGATAAAATAAAATAGACATAGCAGCTTTTTGAGAAAAAAAAAAGAACTGGGGTATGACAAGGAGGGGAAAACATTTTGCTTGCTTTTTTTCTTACACTGAAAGATAAATATGTGCTGTCTGACTTAGAGAATGAATTGCCCAATGTTAATGTATATAGGTTGGTAAATATCAAGTCAAAACTCAATTCAGACTTATTTTTTCTGCATGAATACAAAGGAGTCCTGGTCCCTTGCTAAGGAAAGCGAGTGTGACACAGTATCCCATTTGGTCCCCACGTAAAGAACAGTGCCCAGGGAGGCCAGCCTTTGAGTCTGCTTTTTGCCAGTGCTTTGACAGCAGCCCTACAGATGAAGACACCAAGGCAAAGCACTGGATGCAGAACATGGGCATGCAGCACCCAGGCCAGTGAGCTATCGGCACTGGCCTGTGAGGAGTTAGGTTGTTGGTGCATGCGTGGGATAGTTGAAAAAGCCACTTCCTCATCGTGCAGGGTGATAGAGGACAGATGCCAGGTCACTCCCCAAACACACATGCACATGTCTCATTCACCCACACCTATCTCTGCCCTTCTGCCCCCTGGCGCAGGTACCTCACTAGCTTGTCCTTCTATTGGTTTGTTTTGATTTGGTTTCTCCCTCTCCCATTGGAATGCTTTTCCTTAAAATAAAATGACCCACAGGAAAAGGACTGGCATGAAGAACAGGGTGAAATTGGCTTTTTTTTCCCCTCCTGTAACAAACATTTGGCTTAGGTCCCTCTGTTTCACACACACGTCTGCAGCAGCTGGTTTCTACCTGAGCAGTTTCCTTTTCTGCTTAAAATTGTGTCATTTTGGCATTTTGGTGCAGTGTCCAAACCCAGAGTTTCAAAGCTCAGGTTTGTGTCTCATACCCTCCCCTGGAGGGCTTAGCAAACAGGCATCCTTATTCTCTGGTCTCCCTGGTCCTCACCCTCCTCTCTGCTGGAAAGGAAGAGCCATCTGGACTTCTCTAGCAGCAGGAAGCCTGGAGCACCTAGAGCTGCCTCGCAGGTCCTGTCTGACAGGTTCCCCTGCTGGTTTTTCTCTTGCTTTCCTGCAGCGCCAAGAAGCTGGAAGAGAATACTTAAGATATTTCCCTCTCCCAGCCTTCCTGGGCACTGAGATTCTTACTATGAGAATGGGTGGAGGTGGTGACAGTAGGACTCTCTGGAGGAGAATGGGCACCTTCCCATCAGCCACACAGCTTCCACTGGCAGCTGCTCCCATCCTTACCCAGCAAGTGTTGGTCGAATTCCATTGACCTCAGCATTCCTAGAGTGACTGGGATTGGCGTGGAGGGCCAACGTTGAAGAGAATGCGGCAAGTGGTCAGGCCTATCCACTGCCCCTGAAGCTGTCATTCGGGTTCCAGGGAATTGATGCTCAGAGAAACTCAAATGCGTTCGGGTCAGCAGGTTCTCTGGACTAGCCTCCTGCCTCTGGGACACAAAGGGCTATTTTGTAAGAGAAATGGTTGCTCTACCATGTCAGCCACTAACTTTGAGGGTTATTACACAACATTCCTGGCTTAGCATAACCTTACATTATTTATCTAGCCTTGTCACCAGCTTTTATATTTTGAGTATCTATCCTCCTCTCCAGTTTTGTAAGGAATAATGAAATGTAAAGACCATTACAGTGACTGTGGGTAATCACCGGTTTGAGCTTTTGCTCTGCCATGAAGTGCTATCTGATGTTTGGCAAAGCAATTGACCTTCTTGGACCCTACTCTTCATCTTAAACCAGAAGGCACTAGAATTGATCACAGCTCTGTTCTAAAATTTCAGGATTTTCTTTAATCCATTATTTAATAGTGCAGTAAAAAGCAAATAGTATTTAAAATGTTAGGTCTGGGTAGCTTTGCACCCTGGATCCCATCCCCAGCACTGGGGTGGGGGGAGGTTTTAAAAAGGTATTTTCCATACAGTTGCCTCAAAATTACTTTGGCCAAACTCTAAGGCATATTGCTGTTTCTAGGCTTGTTGGTTACCCTACCTGGGCTTTTCATGACCGAATTAACTTCATTATACCCTCCCCTTACCCGTTCAGCATTACTGATTGCAAATCTGCTGTCTTTTTTTCTCCATATGAATTTTATACCTTTACACACAAGGTCTCAAAGTGCTCTTGCACTGCTGCTGTTCCGATTTTTTTCTTTCTTTCTTTCTTTTTTGGTACCAGGGCTTGGACTCCTTGTGCTTACAAGGCAGGCAGCGAAACCACTGAGCCAAATCCCCAGCCCTGTTGTTCCGATCTTTAGAAAGAGCCCAGGTCTGAAGAAAGTATATGTACTCCAGGTAGGACAGCAGGCTTCCTACCTGTGTCCTGCCTGTGCCCCCAGCTGACTGGTCCTGGGGTGACTGTTGCATGTTGAGTCACTGCCTGCTGGGCAGGCGTTGTACTCAAAGCCTTCCAGGAAGCCCCTCCCGCATTGCAAATGGGACTTCAGAGTCCCTCACCTTATAAATACATTTGAAATGTTCACCCCAAATACTTCCTCTTTGCCTCTCTCTGTTTGCACATTTACACAGCTTTATTTTTGTGTGTGTGTGGTACTGCCAGGGATGGAACCCACAGCCTTGCGGGCATGAGGCAATTGCTGTATCACTGAGCTGCACCCCAGTCCTGACACTCAAACCCCCGAGAGGTGTACAAGGGCCTTTTTTTCCTTTGTAGTGCTAGCACTTGAATCTAGGGCCTCTACACCAAGCTATATCCACAACCCTTTTTAAAAGTTTTTCTTCTGAGACAGGGCTGGACTCACATCTGTGATCCTCTTTGCCTCAGCCTCCCAGAGTGTGGGAATTACAGGCCTACACCACCCCATCAGACTTAAAGCCCTTTTATTATAATAAGCATGAAGGGGACAGGAATACATGAGACATAGATAGCTCCAGCTTATTTCCTCTGACATCTCCCTTTCTTCCCTGTGGAAAGGAAACTGGACCCTGACCTCCTGGGACCATCATCTGCATATTCTATCCTTCCATGGAGACTGAGGTGAAGAGGGACAAAGGAAGTTTGGAGAAGCTTCTTTTCACTAAAGAAAAACAAATTTGCAGGGCAGGAGTAGCACACGCCTATAATCCCAGCACTAGGAAGGCTGAGGCAGGAGGATTGCAGTGAGTTTGAAGCCAGCCTGGGCAACACAGTGTTCAAAACCAGACTGAACTACATAGCAAGACCTTGTGTCAAAACAACAAAAAGGGCCGGGGAATTTAGCTCAATGGTGCTGCCACCTGCCTTGCAAGCACAAGGTCCTGAGTTTGATTTCCTCGTACTATATTACATATA
>NW_022900950.1:34057294-34069045 GCF_012274545.1 Fukomys damarensis | reverse complement strand
AAAACTTTTACAGTTCCACTTTCGCCCTGCCAGTTAAAGCCATGATCACTTACATCTTGAAAGGCACTGTGTCCTTATGAATGTGGGCAACTCCCTCCTTACTTTGACTGTCTTATTTCTTCCCAGGTTTTTTGTTTTATTTTTATTTCTCCGACGATGGAAAGAAGGGAAAAGAGAAAGGGAGAGAAGAAAGGAAGAGGCACAGATCCAAATTAGATTTAGAAACATTTCTAAGTAAGTGAGAGTTTTGCCTGCAGGAGTACCTTCAAGCATCCAATGGGGGCTGCGTACCCACTAGTGCTAGCCAGTGTGACAGTTAGCCCAGTGACGATTGAATACACTGAGCCACATGCCATGCTGATGAGAGAGGTCCTGGCTCCCGCATCTCCCAACCATCCCCCCACGACCAACATGGGGATGGATGACAGGTCTGAACAGAGGCACACTGGCAGACTGGCCTCTTGGCAGAGCTATAATCTTTTTATCAAGGCAGAGGATGTCTTGCGTTCTGTGGATGGTCTACTCCAGCCCAGCCTCTGTCCTTGAATCTGGTAGTTGCTATCTCAGCTATGGTGATATTGGCATCTTGCTTACAAAAAGTGCCCATTCTCTGCCTTGAGTCCTCCCCAAACTTTCAGCTTTAGAGATGCATGTAAATTCTTTCTTCCTACTCCTGGATATAGATAGCATCTAACTCTTGCATTTAGAGTTTGCAAACCCCCTCAGGCCACCTTTCGCAGATGTTGGATAGACTCAGGGAGCATTTTTGAGTAGAACACTCTTTGGCACACTGGCTTCTGCTTCTCAGCCTCCCCTTTCTCCTGCTTGGCATTCTTCTGCTGCTCTAGTAGTTATTTTTCACTGGCATTCTTTTGCTCCATCAAAAAATCCCTTTGAAACCAAGCACAGTAATGTATGGCTGTCATCTGAGCTATTTGAGAGGCTGAGACAGAAGGATTACAAGTTCCAAGCCAGGCTGGGCAAATTAGTAGGACCCTTTCACAAAATAAAAAGAGCTGAGTCTGTAACTCAGTGATAGAGCATCATGGGTTTGAAAAAAAATTCATGCATGTGCAAACACACACACCTTAAAAAATGAACCAATTCTATCCACTAGAGAACTCATAGAGACATAAAAATATCCACTGAATTTTATTATTAATGAATATATCTGGTATACTGGAAGCCAACTTGATACCAAATAATACTTAGGTTAGAACATAGTTTCTAGCACGCCTGTAATCCCAGCACTTGGGAGGCTGAGGCAGGAGGATCGCTGTGAGTTCTAAACCAGCCTGGGCTACATAGAGAGTTCCAGGTCAGTCTCAACTACATAGTGAGACCCTGTCTCAAAAAAAAAAAAAAAAAAACAAAAACAAAAGAACATAATTTCTACCAGGAAGGAATTTACATTTATTTCTTAATGTACAGTTGAGGGGGGAAAATCCAACTGCAAAAAGATTAAAAGATTCAAGAGATTAATATTACACCTCTTTCTAGAAGATGGGCAGAGAACTACAGAGAAAGCCTCACAAAAATCCATTCTTCTGCCTCAGATGAAATTATTGATTTTTTTAGTTACTATTTTTCCCTGAAGTGTTGAAATAAATGCCTTTTGATGCATAGACTTGAGAAAAACTTGTTCCTTAAAGCCACTTGGCTCCTATAAATCTGGGGAAGTAGGAAGCATGTACTTTAAGCACTGAGTTTGTGAAGAAGGATGGAGCGGAAGGCGCACAAGGAGAAGGAAGGAGAGTGATGGTGCAGAAGGCGTTGAGAACCACCAGCATCCCCGGGGAGAGAGCACAGCGCATCCTCCCAGGGCCTCTGCCTTGCTCTCCCTCTGTGCTTGCAGCTCCACGCCACTCCCCCACTGCTCTTGTTAGATCTGGGACAGTTTATGCAAATCTAACCAACTTTCATCCAAATCTAAAACTCAGAAAGAAGCTGAGCAGTGTTGCCTGCCTGTGATCCCGGCCACTCAGGAGTCTGAGGCAGGAGGATCCCAAGAGAGAGAAACCCCATCTGGAAGAGAAAAGGAAAATTACCTAGCAACACCCGTTTTGATGTCAAAGTGGATGTTCTACGCGAGGACGGCTATAGATTTTGGGGAGTTTATGAACTTTGGTGACATCTAGCAGTAGGTAGAGAATCATGTTTTAGCCTCAAAGAGTGTCTTTGTTGCCACACAAATGCCATCATTTAGAAACCCCATGATAGGGCTGGGAGGTAGCTCAGTGGTAGGGTGCTTACAGAGCATGCACAAAGCCCTGGGCTCCATCACAAGTACAGCAGGAGAAAGGGTTAAGAAAAGAGAGACGGGGAGAGGAGAAAAGGAAGGAAAGGAGAAAGGGAGAGGTGGAGGGAGGAAAACGGAATCTGTTGTTATTGTTTTAGTTGTAAAGATGGGGGCGTTCAGACAAGGTCTTACTATGTAGTTGAGCCTGTCCTTAAACACACCTTGTAACTTAGGCTGGCCTCGAACTCATGGCCATTTTCCCACTTTAGCCTCCCAAGCACTATTACAGGACTGTGCCATCACATTTGACTTGGCTATAAAGACTTGTAATAGATACAGGAAGTGATATGCAAACATATATACAAATAGTAAATAGTAAAAAAAAAAAAAAAAGTCAGTTAAAACAGTTTGCAGGGCCAGGGATGTAGCTCAGCAGCACAGTGCCTTCCTGGCAAGTGCCAGGCCCTGCGTTCAATTCCCAGTACAAAAAAAAAAGACATCAGTTTGCAAAAAACACGGCCCATAATCATCAAGAGAAGGACCAACCTAAATAGAAATGAATCACATGAAGTTACCGTATCAATTGATTTTGACCAACAAGAATATCAATGTGATAAAGGCCAGCATACTAGAACATATATAATTTACAAAGGGAAGGGAATTCTAGGCATCATTTTTTAAAAAGTAAACATCAACAGTATGGTAAGTGTGCTACAAAAATTAAGCATCAACTTTAGAGTGACTGTTGAGTACCTTTTATGGGCAAAGAGCACAACACACTATGTAAGATTATTTACATAGGTTCTAAAACACATAATGCATTGTTGTTACTGGGTAGCTCCTTCTAAAAGTAGCTGACAAAAGTTACTGGTTTTTGTGATGCTTGCATTTCCTCCTGGAGTTGGATTTTCTTCTTATCTCAAACAAAGATTGGAACAATATGAGCAAAAAAAGGTGACAAAGTTTACTTAAAAAAATACATGTGAAGAGTGAGGGAGAAATGCTCTGCAGAGTGAGTTTCAGCCAAGTAAAAGAGGTAAAAGCAAGGTGTAGGGGAAGTGGGAAGGGTAGCGGAAAGGAAATAAGGGACAAGAAAAAATATGAGAAAATGGAAACAAAGTCTTTGTAAATAGGGAGGGGAGGAGGGGGTGAAGGGAGGGCAGGCAAATGGGGAGAAAATGAGAACCAAGACCTCTCATGTAAGGGTACAAGATCCCAATGATGAATGTAACTGTACTGTATACCTAAAATGTACCAATAAACTCAGAAAGATAAATTATAAATAAATAAAAAGGTAAAAGCAAGGCAAAAGTACACTGGGGAAGATGCAGGTTAACACAAGGAAAGCCAAGATAGCAAGCTTTCCCTGGTGTCCATGTCCTTTTATGCTGTTTAAATCTCCTGGAAACCCATGAGAACTACATATCAGTCCTCAAAAGAAGCCCATGTACAGGGCTTTGGGAGCTATTCTGTGCTGTGTTCTGGGGTCTTGTAATCTGTTGTTGTTGTTATTATTCTTGTTGAGACAGTGTCTCACTTTGTTATTGAGGCTGGCCCTGAATTCACCATGTTGTGCAAGCAGGCTCCGACTCCTGCTGGTCCTTCTGCCTCAGCCTCTGGAGTGCTGCGGTTTTAGGTATATGTCACCATGCGAGGCTTATTTCCATTATTCTTGATCTTTTTGTAATGTCTGGGGAGGGTTGTATACCATGCCATTCTGTGTCACACTGTAATGTCCAGGAGTGGACAGCAAGCCACTGCTCTGGTGATCCTAAACCTAGATTGATAAAGAAAGAAGTAGTTTAAAATAAAAGAAGGCAACTTATTTGAAGATCAGAAAGGAGGAAGAGAGAAAGGGCAGATAGGGAAATGTGAAAGTGAATTGCTCTGGAATCTTGCAATTAACAGGTCACTCCTACTTCCCCAGCCAGTTTTGATTGTTATATTTGTGACACCATAAAAGCCATTAGAAAGGTAGAACCCAACAGGCTTGGTGGTACACGCCTGTAATCCCAGCACTATTGAGGACGAGGCAGGAGGATCACCGCAAATTGAAGGCCAACCTGGACTACATAGGGAGACCCTGTCTCACACACACACAAAAAAAGCACAACCAATAGTAATAAGAAATCAAAAAAGAGAGCTCATTAATAAATGTTGTGCTTTTTAAAAAGCTCATTTTAAGGCTCATGATATATGTGGAACATCTAAAAAAAAAAAATGGAGAATTTTAAAAGGTCAAGAAGGTTTAAAAGGACAGGACAGACTTCAGTAGCAGAGATGGGGAAGGGCATTATAAGCCAGAGAGACAGCTTGACCTGCGAGCAGCTCAAAGGGGAGAGAGTACAAGGTCCAATTTGATGGAACTTGGGAGGACAGTAGGCAGGAAAGCAAATGGAGACTTTCACCATATTAGGGAGGGCCCTGAAGGCCAGGGGAGGATTTTGTAGTTAATTTGGAAGCAAATGTTGAAATGAAATGGAAAGTTTTTAAGTGGTGGAGTTATATGTAAGACTAGTTTTTTTTTTAAACTCTAGTTTTTATGTAAGACTAGTTTTAAAATAATCTAAACATCTGTTGATCACTGACAGTGGTCTAAGGAATTTAGCTTTAGCTTTATACATAGGTGCTAATTTGAACTCTGACACCCTTTCCCCTTGTGAAAGGGATTAGCATCCATTTTAACAGAAGCTGGCAGAGCTCAGACAAATCAGTTCACTTGGCTGAAGGTGACACAGCTAATTAAGGAGGATCAGAACTAAGATTCTGACCTGGGGTGTCTGGTTCCAAAGGCTGTGTTCTTCACAAATAACAAAAGGCAAGGGCTGGGGATGTGGGGGTTGGCTCAGTGGAGCAGCACTTGTCTAATGTGCTCAGGGCCCTGGGTTGGATCCTCGGCCCTACAAAACAGCCATCACAAAAACCCGAATTTGAAGCTGGGTGTGGTGGCACACAACTGCAATCTCAGCACTTGGGAGGCTGAGGCAGTGGTGTCACCAGTTCATCGCCAGCCTGGGTTACATAAGGAGTTCAAGGCCAGCCTGAACTACATAGTAAGGTAGGAAGGCCCCATCTCCAGAACTAAAAATTTTTTAAATTTTAAAAAGCCATGGGGCCTGGGATTTAGCTCAGCGGTTTGGTGGCCTGCCTTGCAAGCGCAAGGACCAGAGTTCAATCCCCGGTACCAAAAAAAAAAAAAAAAAAAAAAAAAAAGTTTTTAAAAGCCATAACATAGAACTTAATGTGAGGTAAAAAGACAGGAGACTCCAAAACAGCTCCTTCCAGAGCCAGTGTGGGACTTCTGTAGTTAGGAAAATGCGAAAGAGGTGTGGTTTAGCGGGCATGCAGTGGACAGGAGAAACTGGAATGTGCCGGGGAACAGAAGTTTGAAGCCCAGAAGAGAGCCTGCAGCTGAAGTGGAAAGGCAGAGTAAGGACCAAATTATAGGGAAAGAAGGAATAGCCATTACAAAAGACCCCTCAGTAGTGAAGAGCAGGGAAAAGGTTTTGTCAAATAAACAATAGCACCTTTCTTCCCCAGGTACCTAGTATGGTTAGTATTGTTAAAATGGTCAGCTTTGGGTAATAGAGGCACTGCACTTGCCTCAGAGCTTATCCTTATAAGTGGTACTGTATTTCCTTATAGAGGAGAGTTTCTAGAGTACGTAATGAAATCTTTATTTATTGGTACTGGAGGTTGTACCTAGGCCCTCTGCACTGAGCTATATCCTATATCTCCAGCCCATTATACTGTATATTGTGCAGGGGGAACTTGAAATTCTGCCTCAGTCACCCAGACTGCTGGGGTTACAGGTATGTGCCCTGCTGTCCAGCCAATTTTTTTTCTTGATTTTTAAAAAAATTTTATTTTCCTTTTTGTTTGTTTTGGTACCGGGGGTTGAACTTGGGACCTTATACTTGCAAGGCAGGCAGGGGAACCACTGAGCTAAATCCCCAGCTCACTTCCTTTTTGTTTTTTTGAGACAGAGACTTACTATGTAGTTCAGGCTGTCCTCAAACTCCTGGTGATCCTCCTGTCTCAGCCTCCCAAGTGCCAGGATTATGGGCATGCACCACCACACCCAGCTTTGGTTTATTTTTGCAGTGCTGGGAATGGGATCCAGGGCCTCAAGTGTGCTAGGCAAATACTCTACCACTGAGCCTTACCCACTGTCCCTGAATTTTTAAAAGTTATCTGAATTTTTGAGTCTTCTAGTAGCAATTTTCTTTGAAAAATTGAGTAGTTTTAGGCCTGTTGTGGTAGTTCATGCCTGTAATCCTAGCATTCAGGAGGCTGAGACTAGTTTAGCCTACCTGGGGTGTTCAAGGTGTGCCTGAACTATATAGCAAGACCCTGTTTTTAAAAAAAAAAAAAAAAAAAAAAAAAAAAAAAAAAAAAAAAAAAAAAAAAAAAAAAAAAAAAAAAAAAAGGAGTGCTTTTGAAGTCAGGTGTGGAGGCACACACCTATAACCTCAGCTACTTCAGGAAGATAAGGAAGAAGGATTACAAGTTCAAGGACAGCCTGGGCAATTTAGCAAGACTATCTCAAATTAAAACTTTTTAAAAAGGGCTGGGGATATGGCTCAGCATTACAGTGTTTCTTTAGCATGTGCTAAGCCCTAGATTGAATCCCTAGCATGGGGGCGAGGGGGAGGGATGGAGAGTTTTGTTTCTAATTATAAGTAATGTATCTTGAATTTATTGTAAAAAAAAAAAAAAACTTGGGAATTACTGAAAAGTTGAAAGAAAAAACAGATTTCCTCCCAGTAGAAATAAATAATACTGTATTATGGCCTTTGGTATATTCTTTCAATCTTCTTAATATTCACACATATGCTTTTTTCAAACCAGGGATCCTTCTGAAAATAGGCTGAGGCAGGAGGATAGAAAGTTGGAGCCCAGCCTGGGCAACTGAGTGAGCCTTTGGATCAAAATTTTAAAAGGGGTGGAGGGCCACTAGGCGAGGAGCTGTGTGAAAGTCCTGGGTTCAGTCCAGTCTTTGTCACTTTCTCATCACTGGGACACTATACCCAACACCCACAATTTAAAGGAGAGGTTTACTTTTTTTTTTTTTTGGTCACCGGGGATTGAATTTGGGACCTTGTGCTTGCAAGGCAGGTGGCGGCACCACTGAGCTAAATCCCCATCTAAACCATAACAAATCCCCAGTGCTACAAACAAACAAACACCCCACTCATGGAGGACTGGGATGTGCACTTGTATTTCCAACTACTCAGGAGTCTGAGACTGGAGGATCATTTGAGTTCAGGAGTTGGAGACCAGCCTGGGCAATATAGTGAGAACCTATCTCAAAATAAATGAAAGGAGCCGGGGATTTAGCTCAGCGGTTCGGTGGCCTGCCCTGCAAGTGCAAGGACTCAAGTCCCCTAGAAAAAAAAAAAAAAAAAAAAAAAAAAAAAATCTTCCTCAGAATAAATGAAAGGAGAGAGAGAGACAACCAAAGACCAAAATTTATTTAACTCAGCCCCTCTCATTGTACATCTTTGTTGTTCCCATATTATAATAATGCTGCAATTGACATTCTTATTCACACCTTTGAGTTTTTTATTTATTTCTGATTATTTTCCAGATGTTTTCTAGAAGCAAAATCATGGCCTGGTCAAAGGCCATGAATGGTTTCGAGGCAGAGTCGTTTCTGAAAGTGACTACCCACTTGCTGGTAGTACTCATGTTAGAAGAGACTACATCGTGCTGCCTCCTTCCTCCTTCCTCGTTTCCATTCTTGGAAGTCAAAAGGAAGCCTTAGAACAATCATCAACAGCCACTTTCAGCAAAAGCAGACATGGATTCTGTAGACTTCTTCCCGTCTAACACCCTCAGGAACAGCAAGTGTGCTGCAGGCATCTTGTGCCCACCCCGCAAGCTATCGGGGCACTTCCTGTCTTCTGGTAGTTATGGTGGGGATTGAACCAAGGCCTGTGCAAGCTGAGCAAGTGTTTCAGTGCTGAGCTACACCTCCTCCCCTTTTGTTTGTTTACTTGTTTTTTTGGAGGGCTTATTGGTGTGTGTGTTTATTAAACATAAAGGTGCTGAGTCTTTGGTACCCTGTGTGGTAAGGCTGTCTGGGGCCCGCTTGCTCTGTGTTGGCAGTGACTCCTGAACTGCCTGCCTCTGACTTGGTTAGAAGCAGATCAGAAATGGAATCTCTCCCCCAGGTGCAGAAGCAGATCTCTTGGGTGTGTTAGGGTCCCCCCACCCACCCACCCCCACCCCCGGCTGAAGATCTGGGAAATTGGAGGCATCCTCGGTGCCTTTCCTGGAGGTTCCCAGCCTGGGGTGACCCTCTTGTCTGGGGCCATCTAGCTTTTCCCATCCTCAGGCTTCCTCTGGGCTGACACTGCCCGAGGGGTTGGCAGCAGCCTCCTTGCTCTGCCGGGGAACTTGGCTGCCCGCCCTGGGTGTCCACCTCTATCTGCCTGCTGCTCTCTGTCCCATTCAATCAGCTTAGCACCTGCACTTGTCAGTTAGGCCCCATGTCACTGTGGCCAGGAAAGTGAACTCCTTTACTACTATTGCTCTGATCTAGCATATTGCAAACTACAGGGCTCACTGATGGGTTGGGAAGTATATATGAAATATTAAAGAAAAAATCAGAGTCCTTCACAACATTAGTAGGTATTGTTTCATGATTTTTTCTCTTTTTAAAACAATATCTCACTAAACAGTTCATATTAGACTTGAACTCACTATGTAGTCCAGGCTGGCCTCAAACTCATGGCAATCCTGCTGTCTCCCTCCTGGTGCTGGGACTACAAGAGTGCATCACCACACTCAGTTAATGGTTTGGGTTGTTTTTTTTTTTTTTTCTTTAAATTTTATATATACAAAACATTTGGCTCCTACTCAGAAACCTCAAAGGCCAAGGCTATAAACTGTGCATTTCAAACTCATGTCAGAATTCCCATAGATACACGAGGCATATTTGGATGGAGAAATGTGATCCATTTCTTCTATTATTTGCCAAGCTAACAACTGTGAGGTCATGTGGCTTAGCGGAGAAAAATGTTAGCTTTAGAATCAGAACTGGGTCAATACTGTCACTCTCTCACTAGCTATGTGATCTTGGACAACTTAAGGGATCTCTCTGAGCCTGCTTAGCATTATCTGTAAAAGAAAAAAGAAGCGTCCTCACCGCACAGGATCTCCAGGAGGATGAAATGAAATATCTATGTTTAGCTCACATAAGGTGCAGATAAATAAATCTTATTTTCTAGTTTTGCCTGGGCTACAAGGCAGTGTAGCATCTCTGCAGAACAACCAGATTCTGTGGGTGGTTGAACACAGTGCTTCAGGGATGGTGGTAATGGTGGCAAACTACCGACCATGTCCCCCGCCCGGAGGCAATGCCTCTCCACTTTACAAGATCCTAGCCCTGTGGATCACACTTATCAGATCTCTGAATTTTCAAAAGAAGCCAAATATCTGGATTTTTTTGGTGATGTGAAAATTTCCAAATGTTTAACACTATGTCTACCAAAGGAAGGTATGCAATCTGACCTTTGGCAGCCCAGCCTTATTCTTTGTCACCCCAAGTTCCTGAAAAACCTCCCCAAGTATCCCTAGAAAGTGTTTTTCTGGTACTAAGGCATCTCAGATACTAGGGAAACACTCCAGCACTGACCTACATCCTCAGCCCTTGGAAGTACTCTTTTTAAGATTACTATTTTTTTAGCAAAAAATATACCTTAAAATTATGTAACTCTACTAATAGGCGAAATTCCTACCTAACAAAAGGAAGGCCACTGTTTTCACATGGTGTTAAACACCATGACAGCAGGAAGGAACTGGGAAAAATTGGCACGTAGGTAGTATTCCCTTGTCCCTTGCTTTGTCTGTTTGGTTAACCAAAACCACTCATAAAGACATTTATTCCTTTTTAAGAAATGGCTTCATTGAGACATAATTTATGCACCATACAATTTACCCACTTAAAGTATACAATTCAATGGTTTGGGGCATATTCACAGGGTTGTGCAGCCACTACTACATTCTAATCTTAGAACATTTTTGTTCCTCTAAAAGAAATCCCATATCCATTAGCAGGCACTCCCCCTTCCCCCCCAAACCCTGGCAACCTTTAATGTACTTTCTGTCTTTATAAAATTACCCATATGGCCGAGTGTGGTGGCTCACTACTGTAATCATCCTGGGAGCTGAGGCAGGAGGATCCCAAGTTCAAGCCCAGCCTGAACGATTTAGCAAGATTCTGTCTCAAAATAATAATTCAAACATTTTTTAAAACAAGAGGACTGGGATGGGCCGGGGATTTAGCTCAGTGGTTCGGTGGCCTGCCTCGCAAGCGCAAGGCCCCGAGTTCAATCCCCAGTACCAAAAAAAAAAGGACTGGGAATGTAATTCAGTGCTAAGACCAAAAGTGGCCTTTTTTTTTACTTCTGGCTTCTTTCATTAGCATGCTTCATCTGTGATGTAGCACATCAGTACTTCATTCTTTATTGTCATATAATATTTACTGTTGAATAATATTTACCCATACAGATATACCACATCTTACTAATTTACCTATCAGTTGATGGAAAAGTGGGTTGTTTCTACTTTTTGACTGTTATAAGTCAAGCTTCTGGGAATAATCATGTACATGTTTTATTTTGTTTTGTGGTACAGTACTGGGGATTGTACCCAGTTCTTCCCAAGCTACCTCACCAGCTCTTTCTATTTAATTTTGAGATGGGTTCTTGCTAGGTAGCTAAGTGTCCCAGGGTGTGCTTGAACTTGTGACTCGCCTGCCTCTGCCTCCCAGAGTGCTGGGTTTAAGCTTGTGCCAACATTCCTGGTTTATGTACAAATTTTTGCATGGACATGTTTTTGCTTCTCATGGTTATGTGCCTGGGAGGTAAATCTCTGGTCATGTGGTAATTCTCTATGATTAAGCTGTTGAGGGTCATCCAGTTTCCCAAAGTGCCTGTACCACACTGCATCCCACCAACGCATGTCCTACACAGCCTCCAGCTTCTTTTCCCTTATGCTCACCCACACTTACTAGTGGTTGTCTTTCATACAGCCATCCTCATGGGTGTTCAAAAAGACATTTGTTTGGAAAGTGTGCAGTACTCTTAATAAGGAATGGGCCAGGGATTTAGCTCAGTGGTCCACTGCTTCCTCACAAGCACAAGGACCCAAGTTTGATCTCCCGTACTAAAAAGAAAAAAAACAAACCTCAACTAACTCTTAATAAGGAAGCTGGATTTGATCTGTTGATGTGGTTCATAAGGTTAAGATCTACAAGAGTATGCTTTCCTGAATTTAGATCACCATTTTGTACGTTTACTAACAATATCCCTCCACTTCGAATGCACCATTCTTTGACTTGAGAATAGTACTCATATCTCCCTTAATGCCCAATGAAATATGCCAATTCTAGAGACATCATTTGTATAAATCAGCTTCTGCATCCTCTTCTCTGCCTTAGCCATTGATGCTGCCCACAGCCAAAGACACGGACCACCCCCCACCCCATCCCTTCCCCATCCCCT
>NW_022900950.1:34051095-34057184 GCF_012274545.1 Fukomys damarensis | reverse complement strand
ATTTTGTACGTTTACTAACAATATCCCTCCACTTCGAATGCACCATTCTTTGACTTGAGAATAGTACTCATATCTCCCTTAATGCCCAATGAAATATGCCAATTCTAGAGACATCATTTGTATAAATCAGCTTCTGCATCCTCTTCTCTGCCTTAGCCATTGATGCTGCCCACAGCCAAAGACACGGACCACCCCCCACCCCATCCCTTCTCCCCATCCCCTACTCCCACTCCCACCCCTGCCCCAACCACAGAGGATAGAAAATCCCAAAAGGGTCCAGAAGAACTCACGCAACCAGCAAGTGGAATCAGTCCTCACAGGCCGACAGGCGCACCACTGTTCCCTTCTGTTCTGGTCTTTCTTTGTGCCTGTTCATTTAGTCATGGGACATCCTTTCAAGTTAGATAAGGTAGTGATAGCCTGAAGGAAGTATTGGTAAGGACACCGAGCGCAGATCTTGTCGCCTGTGGAAGGCCTGTGTGAGGTGGGGCAAGGATGGGGACAGGGGAGGGGGGACTCAGCACCCTCTGTTCTAGCCAAGGGTTCACAATTACTCTTTTACTCCTTCTCTTCCATCCTGGGATCTAAGCATTCAGGACTTTCTAACTCAGACAGCAGGAAAATAGGATACTAGTAAATAAAGGTTAGGATACTCAGATTGACTGTAGATGCTAATTGCACCTCATTCTTATACATTAAAGTTTACAAACTGGGTATGGTGGCACACTCTGGGAGGCTGAAGCAGGAGGAGGGCAAATTTGAATCCAGCCTCAGCACTTTAACAAAATTCTTTCTCAAAACAAAAATTAATAAAGATGTAGCCAAGGCGTGGTGGCGCACACCTGTAATCCCAGTATGGGGGAGGCTGATGAAGGAGGATCACTGAATTCATGGCCAGCCTGGGTTACATGGTGAATTCAAGGTCAGCCTGAACTACACAGTGACACCCTGTCTCAAAAATAAATAAATTAAATTAAATAATAATAACAATAATAAAAAGAAAAAAAAACCTGGCCCTTTTGCAAAGACAAGAGAATTAACACAGCTTGACTGTAGGATTTATTGGAGGAATCATTATCCTTAAGGCAACAAAGGACATAATCCAAGTCTATACTTTGTACTTTTCACCTTGGGATAAGTTTTCAAAGCCCACTGGAAGCAACCTTTGAGCAGACATTCTTGCAGTTTTCAGTAATAAATGCTAAGTTGGTGTGCCATAGTTCATAGCTGGTGTGACGTCCGGTAACATCAGCCTTTGCCTAGTTGGGAAGCAGTAAATACAGTGATGCCTCAGTTGCCGAACTTAATTTGTTCCATGATTCTGGAAAAGACAGCCATGTTTGTGCCTGTATGGGAAAGAGGGCTGTGGTAGTATTTGTCACCTGATGCAGAGTTTGCAAACAAAATCAAAATTTTGCCAAACACTTCTATTTGCAAACAAAATGGTTAGTGACCCAAGGCAGTGCTGTGCTAAAATAGTATGTGTTTATTTACATTTGAGAGTCCTTCCCAGGCTGTGCTTCCACTTTTAAGTTATATGAATGAGGGGATTTAGCTCAGTGGTTCTGCTGCCTGCCTCGCAAGCACAAGGACCTGAGTTCAATCCCTGGTATAAATAATAAATAAATAAATAAATAGTTATATGAATAAGTATGATTAAAACCTATCCTCAATCTCAATGTCCTAACATTTACTTATACTTATTTTATTTTATTTTGAAACAGGGTCTCACTATGTAGGCCAGGCTGGCCTTGACCTCTTGGTGATCCCCCTGCTTTAGTCTCCCAAGTGCTGGGATTATAGGCATGTGCCACCGTGCCGGCTTTACTTATGCTTATTTATTCTATTTTCCTGCCTTCTGATTTAAAAAAAAAAAAACTCAAATGCTTGGACTCCAGGACAGAGAAGGATGAAATCTGAAAATAAGTTTTCCCACCCTTTCTCTTTCTCTCAGACACGGTCTCACTACATCAGCTGCAGCTGAGGCTGGCACTGAACTCCCATTCTTCCACTGCAGTTGTACAAATGCTAGGATTATAATCATGTGCCACCACATCTGTCTTGCAATAAGTACTCTTTCAGCTATTAATTCATTTAATTCAATACACTCACTTTAAGCACAGCTATACCCAAGCCCTGTTCTAGGTGCTTCACATACAAAGATATAATAGGGTTCTTGCCTTTTTGTGTTTTGTTTTACTTTTTTGGGGGGTACTGGGGATCGAACTCAGGACCTTGTGCTTACAAGGCAGGCGGTAGAACTACTGAGCTAAATTCCCAGCTCCCCTTGTTTTACTTTTTGAGACACAGTCTCACTATTCTAGGGTGGCCTTGAATTCATAGCTTAGGCCATGAACTCCCAGCAATTCTCCTGCCTCAGCCTCAGGAGTGCTAGGGTTACAGGCATTCACCAACATGCCCAGATAGGGTCACGAGGTAGTACAGTACATGGAACAAGCAGACATGGGCCAGGGATTTAGCTCAGTGGTGCTGACACCTGCCTTATAAGCACAAAGACCTGAGTTTGATTCCCGGTACCAAAAGAAAAAAAAAAAAGGAACAAGAAGACACATAACTGGGTAATTACAAATGTGAGTGCAGTAACTGATATACAGAATATTAAGGGATTGCCAAAGAGAGGTGCTTCACCTATCTTAGAGGGGTCAAAGGGCCTACATGTATTAAGGAAGATCTATAACTCAGTTAGCTAAATTGTGTCCAACAGAGGGTGTTCAGACTTTTTCTATTAGATAACTTTTTAATTTGGGGATAAAACATCCAGAAATGCTAAAGTAAAAATATCTATTAATTTTGGCTGATTCATATAGAAGGAGAAAAGGGTCTAACATCATAAATGAGATCAAGGTTGTAAGAATAACAGCTAGAGGTTGTAGTGTACATAATCAAATTCTTTCCTTTTTATGATTTATTTCCCCACCTATAACATAGAAAAGAAATATAAGAACTGAAATCCCTGTAAGTGGAGGTTTGTAAACTCTTTTCTTCTCACTTGAGAATAAATAAAGATATCATCACCAGATTAGAGGAAGATTAGTGCTGTTTGAGGTTAAAATTAAAAAACAAAAACTTAACTAGATTTGCAACTACTTGCCCTCATATAAAATTATACTATGAAGAAAAAGTCAAAGTTTCCTACCTTTGAGGTTTCCTAAAATAAGGATGGTAAGGGTCTCCATAATTTTGAACCTCTAAAAAATTCATGGATGAGGGTGTATACCTCAGTGGTAGAACTCTGGCTATGCATGCACAGGGCCCTGGGTTTAATTCCCAGCACTGCAGAACAATTTTTTTTTTTGTACTGGGGATCGAACTCAGGACCTTGCGCTTTCGAGGCAGGTGGTGAAACCACTGAGCTAAATCCCAGATCCACAAAATAATTTTTTTAGTAAAATAAAAATTCAAGAAAAAAATTATTTTTATTTTATTTATTTATTTTTTTGTGGTACCAGGAAAAAAGCCTTTTTTTTTTTTTTTTTTTAATAATGGAAACAAAAAACACCTAACACCGAAGCTTCTGGAAAAACCACTTGTTCTCACCTGTCTTTTACCTCTACTCAAACTTGACCTCGGCCTCCTGGTGGACCTTGCACTTCAGGGCCAGGTCTCTGAAAATGTCCTTGGATGTCCACAGTGTACCGCGTGGTGATTGTAGTTATAAACCTTCACGAAAGACTTGATCTTTGACCTCTTGGTGATTTTCTTCTTGCCTATGGCAGCTGTCACTTAGTGGGGACAGCAACCAGGGCATGGCTGTAGAGGTGGTGGGAGGTGACATCATCCGGAGTAGCACTGGGCCAGGACCAGCACTACCTTCCCGGGTTTCGTGAACTTGCCCATTTCGACAGCATCAAAAGCAGGGCCTACAGTGGAAAGAAGAAAATTCATTCATAACCAACCTGTGTGGTTGCTTCAATTTTATAGCTGAGATAACAAAGAAGTTTTAAACTTGCCCAAGATCATACAACTAGTAAATAGAAGATCTGGTATTTGATCCATTGGCTGCCTAAGTACAGCACTTATCCTGTCCAAATAGAAACCTTTTGTGGGCCCATTCCCTGGGCTCAATTCCTCTGGTGTTCTGGGGCAGTTACCCCGGCAGGAGTGAGCTGGAATACACAACTGGTAGAGGGAGGGGCTGGGCCCAGGTAAATACACTTGGAAATCACATTTCCGTGTCATGGAGGCTGCTGAAAGTGTCTTCATCATTCTTAAGAATATTTTATGATATAAGGGATTAAGATAAAACAGGGTTAAATTAAATATATAAATTTATGAAATTTGATAGAGGAAAATAGAAGAGTAAATATATGAAAATAACAGTACTGTGCATGATATCAGTTTATATATTCTTTAATACTATGGTATTTTTCATATGCATGTGTGGTACACATGCTAAGACTATAATTCTTAGAGTGTATTTAAAGGGAGGGATAAACAAATACTTTAACAAATTTGAGCAAATACATTAGTCTATGGGTGATGAGAAATGATGTAAAAATCAAACTAACACAATGTAGGTGATTTAACTTTGATCTATTACATTTGGAGATATTGGTTGTTGTATTTAGAAGCATATAAAATGACATTAGAGAGCAGAGAAAGGGGACGTCTCTTATAACTGAATAGGAGCGTGGTTTCCCATGCTAAAAAGAATAGATAGCAATTTTATAAAGGACTGATGTAAGTGGTTAGTTTCCTTAACTAGTCATTACAGCTAGCAGGTTTTCTCTGCAGAAGTAAATATGTCTATGAATACCAGCTACTGCTTGTGGATTGGGTATATGCATTCTCTGCCTGCATCTAATCCTTGGGTAACGATATACCTAAACTGTAATCCTAGAGCAGTTACATGGATGCACTAAGTGGTGTGATCGGAGGGAAAGATAGCATCACAAGGATTCGTTTGATTATAACAGTAATCCACACCAAGTCAAATAAAATAGCCAAACAGTTAAAAATAGGGTCTCTAATGAGTTTGCTAATTCTAGCAGGTCCTCACAAACATTTCCTGACAGACGACCCTGTATCAAACCAAGTGGCTGTGCTTTAATTACACGGAATAATTATTTGATTTCCAGGAAGTTAAAACAGTGCTTTGTTATTAAATAAAAAGTTCTAGATATGCTGTGAAACTCGATCAAACAAAGAAAAAGGGCGAAACCCAATGCCTGCTCAATGATTCAAGAATTCGGCTGCTGAGCAAGCCTGATGATAGCTCAGGACCCCAGGAAAGGGGTATTTTAACTCTGGCCAGCTGGATCGTATGGCTTTCCTACAGAAGCCCTGCCTTTCCAGAGAACTAAAGTGAAATGCAGCCATAAACTGGTGAGGGGCTCAAAACTGGGCAGCCTTCGCCCCTCTGCACCAGCAGAGACCCCAGTTTTCGGGGGACAGGGTCTCATGTTGTGGCCCGCAGTTCTGAAGGTCTATTAAAAGCCAGGGGCCTTTTATCTCAACGGCTTTGGGCATGAGTATGGGGTAGGAAGGGGGGGGAGGCCTGTGGGTGTCCCTTTTGCCTGAGGAGTTGGAGACACTTGTGGAAAAGTCAGGCCCTTTTCGCTCCGGCGGCCGCTCCGGTATGGGGCTGGCTTGGGTTAGACACATGCACACATACACCATAGAGCTCTGCTTTCCCGTAGCAGCTGCTGCCTCTGCCTCTGCCTCTCCCGCCTCAGCCTCTTTGCCCGGCATACACACACATTCAGATTTGCGCGCTGTTTCAATCCTTGATGACGTGTCCCCGGAGACAGCCAATAGCAAGCGGGCTCTGGTCAGGACAATGGGAGGTATCGGGCCAATGAGCAAGCCCCGTGAGTTGGCGGTAGCCAATAGGAGCCGCGCTGGCTGGAGAGTAATGTTACAGAGCGGAGAGAGTGAGGAGGCTGCGTCTGGCTCCCGCTCTCACAGCCATTGCAGTACATTGAGCTCCATAGAGACAGCGCCGAGGCAAGTGAGAGCCGGACGGGTACTGGGTGACTCTGTGCCTCGCTGAGGGTGAGTCTGGGGCAACGCCGCGGCGGGGAGAACGCCTTCTGCAGCTCCCCAGCCCGCGCGGCAGCCGGATCCCC
>NW_022900950.1:34013824-34049755 GCF_012274545.1 Fukomys damarensis | reverse complement strand
AGCGGGCGGCGCCTCCCTCGGAGCAAAGTTTTATGCAGAGACGATTTTTTTAAAGTAATTGGGAAAACTTTAGATGCGCGTTGTTTGTTTTTTTTGGAAGGGGGGGTGGCCTATAATTCCGAAGAGCTACCTAGGCTCTTTACTCCTTGTCTAGTGCAAATCCACGCCTGAGGTCTATTTGTTTTTGAACCTTTGGCTTTATTTAAAAAGGTGTAAATTTTAAGAATTGCTTAAATGATCGGTTGGGCATTCACAACAGACACGGCATATGCATAACGAATATTTCTGAGAACACCATGTCTAGACTTTTGGAGATCCGGTTGAAGGATCCCCCCCCCCCCCCCCCCTTTTTTTTTTTTTTTTTTTTGTGCTCGGTGTAGCCAGTTCTGGGAATTTGTGTATCTTGCCACGTTCTTGTCTAGTTTTATGAAAAGTTAATGTCACTGCTGAGTTAATAACTGAGTACCTTGGTTTTGGTTCACTCCCTAGGCAGTTTAAGTGAACACAAGTAAACATGGGCAAAGGAGATCCTAAGAAGCCGAGAGGCAAAATGTCATCATATGCATTCTTTGTGCAAACTTGCCGAGAGGAGCACAAGAAGAAGCACCCAGATGCTTCCGTTAACTTCTCAGAGTTTTCTAAGAAGTGCTCAGAGAGGTGGAAGGTAAGAGGGCTTAAGACATGCTGACAAGGTAATAACTAGCTAATAATTTCATGGGCAAAGGAGATCCTAAGAAGCCGAGAGGCAAAATGTCATCATATGCATTCTTTGTGCAAACTTGCCGAGAGGAGCACAAGAAGAAGCACCCAGATGCTTCCGTTAACTTCTCAGAGTTTTCTAAGAAGTGCTCAGAGAGGTGGAAGGTAAGAGGGCTTAAGACATGCTGACAAGGTAATAACTAGCTAATAATTTCCAAATTAGGATGGAAAAGAAGCCTGCCTGTCCATTCTCCTAATAGACTGTTGAATGGCAAAGGATACTTCTCATTTTAATGCTTTGGGATAATTAAACTTTACATATCAATGAAGCTTACAGATAATTCTCCTTTAGACCATGTCTGCTAAAGAGAAAGGAAAATTTGAAGACATGGCAAAGGCGGACAAGGCCCGTTATGAACGAGAAATGAAAACCTATATCCCTCCTAAAGGAGAAACAAAAAAGAAGTTCAAGGATCCCAATGCGCCCAAGAGGCCTCCGTAAGTACCTTTACTTTTATTTTCAGGACATGTTTTACAGTAGAATCACAGATTTAGGAAGATTCTATCCTGTGAGTTGAGTGTTCAAATTTTCTGAAGCTAATAGTGGCTCACATTGCTATACCTAAATATTGTAAATAAAATTCCTTTTGGATGAACACAAGTATTAGCCAGAGTATTTGCCTCCTTGCCCAATATACAGTATAATATAATTTTCACTCACTTCTTTAGAACTGTTTTCTAAAATGCTTTAGAGTGTGGTTCTTCTGGATCTCTGACTAGTATAAGTCAAGTGATTGTAATTAACTTTGGCTGAATGTTTGCACCCTGTTCAGTGCATGGTAGAAATTAACAGGTGGCTTATGTATTTACTAGTCCTTTTTTTTTTTAATCTGTTAACTTAATCTTAAATGAATTCAATTTCTCTTTAGTTCGGCCTTCTTCTTGTTCTGTTCTGAGTATCGCCCAAAAATCAAAGGAGAACATCCTGGCCTCTCCATTGGTGATGTTGCGAAGAAACTGGGAGAAATGTGGAATAATACTGCAGCAGATGACAAGCAGCCTTACGAGAAGAAGGCTGCCAAGCTGAAGGAAAAGTATGAAAAGGTAAGTGTGTGGGTTTGCTTCAAGATTGCTGACTTTGAGATGTAATAGTTTGTAGTGTAACAGCTATATCATCTTAAATCTTTTTTCATTTTTTAAAGAATTTTGACCGCCATGTAAAATGTTAGTATTTTTACTTAATATAATTTGACTGGTGCCAAGGCCATATATTTATTTTTGATACTGAGGATCAAACTCCAGTCCTTGAGCTTGCAACGTAGGTGGCAAGGCAGCACCACTGAGCTAAATCCCTGGCCCAGAAATAAGTTATTTTAAAATTGTCAGGTATACAATAATAAAAATGACTTGAGTAAAGTAATACTTTTCTTAACTATGCCCTGAAATATTTAAATTCCTTTAACACGCAAAAAATCTGTAGCATTACCAAGTAAGATGTAAAAAAGCTGTAAGTCCTGTAATTTAAATTGAAGTACTAAATACTTAAATTGTACTTCTTTAGTCATTCTGATACCTATTTTTAAATGTCTCTTCACCATATTGCATGTTTATTGGCAAATTACCTGTTTTTAGGACAGTTTTGTACTGTGGATCAAGGTCTGACAGGGTAAACCTGTAGAATGTTTTTTTACATTCAGAAGGTGGCAGTGTCTACCCTTTAATCAAAGTTTCTGTGTTCTAGTTTTAATAGAGTTAGCATGTAGTGTGTAATTGTACCTCAGTGAGGCACATAGCATTGGAAATACTAAACCATGATATTTCATGAGTTAGAGCTTGATTGCTCCTTGTAATTACTGTTTTTATGTCCACTTTTCCAAATTCTAGTTGTATGTGTAGGTGAGTTTCACCGTGTTGGTTCTCTTTCTTCCCTTACTTAACTTCTACTGTTTCTCCCCCTTTGGAAGGACATCGCTGCCTACCGAGCTAAAGGAAAACCTGATGCAGCAAAAAAGGGAGTTGTCAAGGCTGAAAAGAGCAAGAAAAAGAAGGAGGAGGAGGAGGATGAGGAAGATGAAGAGGATGAGGAGGAGGAGGAAGATGAAGAGGATGAAGATGAAGAAGAAGATGATGATGATGAATAAGTTGGTTCTAGCGCAGTTTTTTTTTTCTTGTCTATAAAGCATTTAACCCCCCTGTACACAACTCACTCCTTTTAAAGAAAAAAATTGAAATGTAAGGCTGTGTAAGATTTGTTTTTAAACTGTACAGTGTCTTTTTTTGTATAGTTAACACACTACCGAATGTGTCTTTAGATAGCCCTGTCCTGGTGGTATTTCAATAGCCACTAACCTTGCCTGGTACAGTATGGGGGTTGTAAATTGGCATGGAAATTTAAAGCAGGTTCTTGTTGGTGCACAGCACAAATTAGTTATATATGGGGACGGTAGTTTTTCATCTTCAGTTGTCTCTGATGCAGCTTATATGAAATGTTGTTCTGTTAACTGAATACCACTCTGTAATTGCAAAAAAAAAAAGTTGCAGCTGTTTTGTTGACATTCTGAATGCTTCTAAGTAAATACAATTTTTTTTATTAGTATTGTTGTCCTTTTCATAGGTCTGAAATTTCTCTTGAAGGGAAGCTAGTTCTTTTGCTTTTGCCCATTTTGGATCACATGAATTATTAGTGTTTTATCTTTTCGTTATCGTTAGTGGATGCAAAGCTTCTGTCTACACACCCTGCATGTCATTATAGGGGTAATAAAAGTCAAACTGAGAACATTTTCATCTATAAAAACAAACTCCAAAATCTCCATCAGTTGATAACAAATTTTACATAGCCCTTTGTAAAGTGAAGAGTAACCAATTCTGTTCACAGCATGGGATTATTAGAATCAAGCAGTCTGAAAGTTTGTCCTTGAAGGACTAAGAGAAAAATATGTTCTAGTCTTTACATGAGGACTCTTAACTCCCATTACCATGTAATGGCAGTTATATTGTGCAGTTCCCACATTAAAGGAGACCTGAGAATGTATCCCCAAAAGCGTGAGCTTAAAATACAAGACTGTCATACTAAGTTTTTTGTTGACATTTAGTCAATAGTGAAGGCTATGTAAGTGCTATCTGTATATGCCTTTCCCATTTAAATATGGACTGCTCAGGAAACAACTCCAGTGCAAGTTTTTAATTAATTGGATTGGCTTTTAAAATTATGCCACAAATTGGAAAGGGGTAGATTGTCTATATTGTCTACCCTTTCATAATTCAATTAGACATGAGAAAAGTGTGAGCTTCAGATCTTAGTATAAATTACCCAATCTATTTGAGTTTTTCTTTACAAAACCCAAACTCAGTCATGTTTATCTGTTTTAGCAGTTTAGGGAAAAATTTGGCAATTTTGTGGTTTTTGAGATTATCACTCTTAAAGTGCCAGTGTTTTAAAATAGCGTTCTTGTAATTTTACACGCTTTTGTGATGGAGTGCTGTTTTGTTATATAATTTTGAGTTGGTTCTTTCCATTTGCATTTGTTTATGTAATTTCAGGAGGAATACTGAACATCTAAGTCCTGGATGATACTAATAAACTAATAATTGCAGAGGTTTTAAATATTAGTTAACTGGCTTTCACTTAAGACTTTTAAGATTTTTGTTCTATTGCTTCCAATAATACAGTACCTCCTAGCAACACCTTTTAAATAAGAGCTGACAAAGTTTTTCCCTTCAAAAATACTTTATGCTTATAAATAGGTTAATGGGCTGATAAAAAACAGGTTTTGTCTAAAACATTCCAAGTGTGCTCAGAAGATGCTATATATATAAATGAAAAAATAATTTTGCTTTCAGGACCTTAATTTTTCTAAGTCAAGACACATAAGTGAGCCAAGTGTGGTACACAGCTGTAATCTCAGCCCTTGGGAGGCTGAGGCAAGAGGATTAAGAATCAAAGTTCGAGGCCAATCTGAACTGCATAGACCCTGTCTCAAAAAAAAAAAAAATGAAAATTGAGGTTGGTGATTACAAATCAAAGATCTGTCTTTTAAAAAGCTAAATGTGGTCCTCAATTGAATGGTTGCAGTTTCAAAAATAACCAGATTTTTAGTTAAGGGAAATGAAAGATCATTTGTTCATCTGACTCCGATGGAAGTTCACTATTGTGGAAGCACTGTTGTCAAACGTATTGCTATGTCTAATCCAGTTAAAAATTCTGCCTCAAGGGACCTTTTAGAACTTCTGTGGGTGTGTCATGGCAACTGCCCTCTAAGATGTTGAGAATGGGGAAAGTGGCTTAGAGTTAATTGTATAACTGACTTTAGATCCTGACAGAAACAAATGGTCAAAAATCCTTTCAAATCTTAAAACTAATGAGTTCTGTGTAGTGTCAAAACAGTATTCCTGGGAACCCGGATACTTCGAATCCAATATTCAAGTAAGCCAATTATTTACAGTGTAAAATCTGATTAAAACATGGAAATAACTAAATTTTTTTATTTTGCAGTACTGTGGGTTGAACGCAGGGTCATTGCCAGAGCTACATTCCCAACTCTTAGTTTTTTAAAGTTCGAGACAGGGCTTTGCCAACAAGAATAAATTGCCCATGCTGGCCTTGACTTTGATCTGCTAGGATCCCAGGTTGCTGGAATTATAGGCATGTGTTACCACGATAGCTGGAAATGACTTGTTGAAAAAGCACTATTTTAGTAATGCCTAGAGGTGGTTACAGCACAATAAGAGTTTTAAGGTTTTTTAATTTAAGAAGCTGCCAGGTGTTAATGGCGCACACCTGTGATCCCAACACTTGGGAGGCTGAGGCAGGTGGTTTGCTGCATGCTCAAGGCTAGCCAAAACTATATAGATTATCTAAAAAGAAACTTAAACTTTAATATTAGGTTCTCTGTTTTAAAAACCACGGCATAGTTAATCCCATCCTGATTCACTTGAGTAAAGATTGAAAATTTGCTGATTAGCTGCTATAATTCTGATGATCTTCCATCAAAATGTTGACATAAGTCAATTTTCTTAGAGTGAAATCTAGAACTGTTTTGTGTACCCCAGGGGTAAGGATTAAAAGATAGGAAAAATACTCTATGCTTAGTAAACTGTTCAACAGATCTTTTCTTCACTACCTGGGGAAACAATTTACTCATATTTTTGCAGTATCTGCTGAAAACTGCACATAGCAAAGTAGTGATTTTTTTGGCAAACATGTCCACTACCTTGTAAGGCATCACATAGTCTGATAAAAGCTAAATCTATGTCTGCTTGGTAAATGTACCTGGAAGGTTTTTGTTTTTTTTCAATACCAGCATGGTATTACTACAAATATGCACACATCAAGCAACTTAAATCTTGAACCCTAAGTGTGAACCACTACCTAGTAGTTATTTGGTGATTGTGTTAACAGTTAAATTTAGATTTATGCTTGTCACTTGGAACTGACCCTTGAAATAATCTAATAGTAGATAAGAGCTAGAAAAGGGTTGGGGTTCCTATCCCAACGAGAAGCAAGGTGGTTCATTTTCTTGTCCCCTTCTAGTAGCTGAGCGGTGCTAACATTTGCCACAGCTTAGGAAATTCCCTGGGTCTCAGCCAACTTGCTCCCTAGGGTAATGAGGCAAAATGTTGCTCTGTTCTAGGAATGCTGCTGTTTCACGATCTACTGTGGCACCGGAATGCATGCCACACAACACAAAATGACACAGGGATAACTTGATAGGCCACACAGTCTAAAATAGATGCTATTTTCCAGAAGGAAATAGAATCACTGAAGCCTTTAGGCATGTCTGTGGTTTAGCCCTTCCATAGCAGAGTTCACTAGGCATCCACAGAAAAAGTAATGTAGACCTGGAATCATAAAAGGGTAATCCTGTAAGTGAACATGAGTTGGTGGAAAACCACTTTAGTACTGGGAAATACATTGGTCATGGGTGTACCTCAGAGGTAGTGGGTGCTTAGCATACTTAAGGTCCTGGATTTGATCCCCAGCACAAAAAAATAAATGAAAAGTGGCTTAGCAACAGATCCTTAAAAATTTCATGATGCATTTCTTCACTTGCATAATGTAGTCATAACATTTCATAGTGTGAAGCCCTATTATAATTTGTACATTCTCTTTCCTCCACTTTTTGCTATTTCTCACAATATCTAAGTGAACATTGCCTTCAGGCATATGTTGATCTTTAGGATAAACCTTGAAAGAGTCTAAAGATACTTGGATTTCATATTCTGGCAGCTATGTATTCATAAACTGACCCACTCAAAAAGTAATACATTGTGAAAGATTTTGATTTTATAATGAAGGTTTTTACTGGTTAGTCTGGCTCCATGGGATTTTTTTTTTTTTTTTTTTAAAGAGAAGACTAAAATACTGATATACTGTCATTTGTCCAGAGCTACCAATCACAGAAACCCGAGTTAGAACTGAAAGATGGTTGGGTTGGCTACTGTTTCTCTCAAAGGTTACTGCAGTAACTAAATATTTGATCCCTTGTGTGAAAATGAGCTTCCTTCCCATTTTGGCATCCAATATCTTAAGTGGAAGTTTCTGGTTATTTTTCTATCTGGGGAGGACATTTTGTAGCATAAATTGTGTATCATACAGAAACTATGGCCCCATTTTGGAAAAGAATTTGGCAACAAGGTGTAGCCAAAAGATGGGAAATCACAAGTCTCTCTCTCTCTCTCTCTCTCTCTCTCTCTCTCTCTCTCTGTGTGTGTGTGTGTGTGTGTGTTCGCGCCCATGTGCATGCATGCACACACCAAAGTCTAGGCATTAGGAGATAGGTTATTTGAACAGGTGGACTGGATCCTGCGCTGTGGCTTTAAACACGATAAAGTTTACCAGTGCTTCATATCTTTACTGGGCACAGCATTTTAGGGGAAAAAAACTCCAAATGAGTTTATGAGCACAATTATATCTATACGCTTAAAGAGGAATTAGGGTTAGTTCCCTAGAATTACACAGAACCTCTCATTAGAAGCTTTACCGTATTTTTGTTCATTGGGTTTTTTAGATGTCCACTTACAAAGTGTTCTGAATATAGGTAGGTAAGAGAATAAAGTCCTAAACCAAAATAAGTAGCCTGTTAGATGTGAGCGTTTCAAAAGATGGAAGAAAACAAAATGCTTAGTTAAACTACACCTGCAGCTGCTTATATGGTGATCGAGAAAGTTAAAAGGATTTGGGGGCTCCCCAGAGCAGACATTGCAGCTCTGCCACTTAGACCTACTTCCCCTCCAACCCTCCATTCCTGAGCTTGAAATTCAGGGGATCCTGGGCCTTGCTTTCCCACCTGGAATCTGCCCAGGTGGGGCTTGGGTTTACTGAACAGGCCAGGCGTTGGGGCTCAGAAGCAGCAAAACTGAACAGCCTTGTTCACAAGTGACGAGATTTGTTAGTACTTTGAAGGTCAGCAACAGAATAATGCATGACACCGTGATGGTGTCATAGCATGTTAGAGGTGAAGATTCCATGGGCCATTACAGTCCAACCTGTGTGCATTTTTATAAAGCAGTGGATATAGAACCATGGACAGGCAGTGCTCCAGGAAAAGCTGCAAATTGAAACAATGTAGCAGAGTCAGGCTCAGGAGGTGCAAAAAATGTGAGTCTTTCCCTCCTTTTTAAGTCTCTCTTTGACCTGCCTGCTTACCCCATTCTCCTGACATGGTTTCTCTGCTGTGAAGACAACCAGCATTAGAAGTCTCCAGAGGGCTGGCACTGCTTATGTATCTTAGAACTGCAGCAGGATCTGCTGGAAGATCACAGGAGGAAGGTACATGACATGTGACAATGACTTCTGAAATATTAGCTGCTCTTAGGATGAATGAAATTTACATTAGTTGATACAAAACAAGCCAGTAAACAAAATTGTACCTTTCTAGCAGTGAGAAATATGTCCTACTGGTTTATTTATGTACATATATTTTATATATACAAATACGTGCAGATACCATGTATGTTTTTACAATTGAGATTAGAATCACATATTGTGAAATTAATTTTTTTTCTCTTTTTCAGTGCTACGGATTGAATCCAAGGTCTTGTACATGTCAGGCCAGAACTCTACCAGTGGAGCTAAGTCCTCAGCCCCTAAACATTTTATTTTGAGTAATTCAGTGGCATTTGCTAATTCATAATGTTCTGAAACCACCACCTCTAGTTCCAAAATATTTGTATCACTCCAAAAGAAAATCCTATACCCAGTACTTGATCTAGTCTGGAAATTTCATATAAACAGAATCATATAATAAGTGATTTTTATATCTATCTTTCACTTAACACACTTTCATAGTTCAACCATATTGTAGCAGTGTCTACTTTCCTTTTTAAGGCTGAATAATATTTCATTTTATGTATGTAGCATAATTCCTTTATCCACTCATCCATTGATGAACACAGGTTTTTCCATCTTGGCTGTTGTGAATAGTTATGAACATGCATGTACATGTATTTGTTTGAGTCTCTGCTTTCAGTTTTTGGGTGTATTATTTAAGAGTGATCTCCTAGATCATATAGTAATTCTTATGGCTTATGTCTAGATGTCCCCCCAGAGCCTGATGCAGTTGTAGCTGGGTCTCTTTCTGAAGTGGCTGGACCTAGAGTGTGATGCTGGGATTAAGGGTGTGTGATTACTAAACCATGTGGGTGATGGGTTTGGCACTACCCAAATCCCAACGGTGTGGTTGGGATAAAATCTGCAGAAAGACTCTGTTAAGATCTCTTGTTGCTTTTGCTGTCTTCTGTTGCCCCTCTGCCACCCTCCCTTGGAGCCAGTTGATTATGGACTGAAACCTCTACGAACTGTAAGCCAAATAAGCCTTTCCCCCTTTAACTTGGGTGTCAAGTATTTTGTCTCAGAAATGAGAGGAAAGTAAGTAACAGTAATTCTATGTTTAACTTCTTGAGGAACCATCAAATTGCTTGTTTGTTTTGAGACCAACTCTCCTGTGTAGCCCAGGCTGGCCTTCAATTCACAGCAATCCTCCTATCTGAGCCTCCCAAGTACTGGGCCGGCCATTGAACTGTTTTTAATGCAGCTTTATCACTTTATATTTCCACCGGTAATGTACAAAGGTTCCAGTTATTCCACAACCTTGTCAACATTCTTATTCACCAATTTATTTTATTTTATTTTTTTGAAACAGAGTCTTTCTATGAAGTTCCAGCTAGCCTTGAACTCACTATGTAACCCACGTTGGCCTTGAATTTGTATTCAAGTAATTGCTGGACTGCAAGCAGAGAATGCAGATCAATCGGAATTGATCAGTTGGAATGGGTAGAAACTGAAAATTTTGCAAAGTATTAGAGCTTTCTTGCTTTTCATCTCATTATTTTATCATTCTTTATAATAACCTACATATTTCCAAAACTTACTAATCAGTAATTATATCAGGATTTTCTTTTTTGCTTTAAATAAGGCTAAATACATTTTCACACATTTATAAAGTTTTTTTAAACTTTTATTAGTACATGTGTGAAGTACATGTTTACATCCCTTGTGAGGAGCTGGTACATATAAATAACACATCTCAATTCTTTTTTCATTCCCCTTCTCTCTCCTCCCTGCCCCCTCTTCTATCTCTCTGTCTGTCTGTCTCTCTCTCTCTCTCTCTCTCTCTCTCTCTCTCTCTTTTTTTTAAAAAAAACAGGGTATCACTATGTAGTTGAGACTGACCCGGAACTCACCACCATGCCTAGCTTTCTTTTCTATCTCTTGATCCTTTTCCCCTTTGCAAAAGATTTGTCTTTTATTTTACTCTTTTAATTATTTATACTTGGAGGTTCTCCTATAAGAGAAACCATATGATATTTAGACTTGTCATACATGATTTTGAGACTAAGATAGGTAAATATTCTTCTGAAACATACATTTTTTGTGTGTGGTACTGGGGATTGAAAGGAAAGCTGAGCTACATCCTCACCCCTTTTTATTTCTTATTTTGAGGCATAGTATTACTAAGTCTAAATTCTTCCAGATGGCTTGTCATCCTCTTACCTCAGGTTCCAGATATCAGGAATTATAGATAAGTGCCACCACGTACAGCTTGAGGTGTGCATGACTAATTTAATGGTAGCCATCAGGTCAATATTATATTGAATTAATTATGAGAAATTAACTACAGCAGTCCCATAGGAATCTTTTACATACATTGAAGAGGAAGAGTATTGGATTTTAAACTGCATAGCTCAAATTTGAAAAACAGTGTAAATTTCAAGTTTCTTAGACGGACTTAAATTTTGGAGAGCAATCTGTGATGAATTTATATATTGAACTTCTACAGATAAGTATAATATACAATAAGAAATAACATTGATTTTATTTCTAAAAATTGGACCGAGAAATAGCCAGGGGTGGTGATAGATGCCTGTAATTCCAGCAGTTGGGAGGCTGAAGCAGAAGGATCTTCCATGAGTTCAAGGCCTGCCTGGGCTACATAATGAGCTCAAGGCCAGCCTGAACTGTATAGTAAGATCCTGTCTCAAAAAAAAAACAAAACAAAACAAAACAAAAAAAATTTTTGATCAAGATTTGTTATTATAGTTGATATATCAGTAAAACCCATAAGACTTGAAGTTTAAAAAAATTAATTTTGCAAACATTGTAGTTAAGAATTAACTGATCTGGGGACAAGGACCAAATACAATTTTTCCTGGTTTATTGTTATCTTTTCCTCTGTCTTCATTTTTAGGCCAAATCTATTTTTACCTTACTTTTAAGACCAAGCAGTCTTAGTGTGCTATTATTCATGAACATGGTTAAAGCATCTTTAAAAAATCATAAAAATAGTTCCATATTGTTTCATTATGAATATTCTTTTTAGAAGGATATCATGGACTGTGGTTGTAACTCAGTGGTTGCTCAGCCTAAGCAAAGCCTTGGGTTCTATATCCTCAGTAAAAAAGAGGAGAGGTGGGATTATTAAGAAACCGCTGGAGGGCTGGGATTTAGCTCAGTGGCACCATGCCAGCCTCGCAAGCTCAAGGTCCTGAGTTCGATCCCCGGTACCAGAAAGAAGAGAAGAAAAAAAAAAAGAAGAAGAAGAAGAAGAAACCTCTGGAGTAAACAAAAATTGAGCCCAAAATGTAGACTTCATAGCTTTCATACCTCCACAATCAAAGTTTTTGTGGAAAGGATAGGGGAGAAAGAGAATGAATAGATGAGTTCCAAACATGCTCATGTCAGAAGTTGATATCATACTTCAGTTTTATTTAAATCTGTAGAGCGAGAGTAAGGCATGTGATTGAAACGTGGAGTTGGTCAGGAGCATGTGACATCTGAAAGTTTGGCCTTGTTTCTCCAGTCACATTTTGGCAAGTCAGTAAACAAACAATTTAGCCAGGAATAGTGGAGGAAGGAAAAGGCTGCCAGCTAGGAGCAGGGGTGCTCCCACGCAACTGTGTGTGGAACTCCTGGTTTCTTTGCAACTTCACCAGTCCCCGATCTCCCGGACCTTTTGAGGACTCACTCAGGGCGTCTCTGAAGTGGAACAATCCCACTGGCGCTCCATCCAGTGAAAGACATTGCCAATGGAGGCAGTCCACTGCTAGGTGAGCTGTGCTGTAATCTCATTGCAACAGATTTAGCAAGAGTAGCTTCTACTAATTTTCATAAATCCAAAGGAATTTATAAAACTTATTTTTCAACCCAATTGCTCTGGAATGTGGGTATCCACAGTTTCTTTTCTTTTTTTGTTTTGTTTTGTTTCGTTTTTGAGATAGGGTCTCACTATATAGTTAAGACTGACCTGGAACTCACTATGCAGCCCAGGCTAGTCTCGAACTCACAACCATCCTCCTGCCTCAGCCTCCCAAGTGCTGGGATTACAGACATGCACCACCACACCCGGCCTTCTTGTTTCTTAAACCCAGAAAGGAAGGCAGTTAAGTGAGTGATGGAAATTATCAAATGATAGTCATCTTACCATCTACTCTTGAGTCTTCCCCAGGACCCAATTTTAACTCAGAACAAAATAAAGCCCATCTGGCAGTACTTCAGAAAGTTAAGGGGAGAAAGAGGAAGAAGATTATTGAAGAAAAACTACTAAGAAACAGTCTTGATAAAGCTGATCAAAATTATTATGGGTAAGGTAATACAGGAAAAATTTGCCAGCTGGTATGAAGAAATCTTTACATTTCTTAAAAAGAGATTTTAAAAGCAACTGTGAGCCAGGCATGATGGCGCATGCCTATAATCCCAGCACTTGGGAGGGGCCTGGACTTCATAGCAAGACCCTGTCTCAAAAAACCAAAATAAAATAAATAAATAAATAAAATAGATGCTATTCATCGAAATGTGTCTACTATAAGCACAAGATACTGCACTGTTTGATGTCTGGCACCATTTATTTATTTATTTATTTATGGTACCTGGGATCGAACTTGGGTCCTTGTACTTTTGAGGCAGGCGGTGGAACCACTGAGCTAAATCCCCGGCCCTGCCACCATTTATTATATATGCATGTCTTCTCAGTAATGGGAAATGTGTCTCCCATGACTTCCTTTTTTTTTTGTTACAGGGGATCAAACTCAGGACCTTGTACTTTTGAGGCAGGCTCAGTGCCACTGAGCTAAATCTACAGCTCATGTGACTCCTAAAATATACACGCACACATACACACACTATGTAAAAATCCAAACAATAGAAACAAAACAACCATTGACAACACTTAGCTGGCTTTTCCGTGAGAGAGGGTTCAAGGTATGAACCCTCAGGTCACCAGTTTGTCTTCTCGGCCCAGCTTCACTTTCTTCTTCAGATAGGGTCTCCGGCTCCTGCCAGAGCCTTCCCCTCTGTCACGGCCCAGGACTCCAGCAGCCAAGCCAGTGCCAGGCGCCTTGTGCTACCAAGGAAAGAATGGTAGAAAGTTGGTCCGAGCCTTGGCCACTTAGTAGGTCTGTGGTCACCCCACCGGCCCCTCCCTGGGGACAATGGCTGCGGCAGGCTTTTCCTCTCCCATGAATTTTGAGTTCTTAAAAATCTGTAGGCAGTAGTGTTGGACGCCCAATGCCTTAGGCACATTGCCTTCAAGCCAGAGTTCTGGTGCACGCATTTCTATTTTGCACTTACACACACACACACACACACACACACACACACACACCAGCAGGGAGGAAGTTATAGTGCCATTCAAATTGCATAGTCATTTACCACTTGTCTCATAAGTGTGCTGGAGGGGTGGGAATTGCTCCTCACTTTTCACTGCTGTGTGCTTGGGTGTTCATAAGACCCACAGGAGCGAATTCATTTTCTTCTCTGTGACACATTACAGCTCTAACGCGGTCCAGTACCAAATGGGATATGAGCAATAGCTAATCTAGAAATGTAAGCTGACATACTGTCTGACCCAGTTTGCCTGGAGGGATTTGGTGTAATGCTAGCAAGTAATAGGGACATTTTATTATAATTATAGGAGAATAAGTTATGAACTCTGAGACCTTAGGCAGAACAAAATCTAATATGTCCAGTGAATATAATTGTCATAGTTTTTCCACGTACTGGGCGTCAGTATCAGAAATGACTGCCATTTTGACAAGTTTGTTCTTTTCAGCTGATTTTCTTCCTGAGTGTAACATATTCAGGTTTAGAGAAAATTCTCCTCTCCCTGCTCTTCTCCTCCTCCTCCTCCTCCTCTTCCTCCTCCTATAGAAGTTTTAGGGATGGCAAGCACTTTGCCACTGACCCACAGCTCCAGCATGACATAAGTTTACAGTGAAAGTTTTTCAGTTCCATTAGCACATTAATTTCAGTTAGATCTTTCTTTTTAATAAATTTTATTTTTACCCATCCCCCCCTCAAGCCCACTCCCCTCCCTATGTATAAAAGCTCTGTTTCCATTTTTCCTTCTATTTTCACTTTTTTCTTGTCCCTTCCTTCCTTTCTCCACCTCTCTTCTCTTATCCCCCTTGCCATTTGAACACTTTCTTCCCATTTCCCAACATCCACTGTACATTTCAGTTCTTATTTCCACTTTTAGTTTCTCACATCAGAGAAACAATGTGATATTTAAACATGTTTATATGATTTATTTCACTTAAGAATATGGTCTCAAGGTCCATCCATTTAATTATAAAGGTCTAAAGCTCATCATTCTTTAGGGCAGAGTAGTACTCCACTGTATATACAAAAACTACTCATCAGTTAATGGGCATTTGGGCTGTTACCAAGATTTAGCTATTACAAGCTGTGCTTCTATAAACATGGGTGTGTATATATCACTGTGGTATGATGCTTTTAATTCTTTCAGGAAGATACCAAGAAGGAGAATAGCTGGGTCAAATGGAACTAGAGCTTTCTATGCATACATCTGAATTCTTGTTTTGTTTGTTTGTTTTATTTTTTGTGCTGCAGGAGATGGAACTCAGGACTTTGGGCACGTTAAACAAGTGTGCTATGACTGAGCCACACCTGCATCCTCTAAAAGTCTTACCAGATACCACAGACCACACTGCACCTGTCAGTAAGTCTAATTTGTTGAACTGAACTGAGCCCCAAATGTCTTTTGTTGTTTGGTACTGGGGATTGAACCCAAGGGAGCTCTATCACTGAGCTAGATCCATTTCTACTTTTCCTTTTGAGACAGGGCCTTGCTAAATTGGCTAGGTCAGCCTCAGACTTGTACCCCGCCCCCCTGCCTACCAAGTAGCTGAAGTTACAGGCATGTGCCACTGCACCCAGCTTCAGTTTCTTGTTTTAATCAAGTTTTAGGTGAAAGACTTCTAAATTATTATTCTTATGGTTATATTATTGTGATTTTCTTATTACCCCATAATTTTACCTTTTTTTAATGACAGGAGATTTCATTAAACAGTGACAAGGGACATATATATGAAAAGAAACCATAATGACCATTAATATTTTTCTAGATCTGACATTATGAGTTAGAAAAGATATAAACCCTGGAAGAATGAGATTCCATACCTACAAATGAATCCAATTTCTCTCTGAAGGTGGATGACACCAGCTTTTCCAAATGAAGATCTGAGAAATTCAACTACTTGTTGGATTAGTAACTAGCTGCCTGCTGGTTACTGGACTCATCCATTTATTCACAGATGAGCTAGGCACTATGAAAGGCTCTGGAGACTCAGAGGCAAACAAAACAGACCAACTGCCTCTGCCTCTGCCAGAAGGTTCCAATGAGCCTATGTTATTATCTATCTATCTATCTATCTATCTATCTATCTATCTATCTATCTATCTCTCTATCATTGGTACCAGAGATTGAACTCTGGTCCTTGACACTGAACTACTTCTCAGACCTTTTTATTTATTTTGAGACAGGGTCTCCCTAAATTGCCAAACTGCCCAAGGTGCCCTTGAATTTGTGCGATCCTCCTGCCTTGGCTCCTAAGCAGCTGGGATTGCAGGTGTGCATCACCACACGCTCCTGGTCTTACTTGTTAGTGGAGAAGATATACAAATAACCAGTAAACAAAGACCTAAGGAAGGATTTCAACTGCTCCGAAGGGCCCTGGGGACAATAAAGCAGAGGAAGGAAGGATATCTGACAAGGGTGTGGGTCACACAGAGTGTGCAAAGGTCTTTCTGAGGACATACCAGGAGGAAGTCAGTTCACTTTTTTTTTTTGAGATAAGGTCTCACTGTGTAGGTTCAAGCTTGCCTTGAACTGCAGCAACCTTCCTGCCTCAGCCTCCTGAGTTCTGAGATTATTGGAGTGTGCCACCATGCTCAGCCTCTTTTTAATGTTAGCAGTCCTACTTGCTCACTTTGTTTCAGATGGCTTCAGTAAACATGGCTGACTCCTGTTCCTGACTCTCCAGACCACTTAGCCCCCAGCCCTCAAGACCCTGCAGTCAGTGTCTCGATGTCCCAGGGCCTCTCCCTGCTCCAGAAAAGGCTGTCCTTTTCCTAGTTCCCAGCACTCTCCTCACATCCCTGGGCTGTGGGGCTCTACCATACACTCCAAGGAGCAGCCCTGGAGCCGGCTCTCGCTCTCAGGGCGTTCAGGGCTGCAAATAGCACAACAGCTGCAGCTAGAGGTGGTGCCTGGGCAGTGTGCCAGTGCTGCCACTGTGGGAGCCGGGCCGCCTGGGCTCCTCGTGCCCCTTGGAGCAGCCAGAGGATCCTCCTCTGAGGCCCATCATGCTGGGTATGGATGGAGGGTAGGGAGGAAGCAGGAGCCAGTCCTGAGATAGAGAATATTCCTCCAAGACTGTGGCGGCACGATGACTTTTTCTATACAAGCAGAGACACCGAGGCAAGGTGCTGATGGGACTGAGGAGAGCAGGCTAAGAGGAGCCAGGGCACAGCCCTCTGAATCCCAGGCACAGGCCTTTTTCTGGTGGCATGCTCAGTCCTTTTCCACAAGCTGCTTTGCCTTTTTTTCCTCCTGTGTCTAGCCAGTAAGAGGAATCACCCAGCACGAGAACTCACTCCTAAATGCAAAGGTAGTGCAGTCCTAGCTCAGTAATCCTGGGGGTTTGACTTCAGGACCCCTGCAGGTACCAAAACCTATGGCTGCTCAAGTCCCTTAAACGAACCATTGTGGTATTTGCACAGCATCTAGCTGTATCCTTCCATGGACTTTAAATCATCTCTAGATGACTTGTAATCTCTAATAAGATGCAAACATTCTGGAAATAGGTATCATACTGTATTGTTTAGAGAACAATGACAAGAGATGAAAAGTCTGTACATGTTCAGTACAGGCAAACATTTTTTTCTAATATTTTCAGTCTCCGTAAGGATAGAAAGGGCCTACTGCATTATTTATAAAGCACTATGGAAAAATGTGTCATTGCAGGAGGGAGTATAATCCAGGAGTGGTGTCATGCACCTGTAATCCCATCACTCAGTTAACTGAGGCAGGAAGGTCTTTCCAGGCCAGCCTGGACTAATAGTGGGATCTTACCTCACAATATCAAACAAATAACAAATAAACACTACATGAAGGAAACTAGAGTTTAGGAGGGACGTGTAAATGGACACTAAATCTCCCCTGGGATAGCTTAGCCACCAAAGGTGACTTCCGTAGGTGGTTTAACCTGGGCTGCTTTCCGCAAAGGAAGATGGGAGGTGACCTAGGGAAAGTGGAGTCGAGCTGGTGCCAGGGCCCTCCTTGCTGTGCACAGATGTGTGCTATCCAGTGCAGGGCAGGAGCCCAGCTTCTCTGAGTCAGAGGGGATGCTTGGACTCTCTGGATGCCAGTTCACTTCCTTAGGGCCCTGACTGGTGTGGGACAGGAGGTAGATCCCTGAGCATGGGGCCCAGCTTCAGGTGGGAACAACCTGGTGTGTGCAGGAGGGAGCGGCACAGCGGAAAGCTGCTCTCCTGAGGCCAGGCTGGTGGGGAAGGGAAACGCTGAGTGGCCCTGACTGGCTCCAGAAGGTTGCCTTGGTCCTGGGGGAGCTGCTCAGGCCGTTCACTGAGCGATGACTGTGCAGGGCTCTAACAGTGCACAGGAAGCTGCTAATGACCACGATATTCTGGTGTATTTTCCTCTTTCTCTCTTCTTCTTTGTTCTGTGACCAAAAAATGTTCATGTTTATAATTTAAAGGCTAAGAATTCAGCTGATATTTAGTAACATGTGTTACTTAAGGGACCTACCTCACAAAAACAGCAAACAAAATTTTTAACAACTTATGCCAGTCAACAGGTTGACCCTAAAGATTTTGTGAAATACTATGATTTGCAGTGAGTGGGAAACACAGTTATCTTCATACCCCCTTTCAACTAAATTTTAAACATGCCTCCAAATATATATACATATATTTTATCCAGGTGGATGTTGTGATTCAGGCTTTTTTGTTTTTTTGAGACAGGGTCTCACTATGTAGTTGAGACTGACCTGGAACTCACTATGTATCCAGGCTGGTCTCGAACTCACAGCGATCCTCCTGACTCAGCCTCCTGAGTGCTGATATTACAGGTGTGCACCACCACGCCCGGCCTCAGGCTTTTTTGTTGTTGTTGTTGTTGTTACTGTCTAAGAGCAATTTAGTCAGCTATAAACTCCCTTGAGAGAAAGAGATCTTAATGGGAATATTAACTCCTCTGCCCAGTACCCATAAAGCCAGGCCTACCTCTGTCCCAGAGGCGTCAGAAATTGCTTTCGTGTGCTCTTTGGAGAGGCCTTGGCATCTAGAAACAAAGACAAATGAACTAAACAGTGCCCCCAAAAGATAAGATAACGAAGTCCAAAGACCTAAAGAAACACTGAGTTGTAAGTCATCATTTGTAAAAATAATCCAAGCGAGGGTTTTGCTGTCATGAAACTGTCCTACCCTCACCTGGCCACATGCTCACTGGGTGTCCTTGAGCACATAGTCAACCTCTAGTTGCCTCAGTTTTCCCATTTGTAAACTGGGCACCATGATCCTACTGACTTCTTCAGGCTTCACTGGCACATGTGAGGGTTTAGTAAAGTAATCTGTAGGAAATGCTTAGCATCATCACTTCTTGGCCCTTTGGCTAAAATCATGTGGAAATGCTTAGCGAGTGCTTGGCAGGGGTCATAATTAGGCACTGTCTTTCTCTTTATTTTTTTGCTGGTAGGTCTTGAACCTATGGCCTTCACAGTGAGCTGCATCCCCAGCCCTTCTTGTTTTTTATTTTGAGATAGGGTCTTGCTAAGTTGCTATATTGCTCAGGCTGGGGTGGAACTTGCAAATCTTTTGCCTCAACCACTCAGAGTGTACTTTGTAAAAATATGAGGAAGTGACTGAGCGTGGTGGTACACCCCTGCAGTCCTAGCACTTGGAAGGCTAAGGCAGAGGCTCACCATGAGTTGAAAGCCAGCTTGGTCTACATAATGAGACCCTGTCTCAAGACAGAGAGAGAGAGAGAGAGAGAGGGAGAGAAACTAGATTAAAAAAATAATAAATGATATATTAAATTATTAGCTTATATTGAATGTGTAACACTTTCGTGTCCTTATAAAGTGGAACTATCCCAAGTAGAGGCCCATTTACCCCCTGAGTTTGGAGACTTCTGCTTGTTGGCAGTGTCCTAGCTCAAAGGGAAAATCAGATATTCAGAGTTTAGATCAAATTAAGGCAATGTGTAGACGGAGCTAAGAATCTGACTCATTTTCCTGTCAGCCACTCAAATCAGCCAGCCTATTTTTTCACTGTTTGTAAGTTTTGACTGATTTGATCGATTAACTCAGTAAAATGTTTGATTCCTTAAAATTATATGGCTACAGCCTCAACCATCTATGACTGTGTGGATATTTTGAAACTTTTAGATGGTACATTACTGGAGGAGTATATTGTTTAATTCTAGCCCATACAACTATTAAGAAACTGTATACTAAATTAAAATGCTGAAGGTTTCAGATGGATTTGATCAGTTCATCTAGTAAGAATTTGATTCCTCAATTTCATAGCCTAAACGGAGTAAGAATTTAGGGAGGAAAGGCTAGGATCTTAAGCATAATTTATAATATATGCTTTGACAAAAGTGACGAGTACACATGTAACTCCATCCACACGTTTGCTGACAAACTGGATGCTAGATCAGAATGCTATTGCTGGAAAGAGATGGGTGCTGCCTCACTCCCGTGGTCACATCCCAGGGATCTCTGAAGGCATGAAGGTTGCCATTGGATCTGAACGCCACTGTCTCTGTGTTACTAACCTCTCTAAAAAATTAATGAGCATCTTGGTCACTTAGCACGGCAGGCCGTACTGATGCATCCAGTGAATCACAGCTGATGTAGCAACTTTCACACATGATCAACTTCCTGTCCGCATTTTCCTCTGGATGCTAGAAATGTTAGATTAGTAAAAGCCCCATCCTTGCTCTCTAGGCGTTCAGTATCTGACCATGGTCCTGAGGCATCGTAAGCTACTCTCACCAGCTGGGCAGGCAAACCTTTCTGTGCTGTACCCATAGGTGGACAAACAAAATTAAACCGTGAAAACATAAAGCAGTTAACAAATTAAAAATCAGGCAATTATATGTGTTTTGGCTACTTTCCTCACTGTGGAATAAATTGTTTATTAGGGTATATACATAAAGACAAGAAAATAACATTAGAAAGTAGAGAGCACAAGAAATGTACTTTAAATGTTTCTGCTTGGTAGTTTCATCAAAAAAAAAAAAAGGAGTTTTGACTGAAGAGTGGGTTAAAATAACAAATCTGGGCCAGGGATTTAGCTCAGTGGTTCTGCCACCTGCTTCACAAGCACAAGGACCCAAGTCAAAACAAAGAAACAGACAAACACAGCTCATGGTGGTTAAGAAGATAGGAAGAGAATCAGTATAAAGGGCCCATCTTTCTGTGCATAATTTTCTTTAATTCTTACAATAACCCCTCAAATAGATTCAGTTCCATCCCTTAGATAGGTTATGGAGATTCAGAGAGATTAAGTAAATTGCCCAAAGCTGCACAGCATCAAATCACAAAAGTGGATTTGAATATGTCAGTCTGTGTCACACCCCACACACTACTTGTTCCATCTCAGGGTGGCAATGTTTCCTGGTTTGTTCAGGGCTGAAGGATATCCCTTACATTGGATTTTCCGTTTTATTTATGTATTTGTCTGTCTGTCTCTGCAGTACCAAGGATTGAAGCCAGGGCCCTTCACACTGAGCTACATCCCCTACCCTTTTAAAATTTTGAGACAAGATCCTATTCCGCTGATAAGTGTCTCAGTGGAACTTGCAAATGCTCCCACCTCAGCCTCCTGGAATGCTGGGATTATAGACATGTGCTCCCATGCCTGGCTGTAAGTTTAGTTTTAAAATCATGGTATTCCAGGAAAATTGGGAGGAGTTGGTCACTCTGCTTGGTGAGCAAGTGATGTATTTGGATCTGGAATGTCCTCTAGATATGTCAAAGTTTGGTTCCAGCCCTTGGTACTGTTGGGAGGTAGGGGTGAGTGGCACAAAGTTGGTCATTGGCGTATACTATGGGAGGGGACATTGGAACCCAGCCTCTCTTAGTTTTCTCTTTTGATTCCCAGCCACCATGAGGTAGCAGCATTTCCCCCACATGCTCCTGGCTATGCTGCCTCACCACAGACCAATGCAACCAAGTAAACATGGACCAAAACTTCTGAAACCATGATCCGAAGTAGATCTTTCATTTTAAAAATTTAATTTCGTTAAAAAATTTTTTTTTTTACAGTGCTGGGGATCAAACCCGGGTCTCACTTATGTCAGGCAAGGGCTCTACCACTGAATCACACCCCAGCCCTGACCTTTCTTCCTTCTAAGCTGATTATCTCAAGTGTTTTGTCACAGTGATGGAAAGGTGACTAATGTGAGTGGTCACTGCTTCCTAAGCCCAATTTCAAGTCATACATCTGTTCCTGGTAGAAAAAACACATGGGAAGCCCAGATCTCTCTTATTTCAGAAAATAATATATCCAACCCTAATGGCACTTCTTGCCAAATTACTATATACTTAGCCCACATAGGTCAAGGTCAGCACATTTTTTTCTATAAAGGACCATTTTCAGTTTTCAGTTTTATGGACCATGGGTTTCTGTCACACTACTTCACCCTGTCATTGCAGAGAGAATCAGCCACAGAGTACACGAAGTTAGATGGGTGTGGCTGTGCTCCGAGAAAATGTAGTTACCAAAACCAAGGCAGATAGTTTGCCAAACTCTAATGTAGGTTATTCAGAAAGAATTCTTTTCATAGATAATACATTTTAAAAGAACTACTTCTGAAGTTACTTGAACTGGGGGTAGGGCTAGTGGGCAATTGGAATTAACCCATTCATCAGTCAACCATGAACTTGAAAGTACAGAATTTGACTTTGCTAGTGCTACCTCCAAGTCACTTAGTGTGTGGGTGTGTGAAGGCACCATGTGTGATTTCTCATCGCAAACTTATTTCCTCTTTCTTGTCCATTGGGAGTATTAGACATATCCATTTGTCCATTGCTCTTTTTGACCTCTTGATTTATTTCTAAACTATTTAAAAATAATTCTCATTACATTTTTCATAAACTTATTAAGATATATTTATTTGCATCAAGATAGCATCTTCTTTTATTGTGGGCTGGAAAGACCTGGTGAGATTTTTCTCTACTGAAAAGTAGATACCATTTATTCACTAGAAGGGACTCAGGTGTGCTGTCACCCCCTCATGGGTGCTTCTCTGGGCACTCTTCAGCATGGAGGGGAAGAAGGGACTGCACAGGGCTTTGTGCCTCAATCACAAGGAGGTCCCAAGAGGAGAAGTGTGCAAAGCAACACGTCCTCACATGCAAAAGCAGCCATGGAATAATGAGGGTTTGAATTTGAAGTATCCCCTAAAACTTCATGTGCTGAGATTCAGTTGCCTGCTGATGGTCTTTATGATTGGATAACGCGGGCTCCAACATCGATGGATGGATCCATTGATGACATCACAGTTTGATGGCACTATTGGGAGGTGCCTAGGGGAAGGAAGTCTGTCATGGGGAGGGGACTTTGAAGATTTTGTCTGGTCCCAGCCTCTTCTCTCTGGCTCTTCCCTCCTTGTTTCTTCTTCCCAGTTGCTATGAGGGGACACAAAGTTTGAGTAACTTAGTAGCCACTGTATGTTCTCAAGCAGGAAATCTGCAGCAATGGAAATGGTACTTTGGGCAGCACATTCTATGGTGTCTTGGATGGTGGAGCTCGTAGGCTCTGGGCCTGGAGCTGGGTCAGAGCATTTAAGAGACAATGCACGGTAAGGGTTGGAGTTCAGGAACATTCACAGGAACCAGGAGGGTGAAGAGAGTCTCTCCTTCCAGGTCACTTGGGAGGAGGTGGCGCACCTTTGAGACGATGAGTCCTCTCAGCCCCTTGAACACACAAGTCTGTGAGAGCAGATGGGAGATGGGGGCTCTCTGCAAATTTTATGTAGGCCTCTTTTTAGCTGGGCCAGGCAAGGAGGTGCTTGTCTTTTGCTGACATCCATTTGCTAGATGATCTCTGCCCACCCTCTTGCAATTTGGCTGCAGAGCAACATACCAGAGCTACCTTTCTGCCCTCCTCCCGCCTTCCCTTCCTTTCTTCCTTCCCTCCTCCGCTTCTTCCCTTTCTCTCTTCCTCCCTCCCTCGCTTCTCTTTCCCTCTTTCTCTCTCCACTTTTTTTGGGTAGTAACAAACGCAGGGCGTCATAAATATTAGCCAAGTGCTCTATATCCTTAGCACCCCCTTCCCCTTTACAAACTTTTTTTTAACTTTTAATTTTTATTAGTACATATCTGCAGTACACAATGATTATATTCACTATTTAAAAGTTTTTTGACACAGGTTTGCACCAATTGCCCAGGCTGGTCTTGAACTTGTGATCCTCCTGCCTCAGGCTCTCAAGTAGCTGGTATTACAGGCGTGTGCCCCACTGCCCAGGCTCCTGGCTCTTCTCAATTACTCTGGCCATACATGCTCCCTGATGGGATCCACACTGGACACTTCTTAACTGATTCAAGGTTCCCCTAATCAAGATTGCTGAGTTAACCTGTAAATAACTTGAGCTGCCTGGCCTGACCGGAGCGGCTTCTAGCAAGGATTTTTATGGCTCTGTTTGGCTCATTCCTAGTTCTGCTTGGCCCAATGTGCCTATCACTGAGCTGTTGATTGGTGCACCTGCTCTTGACTTCTAAGAACTGACTCGAACTGCTTATGACCCTAGAAGAAAACCCCTTAAAGAAGTTATCACAATGACTAAGGATACAAAATATACATGAGCTATTTAGACCATGCATGCATTAATCAAGGCACTATGTTGGCTTGATGATAAAATCAGGATCAGCTACACACACGGGTAATCAGTTTAATCCACTGACTGCAATTTCCCAACCTTGCACATGTAAGAAGACATTAATATTGAAGATTATAATGATATCCAGTAGGGGAGAATACTATAATAAATAATTTAGTTTCTTTATGCTTCAGTTACTTTCCTAAATTACTTATGAAACAGCAACGAATACTACTGGTACTACTGGGAAAGGTGACATTATCTATTTCTTATTTAACAATGGAGTCATTAAAAAAGAGGAAGAGAGTCAGAGAAGGGAAGCTAGGAGTTAAGAAACTCATTGTGTTTAATGATGATTCTGGTATCTGGAGAAACTGCATGTTTGATTTGGCTGAAGGATATCGAAAGAAAATAATATTTGTTGTAGCCAAAGTAAACAATTTTTTATTTCTGTTTTCCATATGCAAGCAATGAGTAAAACATAGCACATTTTATATTTGTGAATTTTGGGAAAATATGTAGCACAATCATCACAATGTAAAATACATCCCTTATGTTACTAAATGGTTCATCAACTGAAGAGTTCTGCATAAGTAAAGAAGAGGGAAATTAGTGATATAAGAAATTTCAGGGCTGGAGATTTAGCTCAGTGATGCTGCTGCCTTCCTTTTAAGCACAATGTCCCATGTTCGATTCCAGTACCCCCCAAAAAAAGAGAGAGAGGGAGGGAGAGAGAGAGAGAGAGAGAGAGAGAGATTTCATTACTCCTATGCTTTTGGTGTGGTTCAGACCAAAAGACCTGAACCTGAATTGTCTCAGTCATGTGAACATTTACTTTATAACCTGTTTCCAGAGCACATGGTTCAGATATCACAATAACTTATTAAAAAGAGCCCTCATTGCCAAGCACATTTTCCTTGACCTTACTGAGCCTTTTTTTCTGATTTCACTAGAGATGGAAATATCTCCCATTCTCCATAAACTCCAAGGTTTTTCCTCTCTCCAAAAGAGGGGAGTTCTTGTTGAAGGCAGAGTCTCTGCCCCCAGATACAAACAGAACCAAATGCATGTACTCCCAAGGGCTTCATCAACCTTTCACACAAAATGAGGAGACTTTTTATGAATTGTCATGTCCCTACACTCTGATAATAGCTGTACTTGCCAGACAAGATGTTTGCAACAGACTTTTTTAGACTTCCCTATTTTGAGAAATCAGCTTTACACATTTAGACTGGAAATAGAAGAAATCAATACAAACAAGAAATCACTGATAATGTAAATAAAGCTTCCAATTAGAGTTGGTGCCTAGTAGGTGCTCAATAAATATTATAAATGTTACAGCACTCAGGAAGCTGAGACAGGGTTGTTACAAGTTTGAGGCCAGCCTGGGCTACATAATGAGTTCAAGACCAGCTTGAACTAAATAGCAAGACTATGTAGACTCTGTCTCAAAAAACAAAGTTAGTGATTTTAATTTTATTATGTGGAAATGTTCATATATGATGGCAAGTGCTACATAGATGCATATTTGTAAGTGTGCACAGTTATGTATGATAGTATTTATGAAAAGAGATTAAGATGTGTTATGTACATGTGCCAACTCCTAATGAATGTAATCATTATGCAAAATAATAACTGCAAACATATACTAATAAAATAAAAATTTGAAGAAAAAGAGAAATGTCCAATTTTCCTAATTGCCAAAAATAATCTTTGCTTGTAAATTAATCAATGCTGTTTGTTGGTTCTCCTGTTCAGAAAGTTGGAGAGGGTGAGCACTAACTGAGGTGCAAAATGGCTCATTTATTTTTGTTAATTATTAACCTCAAAGCCTCACCGCCAGTATTCTAATTTGGCATTGAAACAACTTTGGCCATTGATGAAACACCTCAAAACAGTGAATTAAAATTGCTGATCCTATGGTACAGTGCCACCTTCACGGCAGGATAGAATGAATGTTAGAGCTAGAAGAACTTCAGTATCAGCCCATATGATGCCCTAATTTCTCAAGTGACCCGGAGGAGGAAAGGGGACTGGCGCATGCACAGTACATATCACAAGGTCAATCCCAGGGACTTTTGCCTCCATGTCCAGGTTCTATCCAAGCCTATTATCTGTAGAGCTTTTTCCCCTCTAAACGCCAATTCCATTTGATTACATAAGCCTGGAACACCATGACAGTTGGATTTGCCTCTGTGGCCTCTTGCAGCCTCATCGGCCTTTCAGATATGGAAAACAGAAGTTATGATTCTAAGGTAGAGAAGAGGCCCCAGCAAATGTTACACCTCAAACTCACCTTTTCTGTTGTGCTGCTGTGGATTTCCAAAACATATGAGTGCTCAGTAATGTCACTTCATTTTAAAAGTAAAAGATTCAAATAAATAAATAAACAAAAGTAAAAGATTCATAGTCTTAATTTTATTATCCAAGGAATTTATTATTTATTTATTGAAGTATTTATTGAAGTATTTATTTATTTATTTATTTATTTATTGTGGAGTCCAGGACTGAACTCAAGTCCTGCATGCAAGGCAAGTGCTCTACTACTAAACTCCACCTCTAGCCCTTTAAGGGGTATTTTATTTTAGTTTCTAAAGGTTCACATTGGTTTCATTTGCAAGGATGGTTCAAGATACACAAATCAATAATTCATCACATAAACAGAATGAGTGACAGAAAATCTTACAATTATCTAAATACATGTGGGTAATGCATCCATCCATCCAGGGAAAACCCCAGGCAATCAGGTAAGAGGAATCATACTTCAGTATCACAAAGGCCACATATGATGGGGAGGGTCTTTTCTGAGACAGAGCCTTTGGCAGGTGAGCGAGAAAACACCAACACCCAGCTTGTGTCCAGTTTGTTAAGTTTTGTGGTTTGGGTTTTTTTGGTACTGGGAATGAAATTCAGGACTCTGTGCTTGCCAGGCAGATGCTACGCTGCTGAGCTACATCCCAGGTTGTTTCTTTTTCTTCCTTTTTTCAGTACCGGGGATTGAACTCAGGACCGTGCACTTAAGAGGCAGGCGTGGTGCCACTGAGCTACATCCCCAGCTCCATTTGTTAGTTTCTTAAGCCCTGCACTCACACAAAAGTGCCTTGATGCCAACAGGCCTGCATGTCTTAGAGCAGTGTCTTGGGTCTGCCTGACACAGAGGACACTTTCTTCTCACTGCGCACTCCAGACTGTCTATATAACAGAGCCAAGATCTCTGCAGAAAGGCAGCAGCCAAGGTCATTTCAGCAAACTCCTGCATTTCACTCTCACCACTTTTAACCCTTTCCCCAACAGAGAAGCATTGGCCTAAGGGGAGGAGGGAAACCTAATTCAGAGCAAGTGGTGAAGCCACAGGCCTGTCTTAGCCAGGCTCAGAACCAACACCAAGCTGTCGGAGGGCTGGGGAAGAGCCTGCACCCTTGTTGTGAGCTATGGCATGCCAAAACATAATTCCATTTTTGTCTCCAGTCACTGCTGAGACCTCAATGGTACTGTGATGCTGTGATGCTCAAGAATAAGATTACATCAGCTGAAGACATCCTGTTTCCTTGAGAACTGAGAAGAAAGGTTTCATCTGGGAAGAGAAAAATTCCTTATCAGTTTAACTCATCCCACCTATTTTAAGAACATCTTTGATTTTTTTTTTTTTTTTTTTTGGTACTGGGGCTCGAACTCGGGTCCTTGTGCTTGCAGGGCAAGCGGTGGAAACCACTGAGCAAAATCCCTGGCCCTGTTTTTGTTTTTTGTTGTTTAAGGGATATTTTAAAATGAGATCTTTAAAGTAGGTCATGGGAATTCTCTTTGATATGCAATATTTTTAGTGAGAACTGGCTATTGATGAATTTTAAGAAATCACTTGTCTAAGATTTTGATGTTCAGAAAGGACAGTCTAGTTTTGCAAATTAGCGCAAAGCCACACCCACAGAGCCTAAAATGGGCTGGAGGATCCTGAAAGGCAGAATTTGGGTCGTCTTTATACTTGTATCTCCAGGACTAGGCACAGTGTTTGGTACATCTTAGACAGTCAATGGAGTTTTTTTGACAAATTAATGAAAGAATAAGTGCTACAATTTGGATCCCAGAGTCCAAAGTAAAGGGTTAGCTCCCATCTTGGTGATTTTAGGAGGTGATGTGGGACCTTTAAGAGGTGGGGCCTAGTGGGAGATCTCAGGTAACTGGCCATGGCCTCAAAGAGGATGGTACAAATCCGTCTCTTCCCACCTCTCTCTTTGGTGTCCTGGCCATGACATGAATGGTTTTGTCATGTGTTCCCACTCTGGTATGCTGTCTTGTCACAGGCCCCACTGACCACAGACAGCCCTCCAAAACTGTGAGCCACAATAAACCTTTTCTCTTTATTTTCTTGGTGTTAAGGATTGAACTTAGGGCCTCACATATGTACAGTCTACCAATGAACTACCTTCTTAATTCTACCTTTTGTCTTTTTGAGTTGACTGTCCTAAGTATCTTGTTAAGTAATAGAAAACTGACAAACACAGTAAGCAAATTAGTTTTTTGGTTCTTCAAGCTTTCCATAGGAATAGTACCTCAATATGAGGACAGACATTTGTGTGCTTTTTTTTTTTGGCACGGGGAATCAAACTTGGACCCTTGTGCTTGCGAGGTAGGTGGTGGCACCACTGAGCTAAATCCCCCCTGCAACATTTGTATTTTTAAAAGTTGCCTCAAAATTGATAGTCTGGTGAATCCAAAAACCCAACTAACGAAAACAACTTTTTAAAACTTTAATTCTCTTCTGGTAGCCACTACAAAGCATATTCCCTTGTGTGAAGGGGCATGTTTTGAACTTTAGTGGGTGATTTAGGAATGATTCCTTGTCCCCCACTAATTCCTTCAGAATTCTATGCTGTTCGGGAGTATGGGCTTATTTTTTTTCTGCTCACTATGAAGGTCCGTCTGCTGGCTTCCTATATCACCTTAGCACTCTGGGACTTATCTGTGACAAAGACCATTCCAAATAGGTTTAGTGGGGTTGTGTGTTTTATGTTTTCCCACCAAGAAAAAAATGAATGCATACGTTTGCTTGCTGCAACTTTACACAATTTCCTGCCCAGTATTAGGATCTCAGCCTGACTTGCAACTCTATAAGCCCAACAGTGGTAAGATGTGCAAACAGGAAATACGCTGATTGAAAAATGGCTGCTTAGGGCAACCATGTGCTGTGAAACAAGTTTTGCACATATAGTTTGTGAAGGAGAGAAGGCATTCCAGTACCTGTACGTGTATGTCACATACATATGTGAGGTCACAAGGGGCATGGTATATGTATATTTTAAGGCAGGAACAACAGTTAGGAATGAACAAAAATATTCAGTCAAGTAACCTTCTAGAAGCTGATATTTATAACAGTAGCCAAAGCTTCCTGTAGGAACACTCCATGCTGCTCATTTCAGAGAGGCAAAACCGAGAGGGCTTGCTTCTGAGATTCAAACGCTCAAGTCTCTTTATATCAGCATCAGCAAGAAATAAAATATCTTTATGTTGACCATGTTTTCTTTTCTGGAGAAGTCGGAAAAGAACAACATTGCCTAGCAAGTCTGAAAAGAACCCTCTGCTTCTTTTCTTAAAATCTTCCTTGGTGTTGCTCTACTTTTGGGGGGGCGTGGTCACCAGGGATCAAACTCAGGATCTTGTGCTTGCCAGGCAGGTACCTACCACTGAATCGCAACCCGGGTCCCCCACCTTTGGTTCTCAGTCACAGAAAGATAGATATTTTTGTCCCTGAGCCAAGAAGACTGTGTACCCTGTGTCTTTCACATGGCAGCTGTATTTCACAAAAGAGAAGAGTTTTATACCTGATTTTTCCTGCAGCATTTAAAAAATTTGCACTGGACTTTTGCAACATTAGTTTTTTCCATCCCCAAGAAACCATCATGAGTTAGTGGAAGGAAAAACATTAACTGCCCATCAGCCTGGGGAGAGGTCAAGGGACACATTCAGAATCACATGGTGACTCAGAATACCTGCCGGGCAGTTTCTCAATCAGCTGTGAGGTTAGCTATTTAAACAGCAGGAGATATTTGTTCCTTTGGAAATTGCTGGCTGTTTCTAAATGGTTGACATCCATATTAGGGAACATCACTTAGTTTTCACTTACTACCCGTCACCGTCACCGCAGTAAAAATAAAAAAATAAATGCCGGGGTGGTGGCACACACCTGTAATCTCAGCACTTGTGAGGATGAGGCAGGAAGATCACTGTGAGTTCAAGGCCAGCCTGTACTACATATTGAGTTCAAGGACAGCCTGAACTGCCTCAAGAGACCCTGTCTCAAAAAGCAAAAAATAAACTGAAAATATATCCAAAAAAGCTTGTAGAAAATTCCTCTCATGATATCCATAGTTGGCCATGATTAATCTAGAAGTATCTGTTTGGAAGCCACCTGAAGTGTTCAAAGTTGATTTCAAGGGCCAGGTCTGTGACCTCATGGCCACCCTCCTCCCTGTCCCAACAGTGTCCCTGTGAGAAAAGGCACCAAGACCAACATCCAGCCCAACTTGATATTTTTACATTTCTTATGACTGTGACTTTCCATGCATCTTTTTCAGTCTTTGCCCAAATGTTTGTACTGTAGAAAATGTTAGATAACAAAGGGAAGCCGGAAGGCAGGGTAATACTGTTTGCCTTAGTCAAGCAGTTTAGGGTTCACCTTCAAGCTGCTTTATGTTGTTCATCAACTCATGTAAATTTCTGGTTCTAAATGAAAAGCTTCCCTCTTTTATCTTCAGCTGTATTAAACTTTATATTTTCTCTGAATCAATAAAATAATCTCAGAAGTTTGTTGGAACCTCCTCAGGTTTTTCCACTGATGGGGCACAAAAATGCCCTGTAACCCAACTATCACCAACCTAATGAGCAATCCTGCTCCCTTTCACTCTCTGTCTTTTCCTCATCCCTCTTTGGCTAGCTGGAGTCCTTTAGCCTTCTGGAGTCCCAGATTATGTTCTCTGGATACTTTAGAAATCTCTCCTCATCAGCAGCTCTGTTCGGCCTTCAAAAACAAATCAAACAGCCAGGTGTTCGTAACTCCACAAGTGCTATTTCTGAGGCTCACTTTGAGAAAAACTAAGTCGAAGTATAATCAAAGCAATTAAGGATGGAAATCACTAATAACCACGCTTATAATCCTAGCACTCGGCACTCGGGAGGCTGAGGCAGGAGGATCACTGTGAGTTCGAGACCAGCCTGGGCTACATAGTGAGTTCCAGGTCCTTCACAACTACATAGTGAAACCCTGTCTCAGAATCCACCCCCCCAAAAAAAAACAAAAAATAAAAACAAACAAACAAGCAAAAAACCAAATCAAACAGCTTCCCCAGGAGGGGTGACTCACCGCCCCCAGCCAGCCTGTGCCATTTTTGTCTTATATATGAGTATGTGTAGTCATGTGTAGGTTTCTCCAGCTACTTATAGAGCAAATTAAATGTGGCAAGTCTACGAATCAAAATCGACCATTAGCTGGGCATGATGGTACAGGGCTATAAACACAGCACTTGGGAGGCTGAGGCAGGAGGATCTTCCACCTTCAAGGCCCAGCCTGAAGCACGTAGTGAGACTGTGTCTCAATTTTTATTTTTATTTATTTGTTTTTTTGTTTTGAGACAGGGTCTCACTATGTAGTGAAACTGACCTGGAACTCACTGTGTAGCCTGGGCTGGTCTCAAACTCACAGTGATCCTCCTGCCTCAGCCTCCCAAGTGCTAGGATTACAGGCATGTGCCACCCAGTCTGGCTTTCAATTTAAAAAAAAAAAAACAACTGATCATTAAATTCTGAGTCACCTAACAATGTAATGAAACATGTGTGCCAAGCAAATACTGGCCATGATAATGACTGGAGAAGAAAATCCCTAGAACTCGTAGTGACCTGGTGATTTACCATTGTTCACCATGATGTGTAGGTTTTCTTCTAACTGAGAATAATCTCAAGAGCTGCTCCCATCAGACAAGAAAAGCAGAAGGTGGGGCAGAGCGGGCCTGGGGTGTAGTTCAGTGGTTAGCGTTTGCCTAGCATGTGTGAAGGCCTGGGTTCATCCCCAGCACTGCAAAAAAAAAAAAAAATAATAATAAAATAAAATAAATAAATAAATAAATAAATAAATTTTAAAAGAGAAGAAAAACCTTCTTTACAAACTGAAGGAAGCTAGCCTGGTGACACCATAGACTTTGTGGAAGCTTTGGGCTTTTGGAGAGGAATGCTTGATCTTGGTCACAGCCTGGAAAAGACATAGATGCCAGATTCAAAGTGCAAGCGGGTTGAGGGTGTAACTCAGTGGAAGAGTGCTTGCCTAGCAGGCACACAGACGCGCAAAAGCTACAGCATGAGAGGGGAGCTCTCTAGCTACAGATAAAGTCACACCAGGGTGAGGGCTATATAGGCCACAGTTAAGAAACAAGTCCATTTGGCAGAGAAATGGAGCAGGAGTCACAGAGCAAACAAGATTGCAGCAGATGTCAGGGCACAGATAACATCTGAACTGACAAAAATTCCACCTTGTTTATATGGTCTGTCATCCCCATCGAAAGACCCACAAGGGCAGGGATTTTAATGTTGTTCCCCACTGTGTACCCAATTTCTGAAACTGTGCCTTGCTCTTATAAGATGCTTTCTATTTGATGAATGAATGCAAACTAATTCCCCAAGACAAGTTTGCCCTAGGAAATTAAATTCTAAAAATATCTAATGAGCACCTAAACTACTGGACTAAGTGTTTGGGTGTAATGCAGAAGTGATTGCTACACCCAGCTCCGTAGTATGACATGAAAATGCACACTCCTGGGTGGGAGGTGTCACTAAGCAGCATCTTTGGGAAGAAGGTGGCATTAGGGATGGTATTAAAGGAACTGTGGTGGGAAGGGAACATGAATCCTGAGCCCTGGGCTTTGTATTGGATTTCCTGAGTTCCCTAAGGCCAGAAACCACTTCACCTAGCCCTGAATGCCAGTGTTCACTTCTGCATATTTCTAGTAGGGGCTCGATAAATGCCTATGAACTGATGAGGAGGCACCTGGGGTCCAGAGAGGGCATTAGATGGAGCTGCAGGGTCAGCACGCTGGCCAGGACCAGCCAGGGAGTTGCCCCAGGCTTCCTCCCTGGTTCTCTGCCTCATTCATTTGAATGGTTGTACGGGGATAATCCAGGATGGGCTCTCCCTAACATGGTCTGAGAACTCTTGTTCCAGAAATAATTGTGAAATACCCATGCCCTGGGCCTCCTTTGGGTCCCCCTGGATCAAAATCTTGGGCGAGGGACCCAAAACTGGAATTGTAAGTAAATATCCCAGGAAATTTACTGCCAACCTTTCTACTGATAAAGGAAAAGATCTAAGAAGAATCCTCAAGCACTCACAGTAGTAACAAATCCCAAGAGTAAGGGAAACTGCTATTCTCATTGGTTACTGTTGGCCAGGTACTATTCCAAGTGCTTTTCACATATACTAATTTAAACTTTAGTGGCATGCCGGTAACTACCTTGTGTTGGAGGAAGCAAACCCAGGGATGGTAAATAGATGCTTAACATCACATATCAAGTAATAAGCAGGTATCCAAATTTCTGAGGATTCCAAATTTCTGTCCTGAGACCACACATGCTATCACTACCACATCCCTCTGCACCGTAAGAAAATGCAGAATGGCAGAAATCAGGACATTGCCTAGTGCTTGTCTTCCAGAAATGTACACAGTCAACTTCTGATTGGTTGACTTTGCCTAAATGCATTTCTGGGAATCCAGACTTGAGAATTTAATGTATATCAGGTGAAGATTCTAGCATTTCTTGGTCACGTTTGACTGTAATAATTCCACGACAGAGAGTGGTGAGGGAAGCAGTCTGTCTGGACTAGGAGTAGGAAGAGCACCTACATAGGACAGACAGGTATCTTAACAGTGAAGGGCAGGGTCAGTGGTGGACAGCAACGAAGTGCAGCCTGACACCCCCATGTCTAATCCTGCTATGCAGATCCAGCCCAGTCCCACCTAGGGCAGCCGGGTCTTCTAGTATTTCAGAGAAGACAGTCCAGCTTTCCACATGAAACCTCCCAATTCTAAACAGCCATAACTAAATGAAAAGTTTAAGATACAGCACATCAGGCCCAACAGATAGGACCAGAAGACAAGTACAATCCCATGGGCTCCTGCATGGAACCTCCGATGGGGAATATCCAAATCCCAGGGAGTTAAGCAACAAAAGGCAACAGGGACAAGGGTTAGGGAAAATGGCTTCCATTTGTGTATACATCCTGTCAACATGAAGGCACAGCCTTATTACTACTGATGGTGTAATTTATTAAAACATTCATCACAGCCGGGCCTGGTGGCACACGCCTGTAATCCCAGCATTTGGGAGGCTCAGGCGGAGGATCGCTGTGAGTTCAAGATCAGCCTGGGCTACTACATAGTGAGTTCCAGTTCAGTCTCAACTACATAATGAGACCTTGTCTCAAAAAACCAACCCCCCCCCAAAAAAAAACCAAATAAACAATGTTCATCACACTATCTTTTGATTTTATATAGGTGTGACAGACATGGCCCGAAGGTCCAATTTTTGTAAATTCAGTATTGTCTATTATATTACCTTTCCATTGTAAAGCTGCCTCGTTCTGGTTCTGGAGTGACTTGCTAATTTTAAATTTGTGATTTCCTAGCCTTTAACTTATTTTAAAAGAAAACGAAGCAAACTGTCTCTGGGAAGGACACCCTGTGTGCATCGCCTTTATAACTGTATTGGGAACTCTCTAAGTCGAACTTCTCTGGGAGGAAGTGTTAAAACTGCTCTGCTTTGGAGCAGAGATTCTGCTTCTCTGGCGAAAGAACTGGGAAACACACACAAAGAGCAGATGACGTGTGATTTACAACCCATGACATAATGTTAAACACGCTAAAACAAGACATGCAGAACAAGCATTTGGGCTTTCGCCATTGCTGTTAATTTTATCAAGTTGCTTTATGCAGTATAACGACTATAGATGAACTAGTGAATGTTATTTTTCATAGTTCCACCGACTAAACAGTACTCCAGAAAAAAATAACACTTCACTTTTTAGGATTGTTATTGTTTTAGAGAATATTTTAACTATTTTATGGGAGGGCTAAAAATCTCTCATATATATATTCCACCCCCACCGTGCACACAATCATTTCCATGTTGTCAAGACTGGCGATGTTAGCCCACCAGAGGAGAAATCTCGGATCTAGAGAAACGCAACCTCGGCATCAGCTGAGGTTCAAGGCGCGAAGCCGCACGACCCCCGTGGGAACCGCTGCACGGTCCCACTTACACGGATGACCTGCAGAGATTCCCAGTTTCAGGACACAACAAAAAAGCCTCCAGGAAGTGAAGCCGGCAGCTCACGGCTATGTGCTTAAACTGTAATTTTCCACTGCAAAAACAAAGAGCATCCAGAGTCCGGTGGATTTTGGAGAAGAAAAGCCTCCTTCTCCCGGAAGTCTGCCGGAGCCGAGATCCCGGAGCTGCGCCGCCCTCGGTGTCGCGGGGAGGAAGGGCATGCACTACAGCCGAGGGCGCCAGGGTTGCGGGGGCCGGAGAAGGCGGGGAGCTCGTCTCGGCT